>NW_012105220.1:2959295-2963263 GCF_000951045.1 Mandrillus leucophaeus | reverse complement strand
CCTTCCTTCCTTCCTTCCTTCCTTCCTTCCTTCCTTCCTTCCTTTCTTTCTTTCTTTCTTTCTTTCTTTCTTTCTTTCTTTCTTTCTTTCTTTCTCTCTCTTTCTTTCCTTCTTTCTCTCCTTCCTTCCTTCCTTCCTTCCTTCCTTTCTTTCTTTCTTTCTTTCTTTCTTTCTTTCTTTCTTTCTTTCTTTCTTTCTCTCTCTCTCTCTCTTTCTCTCTTTCTCCCTTTCTTTCTTTCTTTCTTCTTTCCTTTTTTTTTTAACTTTTAAGTTAAGGGATAAAGGGGCAGATTTGTTACATAGGGACACTTGTGTCATGGGGGTGTGTTGTACAGATTATTTCATCACCCAGGTTTTAAGCCTAGTACTCATCAGTTATTTTTCCTAATCCTCCCCCTCCTCCCACCCTCCAAAAGGCCCCAGTTTGTGTGTTGTTCCCATCTACGTGTCCATGTGTTCTTATCAATAGCTCCCACTTCATAGTGAGAACTCCAAACGTCCATAAGTATAATATACCATTTTATGCCTTTAAGTCTTGTCATTTACATCTCTTATTATTCTCATCTTTCAAGGTCCACCACAAATATCACACTTATATTTGACAATGGAAAGAAATATTCCTGCTCTCCTAGGGCACTTTGCTCTACCTATATTACAAATCTGATTTCATCTATACTAACTTTAGTTAGCTTTCATTTGTTTCACTTAGCACTAAATAATTTAGTCTTGAAATCAGGACCCACCTTCGATTGATCTCTGAACTAGAGTCCTTATCTGAATTCAATGTATTTGTTTGCCTTGCTTTTAACCAAATATATTTGGAATCCCTTTATCCATACACTTATGAGGAAACACTCCTGACAAGGTTGCTGTTCATTAATATGACTATGGAAAAAAAAATAAATGTCACCTTAGTTCTATTTTAAGATATGAAAAAGTCTTATCTATTTTTAATAGATTTGATAATACCGTGTATGAGTTTAAATCTTACTGATGTTGTACACTCGTGTTTTCCAATATCATAGCCAATAGACACATGAGGTTATTTACACTTGTGTTTTAAATTAATCAAAATAAAATAAAACTTCCATAAATATAATATACCATTTTATGCCTTTAATTATTGTTCCAAGGTTTCAGTATATTATAGAAATTTTTATTATCACAGAATTTTCCATTTAAAAGCTCTGCTCTAAAGTTCATACTCAAAATATAAATTACTCCTGTGCTAACTGGGTAAAATCCTGATACAGAAATGGCATACTTTACAATAGATTTTTTGCATTGTTTTTATCTAAGTTGAATATAGCTGTATTACTAGCTCACCAGGCAACTGTTACAGGGATTCACCATATCTCCAACACTTTAAAATTTATTCTAATGAACTCAGTTGATTGCATATAACCCTTTACACGTCCAGGTCAAACGAATCACTGTACTAGAATCAGCTATTCTGGGGGAAAAGAGGAGAAGAGGTTGTGAATGTTTGTGGAATATGTATTATTAAACATAAGTCCTAGTACCCTGTGGTAGCAGATCTGACCACTCTGACCATCCTGTGGCTCAATTTTAGGAAATAATGTCTAAGAAGGAATCAAGAATGAATGGATGTATTGCACTCAAAAGATAAATTTGTTCTCATCACTAGTGTGGCTGTGTTCCATCCTTACTCAATAATTGTATACAATGTCATGCCATTAAACCTTACATAATGGTCTGTACCTCATTCATTCTCATCCTTCAAGGTTCACTTAAACTTTTTTTCCCCCCCTAAGTTTTCTCCACACTAGCTAGGAAGTTTGCATGTACAGAATGTAATGAACAAATGAAATTTCTCTATGCAGGAATTCGACATTGTGTGTTGAATGCTGTGATAACAGCATTTCTTACGCAGGCTCAATATATATTTGATCATCTAATATGAAAATTGAAACTCGCATCTGCTTGAAAACCATCACTTTGCTGGCTCAATTTTAGACCTGCAAAGGAACTTGCTGCCCTTTTGTTAACTGGATGAGCTATATATTTCACTTTGAAAAGACATCTCCCTGCAACTTTGATGGTGAGATACTGCCTCATAACATTCATTTTTCTCTATTAAGGTATTATAGTTTTGATTTAATAATTTTCAGTGGAGATTCATTTAACACTAGAGTGAATGAAAATCTAAAAAAGAATCAAATGGTTATTAGTGGAAACATAATAACCTTTACCAATTGACCTTTAGTAATGGAGAGACTCCTCAGTTGGAAGAAATCTTTCGTGTTGAAACTTTCCCGATAGAGAATTCTTTGCATATACAATCAATGAGGTATGGGCATAGCTTCATCTTTGATATGAATAACAAAAAATTTTCATAGAAAGCTATAGAATTAAAATTTATTTTTCAGAAAGAGTATTGTTTGTTTCTTTCAAAAGTGAAGGTAAAAATGATATCGGGGAAGGTACCCTCAAATAAATTAGTATAACCAAGTAATCATTTTTCAGAAATAGGTTAGAAAATATTCATCCCCCCCAATTAATGTTTGCTAGTTACATTTATTGATTTCCTTTCTACAATGTTCATTTTAACATCACAATGCTTTCATTAGTGCATTATATAAATTATCAGGTATATGTAAATTGCCATTGTTGAAAATAAGGTTTTGTGGTTTAAAAATAAGATATCCATTCGATATATATGTATTAACACTAACCACAGCAAAAAATCAAAAAGAAAAATTAAGAGCACTTTTTCTCTACTCTCTTTAGACACACTAATCCTTGGTGCCTTAAATTAGATTATATATAACAATTCTAATATATTGGTACCTACATAATTATGTAACATAATTTTAATCAGGAAAACAAATTCCTCATTTTAAACCTTTTAATTGTTGTATCATTTTGTTTTTCCGTTTTTATGCTTTTGCATGTTTAACATAATAAGAAACCTCAAAAGATATCTCTGGGCAACTTCTGAAGATTACTATGTTAAGATTGCTAAACAAATGTATTCAAATGCATTTTCATGACTGAATTTTTATTACTCTAGTTCAGTGTTTATTTTTTCCTTGCTTCTTTGAAAATTGTTTTAGGATGTTTCTGAAAATAACATCATCCAGATTAAAATGTTGAGAACACATAAGGCTCATAAAGAGTGTGGGACATAAGTGTGCCAGCTAATCTAGTTCTCATTCTCATAAAGGGCAATAGTGGCACTTAAGAGCCAATATATCAGTTCCTTTTCATTGTAATAAAACCATTCCTGAAAGTGACTTTGTCCAGAGCAAATGACTCTAACATGTTGTACTTCAGAGGTAGATTGTCATAACTCACTAAAGGAAGTGACAATCTTAGTTAAAAAATTACCTGTTTATCCAAGTATTTTTTTTCAAGCTGTAGATATTTTCTCCTGCCCTCCCAAAACTTAGCACAACGTTTCAATGGAAACAGGTATAATCTAACTGCTTTCATGGCCAACAAATGGAAAGGAATGCAGAAGAAACAAAGAATTAGGTGTTTTTCTGTTCTAATAGAGAAACAAGTTAAATACATTAAATCACAGAAAAACAAAGACAGAAAACACCCTGACAATATAAAACACTGATGAAAAGTCTACTGGTTAAAAGTGAAAATTTTGAAAGCAATAGTTGCATATAATCAGTGGATATGCGTTTTGCTTCTTTTCAAACAAGTGGTTTTTAAAGGTGTATTGCATTATGATCACATACTATGTATTTATTTTGTAAATTATATAACTCTTCTTAAGCTGAATCACTCAAATACAAAAACTTGGGCTTTATTTTTAACATTTTTGTAAAATTTTTTTTCACATGGATTGCAAATATTGTATAAACCGATGTTTAACATGAATATATTAAAGATTTTTTTGGATTATAATTATAGGAAAGAGTTATACATTTGTATTCTCAAGACCTTTATTATACATTGTATAACGACACTTTCTACCAAATGTGAATGAGAAA
>NW_012105220.1:2947146-2959243 GCF_000951045.1 Mandrillus leucophaeus | reverse complement strand
CATTCTCCTGTCTCAGCCTCCCGAGTAGCTGGGACTACAGGCGCCCGCCACCTCGCCCAGCTAGTTTTTTGTATTTTTTAGTAGAGACGGGGTTTCATCATGTTAGCCAGGATGGTCTGGATCTCCTGACCTCGTGATCCGCCCGTCTCGGCCTCCCAAAATGCTGGGATTACAGCATTTTGAGCCACCGCGCCCGGCCAATAGTAAATAACTATTAAGGCAAAAGACCAGAAGAGGAAAACTATGAGGAAAGATAATATAAATATTCCTAGCTTTTAAATTAATTTTTAATTCTGTTCTTTCTCATGACTTAAAAACAATAAGAGTCTGCACACCTGTATTCTGAATTCAGTGTTATCCTCTATTGTTAGATTGGAAAAGAGGCAAAGATAGAAAAATCATTCACTGGCTAGAGAATGCTTTTGGTCGGGTCATGGATTGATGCTGTTTTCAGTATATAATTTCATTGTCAATTGAAACAAAGGGCTAATTGAGCACAATATTGATGGGTGGTTCAGAGGCGAGACTAGTATAGTTCTCTAAAAGGGCCTAATAATAACCACTCCTGTTTCACCTTCCACCAACACGTCGAGGAGAGCCATGCAGAAGGCAGTTATCTGTTCCTCAAACACATTTCTCCTGGTGCATAAATTTTCTGGGGCCTAGACTAGTGGCCCTATAGATCCGACCAGTAACTCTTTCTGTCTCTCAGTGGTTTATATCTTGAGTGACCTTTGTTCTGATTTGGTCAAAATCTTTATATATTTTGAAACTGTTATAATATAAAGACTTCACAAAGGGACAGAATACTAGTCTCTCATGGCATTCAGTTCTGTAAAGGCACCTACTGTGTTACTGCTGGATAATAATAACTTTCAAATGATTCTTTAATTTTAATATGTTCATCATCACAAATTTCAAACTTTGGTTTAGGTTTGCCTTCTGAAGCAACACTGAGTACATTGTTTCCATTTTTCCAAGTCAAACAACCTTTCTGATATTTGAGAACAACTAAGTTCTGTGGTTGATTGACAACTATAATTTTGGTACTCGTATTCTTCTTCATTTTGCATTTTCTTCCAACGTTTCCTTTGGAGACCTTATCCCAATGCCAGGTGCTTCAGAGGAGGTTTTCTCAACCTCACCACTATTGATATTTCAGACCAGATAACTCTTGGTCACTGGGACGTGTCCTGTGTATTGTAGACTGCTTAGAAACATTCTTGTGAGTGTTTGTGGTGGTATGAAAATGTTGAGAAAAATTTCCTAAGCAGTTGGGAGAAGCTCTTCCCAATTTCCTAAGCAGTTGGGAGAAGCTACTTGATGCAACTCTGGCAAATGAAAAGCAAACAGAAGATACTACCTGATGCCTCTGAGAAAACTCTTTAAAGGATATAGTCACATCCTGTGTGTTCTTTCTCACTGAATCTTATTCCATGAATGCAGTGGCAAGTGATATGACAACAGAGTTGTGCTTCAAGCCTAAGCAAGCCTCTAAGAATACTGGAGTGAGAGGATTCCACCAGTCTTGGTCCTTGAATCTTTCTTTGCTCATTTTGGAACTAGATCTCTGGATATCTTGCTGGGAGAAAGATAGTGGTAGGAACTAACTTTTTTAATCTACTAGTTTTATTTTGTCTTCTGTAAAGAAATTAAAATCTATAGAACCTTTAACTGATAGTAATAGCTTTGCTTTAGAAAAAAAGCAAGTGTCCATATTATAAATATCTCAAGCTTCTCCTTATGTTCAAGCTGTTTTCAAATGTATTTTTTTCAGTCATTCCATATTCATCATTTCTCAAGTACAATGGGCAAGGTACCCTACTCGGCTCCAGAGATAAAGATAAAAGAAACAATATTATTATTGCCTCAGAAAGTCTGAGGATAGTGAAGACAAAATTAATGGAACTGCTAGTGTTTTGTGATAATTATGTATAAACTATCAGGATAATAGGAGAATATTAGACAAGATAGGAAATGAATCTGAATAAAAAAGAAGAAAAAATAATAAATTGTCACTGTTAAACGTCTTAAAACATATGATAAAGGCAGGAGGAGCTATTGCTGAAAAATTCCTAATTTTATATCTGTTACCTCAGCATTATATTTGAAGACATAAAAGAAAATCTGAGTTTTAAATTTCCAAAACTATCTGTTGCCCATCCGCATGATTTTTCTTTTACTGTGTCACAGACTAGTATATTTTCAAGTGCCTAGCTAGGCTATATTCTATTTTTGTTTCAGCTTTAAAGTATTTAATAATATCTTTTCTCCCCAAAGACCTTGCTTAGAAGCCAAGAGATACACCATGAGGAGCAAGTGTTGTGCTAAGTACCACTCTGTGGCGACCTGTGGGCATGCACCTGACTTCCTCCCAGTGTGCTGACTGCATTCCTCTCACTCCCATTGTCAGATTTACTTCATGAGCTCTAAACTGTGTCGTTAGTTATGACTCATCAACTGTGGCATAGTCATATCAATTCCAGCCCAGTGTCTTCTGTCCTCATTTAAATACAAATTTTTCTTCTATTGCTAAGCTATCAAATATGTGTTATTCACTGAGTCTTTGTAATAAAAGGTGAAACAGCACCGTCTGCACTCAACAGTCAGTTTTTTTTTTAAAAAAGTTTGTAACATTCAAATGATTTGCAAGCATTTTTCTAACACATTCTTTATTTTTGAAAACCAAATATCTATGACACCACATATGTATATCTGCTGATTGTAGTTAGCAATCTCAGTCAATACTTATTAAAAAACATGAAATTGTCAATCCTATCAAGTTGTTGGTTGGTTGGTTTTAACCAGCTTCTCAGCCACCTTGGAACTGACCCAGAGTGTAAAGGTCTTGAGGATTCTCTTCATCAGTATTACCTGAATACAAGCCTTCTGAAAGGAAAAAGAAACTCTAGCTTTTCAAACCAGAAAGTCTAGTAAAATTCAATACTGTAAATGGAATTTCTTTATTTTTAACAAAATATAATCATGGTAGACAAATTCATTCTTACAGTTCTATTTACAATCCTCTTTCAGTTTTATCTATGTAAGCACTACCATTTAGGTTTATTATATTTTCTGTTCATGTTTTTTTTTTCCCCCTACATTTTATTAGTCTCATTTCCCCCTGCATTTTTATTTTAGCGCTGACCTTCAATTCCTCAGGGGTCAGTTCTTTGTACATAAATAACACTTTCATGTTTCAAGAGGTCAGTTACCACTCCAATCATCACCAGTGGCAGAAAATAAAAACAACAGAATCCCAAACTTCCCCCCGGGATTTTATCACATATTATGATTTTAAAATCCCCACTTTACTGACAGATTGAAGTTTAACTATAGCTGATTTTAAACGACAGAAATACAACTGAGTTATCATGTAGTTCATGATATATGACAAATCATATTAACATTATCTTTTGATATATCTCAATACCATTACAGATAATTATCTGATATCTTAGACCCAGCTCAGATACTTTTATTTCTATAATAAAAATAGAAATAATTCGGGAAAATAAAATTGGTGAAAATTACAAAGCAAATATCCAACTTTTTTGAAAGAACAAACTTGTCTTTAATTGTCATTCAATGCCTTTAATTGTCATTCAATTGTCATTTTTGTCTTCTGTAGTTCTTTAAATATGTATTCGGGAAAAGTTTCCAGATCTGTCACTGGTATTTAATAGATAGTTATATTATATTGTAAACCACAATTTTATTTCAGAAATTCAAATATGAATTTCTATATTTTAATTAAAATATAATTCAGATACGTTTTCTCCCCTACCTCTTTCATCTGTAGGCTTTGGGAAGAAGTCATTCTTGGTTTCTTTTCCTTTCCAGCTATCTTTTGCCTTACGTGACCACTCTAGGACTGAAGTCTGGAAATAGGAGAGGTAATGAAGAGAGAAATTTCTTTTTCAACTGATAGTAAATGATCATTTAATCTACAGCTGTCCATTCCCATGGAACTTTTCACTTTCTAGAACAAGCTTGCCCAACCCTCAGCCAAAAGGCCACATGCAGACCAGGACAGCTTTGAATGAGGCCCAACAGAAATTGGTAAACTTTTTAAAAACACTATGAGGTTTTCTTGGTGATTTTTTTTTTCTTTAGCTCGTCAGCTATCATTAGTATTAGTGTATTTTATATGTGGCCCAAGACAATTTGCCTTCTTCCAGTGTGGTCCGGGGAAGCTAAACGATTAAAAACCTCTGTTTCAGAAGTTCATTCCATGCAACGGAATCCCACCCAAGTGTTCTCAAAGAACACTTGACTTCAAGCCATCTGCCCTCTTTCTTTGCTCATGTGGATCATATCTGATCTGGGCTTAAAGGTAATGCATTCGTGGGCCCTGAAATCCAGAAAGTGAAACCCCAGGTCAGCTACTTAATTTGCAGGGTCCCTTTTACAAACAAAAGAAAATATAATAGGATTTTTTCTTCCAATGGTTTCTTTCTTGACCTGTCATGATGTTTTTTGTTTGCTCTTAATTTCACTCTCCCTTGGAAACAGGGATAGTCATAGAGCACTCAAAAGTACTCAGGATATGAGCCTGAGTCTCCTTGTATTTGGACTCAGACCCCTGCTGGGTAAGAGGTGGTAGTGGTCTCTAGGTATCCGTGGGGGAGCAAGATGGCAAAAGGTGAGATCACATGGGAGTTGAGTCCCCATGCTCTTGGCTCATGCTCCGTTGTCCCATCAGAGTTCACTTACAAAATACAAATTCAAAGATAAAATTGTTAAGGATTTCAAGACAGTAATAGTAAAGTTTTGAAGGATGTACTGAATGTGGGTTCTTACACAACTACAGTGGTCACAAACCCATGAAACTGACAATCCAAATGTATTAGCAACTGTTCTTTAATGTACCAGCAAGACAGCTTATCAGCCTTTGTCTTTTACAATTCTGGAAAATAATTAATTAAACATCAGACTCATGTGCCACTCCTAAATTTTGGAGTTACTCATCAAGCTTTATAAATACTACCCCTTCACCTGAGTGGATAAACACTGCTATCCTCCCATCCAATGTGGCTATTCTAGAACACCTTTCCCAAAGAGACTTTTCATAAGAAAGAAAATTCTTATTTTCCTCAATTCTGGTAATCATTTGTGGTGTTTTGCATTGTGTTATCTTGGATAGGCAAAAAAGTACATTTTTTTTCAAGATCTCTTTCTCTGCACTATCCAAAACACGAACTTCTATGTTACTGGGAAAAAGGAAGTAAAGTGGTGGCCCTTATTCTCTGAAGGTCATCATAATCAAATGCAGTATCGGATCAATGCAGAGGTTCCAGCCAGCTTGCAATCTGTCCTGAATCTGCTCTATTCAATGTTCAACACCTTTGCCAACTGTTGCCTCTGTTCATCAACAGCAGCCCAAGACCCACCAAAAGATTCTTAGATGTGAATCCACAGAGGTTGTAGCTACACAGAATCACAACCTCTCAAAGGGCATCCCAGGAGCAACCCCTGCATAAACAGATATGTTTAGTATTTCATATTGACTTGGTGAGATGTCCTCTGATCCTCGAACTTCCCTTTCAGACCTTGAGTTTCCCAGCTACTTGTACAACTCTACACATCTAATTCCTTTAATAAGTCCTTTATTCCATGAAACACATTATTAACTTTGCTCCCCTGTCTGACTCCTGTCTGATACATGATTTTGTACTTGTATTTTGAGTTAAGCAAGTTCTTGCCAATGAATTTTAAAATCTACATCTTGTAATTCTATTGATTTACTTCTTATGGTCTTAGTCAAATTTTTGATTTTATGATCTAACTATACTGGCACTAATTCTTTATGCTGTGGTCATTGTATGAGGGACAAAATCAAAGTGTCATTCGTCAAGAAATCAATGTGGAAAGGAGTAAAGAAGTCCCTGGGAATATTAGGTGCTCATATTGTAAGAATTTGCCTTGGTCAGTTATCCCTAGGCTTTCTACAAAAAGCAGGTTGACATTAGATCCAGCAGTTTAATCTGTATTGTCTTTGATTTGTCACAGATGTGTGTCATGCCTATAATTCCCAGAAATTACACTGCTTCAGCCTCGCTGATAGTAAACCTGTGTGCCCATAGCTCTTATGATATATATCTAATTAATGCCTGCAGGGAAAATATCCCTAAAGGTTCTGTCCTATGTTCTGATAATGGATTCTTTTACTGTTACTTCCATGAAAGATGTTTTTGTTTTGTTTTGTTTTCTCTTACAGTAAGAAGACCAGGATATTCTGCCTTCACTATCAGTTTGTATAGAGGCTGATCTGTTCTTCCTTTTAGAAAATCAGCAGTTGGACCAATTTTGCTTCTGAAACTGTGATCTATGCAGCTTGCATTTTACAATTTTATTCACTCTCAGAACATCAGACATACAGATTTTGCTTCATCATATATCCCCTGACTTTCTCCCCATTTTTTCTTATTCCTTCCTTTAGTTGACTAGGGCTATGCACAGTCTAGGCTTTGAAGACATGGCCCAGCTTTAGTCTCTGGGGACTGGCTGTGCTGTGCCAAATATTTCTTGTGCCATGGTCCCTCTTTCCAGAATAACGTTTTTACTTTTATTATTGGAAGTGATTGTGCAGAATTGATATAATTTCCTGATTAAATGTTTGGTAAGATTTAGCAGTGAACTTATCTGGCCCTGGTGCTTTCTGTTTAGCGGGGTATTAATTATTAATTCAGTTTCTTTAATAGATAAAGGCCTATTCAGATTATCTATTTTTCCTCATGTGATTTTTGGTTGATTGTGTCCTTCAAGAAATTGGTACATTTCACCCTCATCATTAAACTTTTGTGCATAAAGTTGTTCATAATGTTCCTTTACTATCCTTTAATGTACATGGGATCACTAAGGATGTCCTCTCTTTTGTTTCTGGTATTAATAATTTATGTCTTCTCTATTTGTTTTAGTTAATCTTGATAGAAGTTTATCAATATTATTGATGTTTTCAAATGAGTAGCTTTTTACTTTTATCACTTTTTTCCTATTTATTTTTTGGTTTTAATTTTATTGATTTCCAATTCAATACAATTTTGAAAATGCATAAAGGAAGCACAGTATTATAAAACGTACCAATTCTGTTGAAACATACTTAAAATATTTTTAAAATAATTTTTAAAATTATAGTAAAAGCTTTTTTTCTAATACATTAATAAGACAACATATATGAATTATAAGCAATATATTTTATTTGTTAAAGGCAGATTAGTGTTAAGGTATTCTATTTAATTTGAAGAAATTATTAAATCATGAGGTAAAATTTGATAAATCCTCATATATATCATGTTGGATATCTAAATGATTTATTTTTGTTGTTTCTTTGTAATTTATTTTTATTGCTTATCTGTTTACTAGTGTTAAGTATATTGATTTTTAAGGATTTACTCTTGCAAATGTAACTAAGGTTTTCATAATTCACATGAGATGAAGGCAGGTGTCTCTCAAGAAAACTTCAAATTTTACAAGATATTTTGATGAAACTCCAACTAGAGTAATATTTTTCTGCTAAGATTTAAAATGGAAATTCTTAATGTTTTACAGGTTGGAAGAGTAATCTCTAAAACCTCAGTGTGATTTTCTGCTTCAGGTTAGGATGTAGAAAGGTGAAAATGATGACACTCCCACCCTTAAGGTGATAAATATTTGAATTATCTACAAAGTCATAAGTTGTTTTCAGCCCATCAGAGATGGGGTTGCATGGCAACCGAGTATACTGATTCCAGAGAGGAACTGGCCCTTAAAGACGGAAAGGACACACTTTTACAAAATCAGCAGTTGGACCAATTTTGCTTCTGAACTGTGATATATGCACCTTGCATTTTACAATTTTATTCACTCTCAGAACATCAGATATACAGATTTTGCTTCATCATATATCCCCTTTCTCCCCATTTTTTCTTATTCCTTCCTTTAGCTTGACTAGGACTATGCATCTGTAACCAATCAAAAAATGAAGAAGTAGTCACCATATAATCATATAAGAAATCAGCTAAACTTTAACAAATTCTTAAAGGCTAAATGTGGGTAAATGTGTAAGTTTAGAATAGCAGGAAGCCTCAGACACAAGAAATGGCCATTTCTCCAACTTTTGTCCATGGATCTTTGTCTGCTGAAGTGAAAGACTGGAAACTAGGCAGAAGATGAGAGAGACCATCCTGGATAGTGCAGGCTTCAGGTAGTAATCAGTTGCTGCTGGGGGACAGGCAAAAAGCCTTGCCCACTACCCCAGAACATTCTTTCTTAGGAAGCAAAAGCTTTAAGCCACTATAGAAAAGACAGCACAACTGTAATTTCCACTAATCACAGGCAAAGATGCACTGAGGCTTGGGAACAAGTGGAAGAAAACATCCTGTATCTTTGGAAGAGTGGTAGGAAACAGTTGTGGCTAAGATTCTACACCAATAACAACAGGAAGCCTTTAACTACTATAGAGCGGTAGACGTTTCCACCCAAAACCAACCACAGATCCAAGACAGGGTTTCACTGTCATAGATGAGTTGGACACAATGCAAGAACACTAAGAACGCCCCATTTTGAGAAAAAAAAAAAAAATCAGCTGAATTCAATGACAGCAGTCTAAAACCAACATGACAAAAAGACAGAAAAAGGAATGAAAACTTGGGCTTCTTTCACACAGGACATACCTAAGACTGAATGAGGCTGGGCCAGGGCAACATAAAACACCTCACTTTTTACCCCTATGCCAAGCCTGATACCAAATAAAAAGCATCAGTTGTCTATATATTGAATAAGGGAAAGAGGAAAGACAGAGAACACCTCGATGGTACAGGAAGGTAAGGATGCTGAAAGCTGAGAGGGGAACAGAGATACTAAACAAAATCCTCCAGCACCCCAGGACCCACCTTAAATGCAGCCAACATCAGCCACTCCCATGGGAATTTGAAGCCTGTGTAGGCTGAAGGTAATGATAATTACAACAAAATCTATATCCAGCTCAAACCCCTGACTAAAACAGCTCACTCTCTCATGCAAATTGTCGGACAAAATTTTGTGCTCATTTGCAGGCATAAATATTATTTTAAAAGTAATTACTGCTACTTACTTGATTTTGGAATAAAACATATGCTAGCCTTAGCTATGCAATTTGTTTTTCTATCTTCGGAAGTAGCATAATAAATAAGATTCTTAAAATTCTGATAGAATTTACTTATCTGAGGATTTGAAGGAACGATCTTTAATAGACTAATAAGTAAATATTGAAATGCTTGTTAGATACTTCCTGTATAATCCTATATTCTTTATCTTTAGTTTTTATTATTAATATTTCTTAGTTGTTGTAGTTCTTAAACATCTTTCCAATGTCTCTAGCATTCACATTTATTATAATGAAGATATTTTAATACTTAAAAATTTTTAACTGTGCATATTACACAGTCTTCCTTATTGTCTTGATTAACCTTCCACAGGTTTCTCTATCCTAAATGTTTTCTCAAAAACTAACTTTTGGTTAGATTTACATTCTTTGCTGTTGCTTTAAAGGTTTTTGTTCATTGACTATTTATATTGGGCTTCCTCCACTGCTCTTTCTCCAATTTTTAATTGAAAAATAGAGCTCATATAATTTTAATCTTTAATAATAAATATATTTCAATGTACATTTTTTTACCTTAAATTATATTATGTCATGTTGTCATGTAAATATTGCCTTTCTAGCATTTTAGTATTTAGGCCTTGTGTGTCATAAAATAATTTTAATGTGAGTAGTTATATACATATATATATATTCTTTTAAATTTTAACTTATGTCAACAACATGTTTTGGCTCTTAATTATTTAAAAATTTATAAAAGTCAGGATCCTTTAATTACTGCTTTTAACCCATTTGCATTTATTGTCATTATTGTTACATTTAACTTAGTTCAGCCAATTTATTTCATATTATACATTTACTCACATTTTTTGTTTGTTTCTTTTCCCCTTCTCTTAATTTTTTTGTGTATAGAATGGCTCACTATATTAGTTTAAGAAGTATTTAAATTTATCTCTGTGGTAATTATCTTAAAATTTTAAATAAGAAAATAAATATTAGTTTCTTAAACTATTGATATCTGCATATTGTATCTAAAGATATATTTGCTTTGTCATAGTCATGTGTTTCTTAGATTTCAATTTCATCTTTCTCATTATATAGATATTTTTTATAATTTCAATTCTGTATTGCTTTTGTTTTAAAATTTTCTTTCCCTTTGTTTTTTTTTCCTTGTTTTTCTCTTTTCTCTAAACTATAAACTGACTCTCTACTCAACTCCCTTCTTATGAAAATTGCATAAAATATGCATGGAGGTATCAAAAAGATTCCAAGGCATTAAAGATTACAGGGCTAACATACTGAAGAAAAGAGCACTTAAGAGAATTGAGAACACTATTGACTGTCCCTTGACCCATGAAAGATTTTCTCACATGTAAGTGGTTGCTGATAGACCACAAACCTAAGTAGAAATATTCATAGTTTTATAGTTTTAAGAGAATAAAATATATGACTCAAAACTTATTAAGGACAAAGGTCCATTTACACACCCCAGGTTTCACTTGATACTTCAAAGGTTTAGGAATATTAATGGAAATAAATAGGTTATCATTCACAATAATTGCAGTTCTGTCTCAAACCAGCTTAATCACTGATTATATGATCTGTAACACACCTTAGATAACCCTCCAAAAAACAGAGTTGGAGTTAATCAGAATTAACTAGTAGCTACAATCTCATTAGAATATTAGAAATATTAGGGGCAAAAGCCACATTTAAATAGGTAAACTTAACGTTTTTCAAAAATGATGGAAGCCAGGTGTGGTGACTCAATCCTGTAATCCCAGCACTTTGGGAGGCTGAGGTGGGTGGATTGCCTGAAGTCAGGAGTTCCAGACCAGCCTAACCAACATGGTGAAACTCTGTCTCTATTAAAATACAAAAATTAGCGGATCGTAGTGGCGGGCGCCTGTGTTCTCAGTTACTTGGGAGGCTGAGGTGGGAGAATTGCTTGAAACCAGGAGGTGGAGGTTGCAATGAGCTGAGATCGTGCCACCGTACTCCTTCCTGGGCAACAAGAGTGAGACTCCAATTCAAAAACAAAAACAAAAAAAGATGCAAAACTATAAGTCACAGTCTCAGGAAGTGCCAGAGTGAAGCTTGATAAATACGGAGAAAACTACATAGCTCATGTTGGAGAATTAATAACAAAGAGACTATCTCAAAAATAGTTCTAGAAAAAGCCATATTACCTTCAAAAAGTGGCAGTATGACTTAGAGATGACTTCTCAAATGGAAGCTAATTGGTAACTAGAATTTTATTTCTAATAAAACATTATAGAATATAAGAAAAAATAAATACATGTTCAGGAAAACGAAGAATAAGGGAACTCCCTATACCATATATACCTTACACTAAATGAAATAATAATGTTTTTCAAGCAGAAGAACAATTATTTTAGATGTAAATGTAGAAATTTAGAAATGAAATCAAGAAAAGGAAGGACAAAACATCTGGTTAAATCTAAATAAACAGTGACTATATAAATAAAATCCATAATATAAAATTTATAATAAATATTAACAAAACTACCTAACAAAATATTAGAAATATTATAAGATCTTCATAGTCTAAGAAAAGTAATGAAAATTTTACTTTATACTCATATTAGACACTAATAAGTCAAGGAATCATTAAATAATATCTAGGGCAAAATCAAAAGATACTTAAACTTATAGGAGATTATAAGGGGATATTGGAGAAAAAAACGCTTAATTGAGAAAAAAAGCAAGAAAGAACAAGTCGAAAATTCAACAGATGAAAAATAGCAGTGGTAGACCACAACAAAAATATCTTGAGCGAAATATAAATGATTTTAATACTTTAATAAAAAATCTAAAATGAATTTTAAAAGGTGTTATATGCTTTTTATTAAAAATAAGAATTGAGGGACTGGTCACGGTGGCTCACACCTGTAATCCCAGCACTTTGGGAGGCGGAGGCAGGTGGATCACAAGGTCAGGAGATCGAGACCATCCTGGCTAACACGGTGAAACCCCGTCTCTACTAAAAATACAAAAAATTAGCTGGGCGTGGTG
>NW_012105220.1:2926830-2947096 GCF_000951045.1 Mandrillus leucophaeus | reverse complement strand
GTGGATCACAAGGTCAGGAGATCGAGACCATCCTGGCTAACACGGTGAAACCCCGTCTCTACTAAAAATACAAAAAATTAGCTGGGCGTGGTGGCCGGCGCCTGTAGTCCCAGCTACTCGGGAGGCTGAGTAAGGAGAATGACGTTAACCCGGGAGGCGGAGCTTGCAGTGAACTGAGATCCTGCCACTGCACTCTAGCCTGGATGAAGGAGGGAGACTCTGTCAAAAAAAAAAAAAAAAAAGAATTGAGGAAGTCTGAAAAAAATTAAAAATGGTCTGTTAGGCTGACATAACCAAAAGAAAACTGAGATAAATGTACTAATATCAGATGAAATAAACTTAATGGCAAGAAGCAGTACTAAGACAAAGGAATACCTTTCAAATGATAAAATGAGCAGTATACCATGATGTGACGATTTAAAATTTGTATGCATGTAACAGTGGGAGAAATATATGAATCCATATCATACTGGGGACTTTTGCCCACTTTTCTTATACTGTTGGAAGAAGTAGAAAAAATGTAATTAAGAATAATGAATTAGATATCTCTATTAGCAAATTTGACCAAATTGATATATATAGCGTAATATTAAACTCCATAAACCTAAAATTGAATATAATGTGAATGCACCCTTAATATTTATTCAAATGCTCTATGTTGTGTCAGAGATCAAGCCGTGACAAATTTTCATAATTGAAAATAGAAATAATACATTTTCTGATAGCAGTTAAACTGTTAGAAATCATTTACAAAAGGACAACTTAATCCACAAATATTTAAAAATTAAGAAAGTATTCCTAAATAATTCACAAGTCACAAAATTAGTCTCAATGGAAATTAGAAAATATTTTCAGTGAATGAGAATAAATGTATGACATATTGAAACTCAAGCAAATGAATATCCTTGGTTATGCAAAGTCATACAGATGGTACAGTGGTCATTGGAGACTCAGAGTGGGGAGGGTGACAGGGGAGTGAGGGATGGAAACTTGCCTATTGGGTACAGAGTACACTATTCAGGTGATGACTATATTAAAAGCCCAGACTTCACCACGATGCAATACAACCATGAAACCAAAAACCCTTTATCCCTAAAGCTATTTTTTTAAATTATAGCCTGTAAGTGATATTGCAAAGAATAAAAGGTTAAATGCCAATAGTCCAAATATCCACAGGTTGAAAATAGAACATGCTTAAAAATGATTCATTTAAAGAAGCTAAAAACCAAACAGTAAACCAAGTCCAATGAAAATAGAAGTCATACAAGAGATATTAATGGAAGAGAATACATTCTAAAAGAATCACATAATCAAGGAGATCAAAAAAAGCCAAAAGCTTTTCCTGGTAATAATGCTAAAATAATCTACAAAATTCAGAGACCAAAATAATAATAATAATAATAATAATAATAATAATAATGAGAGAGAGAGAGAGGGAGGGTGGGAGCACAGTAATATAAAAAGAAAAGGTGTTACTACTGATCCTAGAGAAGGAAGAAATTCAAAGTTATGAGCTACATTATTGCAGTATGTATTTGACAATTTAAATAAAATTTGTAAAAAAACTTGAAAAATGTCACTTACCAAAACTGACATGAGAAGGCATAAACATTGGAATACTCCTGTAACTGTTTTTAAAATCCATAATAAATTTTTCTCACATATGCACAAAAGTTGTAGGTCGAGATGTTTCACTGGAGAATTCTCTAAAGCATATTAAAAGGAAAGAAAACTAACATTACCTACATATTTCACCTATTGAAAAATTTCTCAGCTTGTTTTGTAAGATTACCAATAATTTTAACATAGAAATGTGAGAAGGACTTTACAAGAAAAGACAATAACAGGTCAATCTCTCTTACAACCTAGCTAAAAATAATTAAAATTAAATATACATAAAATTCAGCAATATATAAACACAAACATAGGTTGAGCTTGTTATGGGAATGAACGTGTTTTAGTGTTCACAATTTTAAAACTGCAGTGCATTTTCTTAACAGAATAAAAGCCAAAAATCATATGACATTCTCTATAACTAAAAAATAAACTGCAAAGTCTGTGAGTGACAAAATCTATTACCTAACTTGCAATGATGAAAAAAATATTTAAATTATTAAAGGCTACATCCAAAATGACTGTGATGAACACCTCTGTAATGGTGAAGTGTTGAACATTTTCCTATTGACACTGGGAATGAGAAGATGATACCAAATATGATCAACTGTGTTCAACCTTACACCTGACAAAATTGCTAGTGAGAAAGTAAAGAAGGAAAAAAAAGGTATTAAGAACCTGAAAAGAAGTAATTAAGCTAATTTTTCGCAAAACATGAATAATTTACAGATAAACTATTATATAAATACATTTACAAGGTACGTGCCTGTAAGATAATATTTGAAATCAATTGTATTTCTTTTTTAAGGAAAGAAGAACTTCTAAAATTGAAATTTGAAAAAAAATGATGCCTCTAACAATAACATCGGAATCACTATACAGTAGTCAATTTACTAACTAGAATACAAAATCTGAAAATGAAAACCCAGAAAGCATTAGGAGAAAATTGTTGAAAGTCAGGACATTAGTTACCTGGAAAAGGTAAGCAAATATTATCTTGGAAAGGAGTTTAGGAGAATTCTGGGTTGTCAGTAATAGCTAATTTCCTGACCTGCATGGTTATTTATGTTTATTGCAAAATGGTAGCTTACTTCTTAAAATTTTATAATATCCATTGAATGTTTATTATGTTATACCCATTGAGATCTATGTTTATGATTTGTACATTTTTTAGGCATGTGAAGCAACAACAAAACATTTATTAAAAAGAAAATTAATGAATAAATAATGGTAAATTTTATTATGACATCAGATGATTTGTATATCTGAGCGTTCTTGACATACCATCTATATTTGACTTTCTTGTTTGAATAGTTTCTGTAAAAATGTTTTTAGTACCCTGCTTTGGGTGGGAAACCATTCGAGGGAGAATGTGTCTGGGAATATTTTTTAAAATGTTCTTAAGGTGCAATAGCATTTTATGTGGATATAAAATTCTACATTAAAGTTGTTTTCCTTCTATACTTTTTAAAAAATTTATTTCCATGGATTATTGGGGAACAGGTGGTGTTTGTTTACATGAGTAAGTTATTTAACGGTGATTTGCGAGATTTTGGTGCACCCATCACCCGAGCAGTATACACTGCACCCAATGTTGTAGTGTTTTATCCCTCACCCGCTTCCCACTTTTTCCCCTTGAGTCCCTAAAGTCCATTGTATAATTCTTATGCATTTTCACCCTCATAGCTTAGTTCCCGCTCATGAGTGAGAACATATAATGTTTGATTTTCCATTCCTGAGTTACTTCACTTAGAATAATAGTCTCCAATCTTATCCAGGTTGCTGCAAATTCCATGAATTCATTCCATTTTATGGTTGAGTCATATTCCATTGAATATATATATATACCACACTGTCTTTACCCTTTCGTTGATTTCTGGTCATTTGGGTTGGTTCCAGGTTTTTGTAACTGCTAATTGTGCTGCTATACACATGAATGTGCAAGTATCTTTTTCATGTAATGACTTATTTTCCTCTGGATAGATATCCAGGAGTAGGATTTCTGGATCAAATGGTAGTTCTACTTTTAGTTCTTTAAGAAATTTCCATACCGTTTTCCATAGTGGCTGTTCTAGTTTACATTCTCACCAGCACTGTAGAAGTGTTCCCTGATCACCGCATCCATGTCAACATCTGCGGTTTTTTGAGTCTTGGAGTCTTGCTCTATCCCCAGGCTGGAGTGCAGTGGTACAA
This sequence comes from Mandrillus leucophaeus, assembly GCF_000951045.1. Lineage (NCBI taxonomy): Eukaryota > Metazoa > Chordata > Mammalia > Primates > Cercopithecidae > Mandrillus > Mandrillus leucophaeus. The sequence continues at coordinate 2,943,289 of NW_012105220.1, read as the reverse complement.
TCTTGGCTCACTGTAACCTCTGCCTCCTGGGTTCAAGCGAGTCTCCTGTCTCAGCCTCCCGAGTAGCTGGGATTACAGACGCTGCCACCATGGCTGGTTTACTTCTGTATTTTTTTAGTAGAGATGGGGTTTTGCCATGTTGGTCAGGCTGGTCTTGAACTCCTGACCTTAGGTGATAAGCCCGTCTCAGCCTCCCAAAGTGCTGAGATTACAGGCATGAGCCACAGCGCCCAGCCATATTTAAGTTCTTAATCCATTTTGAGTTGATTTTTGTAGAAGGTGAGAGACGAGGATCCAGTTTCATTTCCTACGTGTGGCTAGCCAATTATCCCAGCACAATTTGTTGAATAGGGTGTCTTTTCCCCACTTTGTGTTTTTGTTTGCTTAGTCGAAGATCAGTTGGCTGTTAAGTATTTGGGTTTATTTCTGAGTTCTCTATTAATATGCCATTACCTTCTTGCAACCAAGTTGCAGTAAAAGTTTGATAGAATGCTTTGGTCCTCTGCAGGTAACCAGTTATTATTATCTTATAGTTAGAATTTTGTTTTGACTTAACCGAATTGGCTTAGAAACAGAAGACACATTCTTTTCAAAAGCATATAGGATATTTTACAAAATAAAACAACCATATGCTGGCTGTGCAGCAAGTCACAGTCAATTTCAAGGAATTTAGATCATTCAGATTATGTCCTCTGGCCAAAACATCTGGAGAAAAGCACCATATTTTGTTTCTTTGTTTAAAGTTCTGTAGAGCATAGATGTATAATTTCTGTTATTTCTGATAAATGTAAGATAGCGGTAAATTGGTCTAGTACTTCTTTTCTGTCCTCCTTGCACAGTCACCCTTACTGGTTTTGGATTTCTTGTAGTTTGTGTTGTGACACAAGTTTAATTTTTCCTCAGATTTTAAAGCCTGCTACTTGTTTCTGAAGTAGAAAGTCATTGGTCAAGATAATATTTTAATAGATATATCCATATCTTATCATTTCACTAAATTTAGGTAGTTAAAAATTTTCAAAGTTGACATTGATACATTTCTCCCAGTAGTTACATTTATTATGCCTTAGAACGTAGTGAGAAAAGGACGAAAAAACAGACTGTAATTTGGCAATTCAGGAATCAAATAATTCGATTTTTAAAAGATATTGTCTAAAGAAATGTAGACAAGCATGACACTTGTCACTACAATGCTTATTCTTCACAACTTAGACATGATTATGTAGGAGTTATGAGAGCAGGAACGAAATAGAGCAAATTAAGATAATATGAATGTAAACTTAAGGTTGACTCTAGATTTCCAAAAGAAAGTATTATTTATTACAATGAAAAATGAAGAAAAGATGCAACTGTGTGGGTGAAGTGAATTTGCAATAGATATGAAAACACTGAGCCAAGGGGATATCTACCAGACTCAAAAGAGTGAAATAAAATAAGCCAGCAAATATAACAATGAAAACTTCAAAAAATTGAAGCAGAACTATAAACCTGAAATCTCACAGAAGACAAAGGCTTCAATTAGTATTGGCTATAGCAAATAGGCAATTACTTGTGAACGTAAAGAATAACTGACTTGGGACAGTAATGACTATTATTTCTTAGTTCCTGAATATTTCTGACAAGAAAAGCAATGATTTGGATCAACTGTTATATTTTGATCCTTTACTTTCTAATTCTACATATTTCTACATTTCAATTTACGTGGGATGGTTATAGTAATTTTTAAATCACCTATTATTTCCTTTCTATCTAGTTGAATTATTTTTGAAATCAAAGTCAAACCTCTTTTGAGTTTATGTATACCATCTAGTTCTTACTGAGCAGTATCAGCATGCTCTTGAAACTTCTATTTAAATTACCTATTTTTAAAGTTTTTCTAAAATCCTTTCATAAACATTGTTTCTTCTTGTTACTACATCACACCTCTCAAAAAATTATATACCAAGAAACAGAGTTGGACACATGTACAAAGCAATGCAGCAGTATTAAAGAAGGAAATTGAGGAAGAAATACATATATCTAAAATAATCCTTCATTAGACCAAGAAAATTAAAATATAGACTAAATTTAATGAAATTTTAAAATCATATATTACTAGGTGATGACTGGAAAAGAAAACTTTTTGAAAAATAAAGATTCATAATTTTGAACTACTTTATATTGAGTTAGAAGTTCAGTTAACAATAACCAACCAAATAAATTTTAGTAATTGAAATGAAGTACCAGAAAGAATATGTCAAGAAAGAAAGCAGAGAAGATTTAGGATAATTAAAGAAAATTATGATTCAAAGTTAAATAAAATTTAGGCATTGAGTCTATGTAAATGTAATGGAATTAAATGGTAAAGAGAACAGAACGTAAGGAAGAACAGATAAGACAGGCACAAGGCTGGCCGCGATGGCTCACACCTGTAATCCCAGCATTTTGGGAGGCTGAGGCAGGCATATTACAAGGTCAGGAGTTCGAGGCCGGCCTGGCTAACATGGTGAAACTCCATCTATACTGAAAATACAAAAATTAGCTGGGCATGGTGGCACGAGCCTGTAATCCCAGCTACTCTGGAGGCTGAGGCAGGAGAATCACTTGAAGTAGGGAGTGGAGTCTGAGGTTGCAGTGAGCCGAGATTGTGCCACTGCACCCCAGCCTGGTGACAGAGTGAGACTCAAAAAAAAAAAAAGAAAGAAAAGAAAGAAAGAAAAAAAAAAAAAAAAAAAAAAAAGAGAGAGAGAGAGAAAAAACAGGCAGAAGTAGCTTAATGTTATATTTCAATATCAAATGGGAGATACAGAAAAGAAGGAATTTTTTAAAAGAAAAAATAGTCTTATGAGACCTCTTTATAGCCCACTTACAGAGTTGTGAGACCTCCTTATAGCCCACTTACAGAGTAAATGTGTTAAAGAAATGTTTGCTATTTGGTTGTGCTTGTGTTTTGGTCCTGTTGTTCAACAAGAAAAAGGAAAACAACGTTTGCACAAAAAAATTACACAAGTCATTTTACATGAAAATTCAAATTATAGTTAGCAATTGGCTTTTACTTACAGAAAAAGAAGTTTAGCGTAATATGAAGTTTTAACAATAGGGGAATATAACGGTAAGTAAATGTGTTGGTGAAGCTCTATAAAAGCGGTTCATGCTTTGAGAACGTCAATAAATGCTCCAGGAAGACTTTTTATTTAGGAAGATAAAATATAAATAAACTAAAATACTAAAATATGAACTAAAAACAAAAGTATGAAACAACTGAAAAGTGAAAAGGAATAGATTAGTAAGTGGAGAGGGAGGCAATTTGATGGGGATATTTGAAAAAATTGGAGGATACATGGATTGAGAGAAAGAAAATCCAGGTTGGAGAAAAACTTTAAAAACACTTGAAAACCACATAGAAAACATGCAACATGCAAGAAAAATATGGAAGAAAATATAAAACCACAACTGAGAACTATAACTGAAATTATCATTATTTTTCACAATATAATATGTTTTTACCAACACTTGGAGTAATTTTTTAAAATTTCAACCTATTAATATAGAGAATGTTAATACACAACCTTACAACAAAATATATAATTCAAGAATTCTACCTATTTGGTTTGAAAGACTTGTGGAAATTAACAAAATTATCACCTAGGTTTGATTTCTCATGTTTTATACTTAAAATTAAACTTAATTATTTTCTAACAGTTTTGTACATCAAAGGTCCAGGCAGATTTCACTGGATTTTTTACTCAGGAACTCACAGGGTGATACTGAAGGTATGGCTAAAGTTTTTATCTGGAAACTAGGGGAAAAGTCACCTCTAAGCTCATTCAGGTTATTGGAAGAATTCAGTTCCCTGTGGTTGTAGGACTGAGGCTCACATTTCCTCTGGATGTCCACTTGGGATTGCACAAGCTGCTAGAAGACACCCTTTGTTTCTTGCATGTGACCCCTTTCCGTCTTCAAAAGCAGCAACAATATACTGAACCCTTCTTGTGTTTCAAATCACTTTGACTTCTCGGGCTGCAAGCCAGATAGGACTCCTTTTTTTCTTCTTTTAACTTTTATTTCAGGTTCAGTGGTACATGTGCAGATTTGTTATATAGGTAAACTCACATCATGAGGGTGTGGTATACAGAACATATCATCACCCAGGCACTAAGCATAGTACTCAGTAGGTATTCTTTCTCAATCCTCTCTCTCCTTCTGCCCTCCACCTTCTAGTAGGCCCCAGTGTTCGTTGTTCCTGCCCATGTGTTCTCTTTATTTAGCTCCCACTTATAAGTGAGAATATGCAGTCTTTGGCTTTCTGTTCCTGAATTAGTTTGCTAAGAATAATGGTCTCCAGTTCCATCCATGTTGCTGCAAAGGACATGATTCCATTCTTTTTATGGCTGCATAATATTCCATGGTGTATATGTACCACATTTCCCTTATCCAATCTACTGTTGGTGTGCGTTTAGGTTGATCCATGTATTTGTTATTTTGAATAGTGCTGCAATGGACATATGTGTGCATGTATCTTTATGGTAGAACAATTTGTTTTCTTTTGAATATATATCCAGTAATGGTGCAGGGTCAAATGGTAATTGTGTTTTTAGTTCTTTGAGGAATCACTACACTGCTTTCCACAATAGTTGAACTAATTTACACACCCACCAGCAGTGTGTAAGTGTTCCCTTTGCTCCACAACCTCACCAGAATCTGTTGTTTTCTGATTTTTTAATAATAGCCATTCTGACTGGTGTGAAATGGTATCTCCTTGTGGTTTTGATTTGCATTTTTCTAATGAGTGGATGTTAAGGTTTATACATATGCTTGTTGGCAGCATGTATGTCTTCTTTTGAAAAGTGTCTGTGCATGTCCTTTATCCACTTTTTAATGAGGGTTTTTTTTGTTTGTTTGTTTTTGGTTAATTGGTTTAAGTTTCTTATAGATTCTGGATATTAGACTTTTTTCAGAAGCCTACTTTGCAAAAATTTCCCCCCATTCTTTAGGGAGTCTGTTTACTCTGTTGACAGTTTCTTTTGCTATGCAGAAACTCTTTAGTTTAATTAGGTCCCATTTGTCAGTTTCTCCTTTTGCTGCAATTGCTTTTAGCCCCTTCCTCATGGAATCTTTGCCAGTTCCTATGTCCAGAATGGCATTTCCTAGGATATCTTCCAGAATTTTTATAGTTTTGCATTTCACATTTAAGTATTTAATTCATCTTGAGTTGATTTTTATATATGGTATAAGGAAGGAGTCCAGTTTCAATCTTCTTGCATATGACTAGTCAGCTATCCCACTTATTGAATGGGAAGTTCTTTCTTTATTGCTTATTTTTGTTGGCTTTGTTGAAAATTAGATGGCTGTAGATGTGTGGCATTATTTCTGGGCTCTTCATTCTGTTCCATTGTTCTATGTGTCTGTTTTTGCACTAGCGTTATGCTATTTGGGTTACTATAGCCTTGTAGAATAGTTGAATACATGTATTGTGATGGTTCCAGTTTTGTTCTTTTTGCTTAAGATTGCCTTCGCTATCCAGGGTCTTTTTTGAGGGCTAGGTGAATTTTAAAAATAGTTTTTTTCTAGTTCTGTGAAGAATGTTGTTGGTAGCTTACTTTATCACCTTTTCATTCATTCTGGCCTTGGAGAATCTGATGATTATGTGTCCTGGGGATGGACTTCTTTTTTAGTATCTTGTAAAGGTTCTCTGTATTTTTTGAATTTGAATGTTGGCCTTTCTGAGAGGTTGAAGAAGTTTTTGTAGATGATGTACTGAAATATGTTTTCTAAGTTGGTTGCTTTCTCCACAATGTGTATAGCACACCACAGCCACCATTTAGAGAAAAGCCTCATCTCTCTCTGCTATGGGCCCTTGAACCCCTGTTCCCCAACTAGCAGAACCTGTAGCTCAGGCAAGCAGTGCAGCTGCCTCGCCCTCTGGCTGAACACTCCCAGTAGCAGCAGATACCCATTTCTCAGAGATGGAACTCCCAGGGGCAACCAAAAGCCCCTCTGCCACTGACTCTCCAGTTTAACTTCCCTATTTACCCTCGAACTAGGGAAGGAGCAAAGACTGTGAGTGCTTTACCCAGCAAGCTGTAGTTGCTCTAAGGAGAAGAGGCCAGTCTGTCTCCCATGGGTCCTACCCACACCCTCTGCTAGCCACCAGACAGGATTCCCCCAGCTTGGGCTCACAGTCCAGCTGCCCCCATGCCAGGTTGATCATGCTAATTGATTGCAGTTCTACATTTTTCTTCAGTGGAGCCCCAAGTGACAAGAAAAGACTTTGAGCCACAGGGTCTCCTTCTCTGCTGCTTCCAAGCTGGGGAAGTAACATAAAGCCTATGATCATTTCAGAACCATGGTGGGCAGCCTGGATGCACCAAACCAAGATCTGCAGCGAGCACTCAAGTGGGAGAGGAGCCTACAATGACTTTCAAAACGTTGAGAGGAAGCATAGCTGCAACCCAGGAGGAAATACAGAGGAGCCAGATGACTGAGGAGGAGCCTACATACTGACCATTACACTTAAGCACCAGCTACTAGATCACACCCCAAAACTTCAACACCAAATATACTTTAAGCACCAGCTACTAGATCACACTGCAAAACTTCAACACCAAAAATACTTTGCTATCATACCCCACTGTGAAAGATAAGAATTTAGCTACAAATAAAGGCCCTGATCAAAACTTCAGGCCTCTGAAAACATGTAGGAAGGAAGTCTACTCACTGTACTCAATTTACACTGCAATTAAAGGAACACCCACACACACAGATGAGAAAGAATCTATGCAAGTCTCTGGCAGCTCAAAAGGCCAGCATGTCTTCTTTCCTCCCAAAGATCACACTAGTTCCCCAGCAAGGATTCTTAACTAGGCTGAGATGGCTGAAATGACATAAATCGATTTCAGAATACAGATAGGAACAAAGATCATTGAAATTCAGGGGAACATTGAAACCTAATTCAAGGAAGGTAAGTGTATTAGTCTGTTATCACCCTGCTATAAAGAACTTCTGAGACTGGGTAATTTATAAAGGAAAAAGATTTAACTGACTCACAGTTCTGCATGGCTGGGGAGGCCTCAGGAAACTTACAATCATAGCCGAAGGTGAAGGAGAAGCAAGTACCTTCTTCACAAGGTGGCAGGAGAGAGAGTGAAGGGGGAGTGCCACTTTTAACCCATCAGATCTCATGAGAACTCACTCACTATCATGAGAACAGAATGGGGGAAACCGCTCCCATGATCCAATCGCCTCCCACCAGGTCCCTCCCTCAACACATGGGGATTACAATTCAGGATAAGATTTGAATGGGAACACAGAGTCAAACCACATCACTAAGAAACAAACAAACAAAAAATTCAGGTGCTGATAGGTGAAATAGCCAGTATAAAACACAACCAAATTGACCGGCTAGAGTTGGAAAACACACCACAAGAATTTCACAATGCAATTGCAAGTATTAACAGCAGAATAGACCAAGTTGAGAAAAGGATCTCAGAACTTGAAAACTGGCTCTCAGAAATAAGACAGTCGGGCAAAAATAAATAAAACTGCTTTTAAAGAGCTCATTGTACTACATTAGGTACACTTGGATAATCTTCTTGTCTTCACAAAAACTGATTATTAACATTAATTACATCTGTACAATCCATTTTGCCATGTAATACAATATAATCATCAAAGTAACACTGGGAGGCTAAGGTCATGATGTTCATCTAATATTCTTCTGTATGTCACACGATTGTATTCCTTTTTGAGGTAATCGAACACTTTCAGAACTCATGAAGGTTGGGTAGTCACTATAAATAAGATAGATATGGGTAATAAGAAGAGAAATATAGGGATTCTGTACTTAAAAGATATTACTATTTCCATTTATATAATTAATAGTCACAATAAAAGTTTTAAATGTGAATAAGTGAATAGCAACTATAGAAAGTTTAGCAAAATAAGGAGAATTAGATATATTAAAGAATTTTTAAGATGGTCTCAGAAAAAGTGTAATATTTGTCATTTATCCTGAAATGTCAAAAATTTCCCTAAGCAAAACTACTCATCACCGATGTCTTAGTTTCATCCCTGAAAAATAAAAATAAAAAAATAAATTAAAAAAAAACTCATTCAAGTGGATTTACTTTGGCAAAGTGAAACTGAATTGCTTGGCTCCAGAAGAGCTGCCCGTACTCAGCAGGACTGCATTCCCCCACCCCATTCACCCCTACGCCACCCCTTCCAGGAACACTTGGGTCAGGATCCAGCCCTAGACCTGCAAAAAGTTGTGTTTCAGCTCTTAAATCGTTAATAGGACCAGATTTTATTCAAAAAACTATTCTAGCATTTGAAATTATTTCCACTGCTTTGTTGCTCACACTGAAATCATCCCTCAAAAAATATGAGAAATAGAATATGAGCGCTGCTTATTCTTTAGGACAAAATTAGGATGGTATATCTAATAAATGAATTGTGATTATGAAGGTGGTTTTACATTTGTCCCTAGATTCTTCTGTTTTTCTCAGGCCTCTGTGAATATTTCTCTCTGAGAGATCCTGACTTGCTGAGAGCAAGAACTATTGAAAGGAAATGAAGAAAATAACTGGTGGTTGCCTGTGGCAATTAGGAAAATAAAGAGCAAACTTCCCTCTTTGAATATTACTTAGTGTCAAGACTTAATTATAATGCTTGACTATACACGTCTAAATATTTAGGCACTTATATTTTTGTATTTGGGCATATGATATTACAAAATAATTTTGAGAGCTTAGAAACATACATATGTATTTTAGAACTCCAACACCAGTAGCTTTCTCAGTAGCATATAGTTTTCCAGTCTATTGGAAAAAGCTTGACTTAACTAGGAGAGATAAGTAACAGGGCTAGAGTTTCAAGTCTGTTCAATATGCATAATAATAATTCACCAGTAAAAATTAAATATCATGTATAGTCATGTGCCCCTTAGTAATACTGATATGTTCTGAGAAAGGCGTTGTTAGGCAATTTTGTCATTATGCAAACATCATAGATGTTTACAAAACCTTGACGACATAGTCTGCTACACATCTAGGCTACATGAGATACAGCCTAATGCTCCTAGGCTACACAACTCTACAGCTTGTGACTATACTGAACACTGTAGGCAATTGTAACATAACGGCAAGTATTTGTGTATTTAAACATATCTAAACATAGAATAGGTATAGTAAAAGTACAGCATAACAGATGGAAAATGTTACATCTGTTTTGGGAAATACTGTAAATGGAACTTGAAGACTAAAAGTTACTCTGGATAAGTCAGTGAATGAATGGCGAGTGAATGTGAAACCCTAGGACGTTACTGACTACGATTGTGGATTTTATAAAAATAATACACTTAAGGACCACTAAATTAACGTTATCTTACTATACCTTTTAATCTAATAAGACTTTTATATATTTCAACCCTTTGACTTTTCTATAACACTTAGCTTAAAACACAAACACATTGTACACATATACAAAAATACCGTCTTCTTTTATATCTCTCTTTTATAAGAGTTTTTTCTCTTTTTTTCAGTTTATACACCTTTTTGTTAAAAAGTAAAATGCAAACACACACATTAGCCTAGGCCTACACAGGATCAAGATCATCCATATAATTGTGTTTTACCTTCACATCTTGTCCCACTGGAAGGTCTTCAGGGGCAATAACATGCATGGAGCTATAGTCTGCTGTGATAACAATGTCCTCCTGATAACAAGTCCTCCTGAAGGCCTTGCCTGAGACAGTTTTACAGATAACTTTTATTTTTTAATAAGTAAGGGTATACCCTAATACAACATTAAATAGTAAAGTATATACATAAATTAGTAACATGGTAATTTATTATCAAGTATTATGTGTTGCACATAATTATGTGTGCTATACTTGTGTATGATTGGCAGCACCATAGGTTTGTTTACATCAGCATCACCAAAGGCACTTGAGTAATGCATTGAGCTATGAAGCTATAATGGCTATTATGTCACTACATGGAAGAAATTTTTCAGTTCCATTAGAATCTTATGGGACCACTATTGTAAATGCAATGTGTCATTGACCAAAGCATTGTTATGTGGTGCATGGTATATATTTCAAATAAATTGGTTTTCCCTTTCATTCTATTACTGTTCCACCACTAGCTGTTTTGTAGGTTTCTCTTTCTGTGCTGTTCATTAAATGTAGAACTCCTCTAAATGCACTTCTTTTACTTATCCTGTCCCAGAACAATCTCATTAACATTCCTTGGAAATGGTTCCTCTCATCAGGAATACTCTTCTGAGGCCTGTACCTGAAAGACCATTTGTCCCCATTAAGACTCATTTGGGGGCAAGTAACACAAATGGAAAAAAAAGTTGACTAAAGTAACTAAGTCCAGGGGTAGTCTGATTTAAGCTAAAGGTGATTTCAGGCTCCAAGTAAGGTAATCAGGGTTCAGCTTATCTCCATTTGTTATCTCTTCTTCTAGTGGGTTGAACCCATTTTCAAAGAATCCCTTCCCTTACATGGCAGTCCATATAGAATCTCACTTCAAATTCAGTTTAAAGAAAAAAGTTTTTATCTTCAAAGGCAAAACCAAAGTCTGGCACCAGATTTCCATTGACTCAGACTGGATGCTGGTACTGTATGCTCTATTATGCTCCAGTGAGAAAAGTAGTCATTTCTTGCTCTCTTTTTAGTTGTTTACAATGCCCCACTTTGGAGAAATGCTGGAGTGCATTTAAGAAAGTTCTGTAAGAGTTTTAGTTGTACAAAAAATGATTTATTTGAAATTAACTGCTATAAAAACTTCCCAAGCTCATTCATTTTTGGGTTGACTCTGTCTCTTCTACTTCCTTGTATTGCTGTCTGGAAGAACCATGGTTCAGAATGCTGCAGAAATTTTTATACTGATATCTGGAGTAAATTGATCTGAGTTTATATTAGGATGGATCTTAGTGCCCACTTTTTCTACTGGGAGTTTCCCAGTCTGGTATGATGGAGCTTAGAACACAGTAAATTAGCTTTTACAAGACAGTCTCTCAGTATTTTTAGTGAGTGAGTGGACAAATGAATGAATATTTATTGGAGGTATTATTCATTTTGTGTTCCTTTCACATTTCAAATTATTTTATACCTTAGTAAGAAATGGATATTGACATGGTTTTAATGAGACTCCTCCAAAATTCAAGTGTTGCCAAGGTGATAGCATTAAGAGGTCAGGCCTTTAAGAGGTGTTTAGGCCATGAGAGATCCTCCCTCATGAATGGGATGAGGTGATCTTGTAAAGGGTCTTGACAGAGAGGGCTGGTTCTCTCTTACCCCTTCCACCTTCCACCTGTGAGGATGCATCAAGAAGACCTCAGAGCCTTGTATCTTGATCTTGGACTTCCTAGCTGCCAGAATGGTAAGAAGTAAATTTCTGTTCTTTATAAATTACTGAATCTATGGTATTCTGTTTTAGAAGCACAAAATGGGCTAAGACACATAATTTTACCCTTTCTAAATCCAAATTGAATGCAATTTTATCATAAAGTTTTTTTATTTATCTAATAAAAATGTTTTTAAATTTTTTGAAAGTCCACAAATGCATATGTATTTACATATATGTGTGTGTGTGTGTGCGCGCGCACGCGTGTATGAAGGTCAAACATTGATTCTGCATTGTTTCAGCTTTCTTCTTTGTATTACTTTTCTCCAAAGAGTAAAATATACACTTGTTTTATTCCCTTATTCCTAGAGCACCTAACATAATAAAATATTATTAATGAAGAAAATTATTATATAATAAATTTTGTTGATATATATTATTTTCTACATTTTATGTGTCAATTTTGTTCCTTACTATCCTTAGTGGAATCCATTTGAAGAGCCAGAACTTTATTTATTGTGTAATTTCAACAATACATAGTAGGATACTATAAATACTGTAGGGTTTGGCTCTGTGTTCCCACCCAAATCTCACCTTGAATTGTAATCTCCATAATCCCCATGTGTCAAGAGCGGGACCAGTTGGAAGTAAGTAGATCATGGAGGTGGTTTCCCCCGTGCTGTTCTCATTATAACAAGTGAGTTATCTTGAGAATTGATGGTTTTATAAGCATCTGACATTTCCCCTGCTTGCACTCATTGAGTCTTGCCACCCTGTAAAGAAGGTGCCTGCTTCTCTTTTGCCTTCTGCCATAATTGTAAGTTTCCTGAGGCCTCCCCAGAACTGTGAGTCAATTAAACCTATTTTCTTTATAGATTAGTCAGTCTCCAGTCTTAGGTGTGTGTTCATGGCAGTAGTGTGAGAGTGAACTAATGCTCATACAATGGACACTAACAAGTAAATTTTCATTTACCACTTATTAGAAGCTTGACTTACCAATGATCAAATTTTATATAAGTTTTAATGTTATTGGGAAATATCCTTTTCCTGTAAAAATAAATGAGATTACATACCTGAAGTACCTTAGGCCTTTCTGACCAATGTTTTCAATTTTCATTAAATATTTATATTTATGTATCTATAGATATATTGAATATATATTATACATATTATAAATATCACATATGTATGAATATATATGTATGTAGAATATACATATTCTAACATTTCTTCCCGGATAGCACTTAAAAACCAGTGTTTGTATTTTTGCATATGAGCAAGCAATTCCTACTTACAATGATGGAAGAAATAGATACCCTGGAAGAAGGAAAACTAAATTTATACTTTCAAAGAATTCTTCCCAACAAATCCAATTCATCTTTTGCACAGAAGGAAAAATGAGATGAAGATATATTTTAAGTCAGATTGTTAGTATTTTGGCCACATGTCGTTTAGAAGTGTAGTTTAGAATTCTGTTCATTTTTATTTTTTTAAATCAAAACACTCATTGAACTGTACTTAGCATTTAAATGCAAAATACGTAAAACTCTTGCATTTCTTGGAAGTAAATTCTTTTTATTTTACTAATAAATAAACATTGTTACCATCATTGAGGCAAATGACAGAAATTTTTACAGTTGATTATGCTGTATGGGTATGAAAACTTTAACATGCTCCTCTAAGTAACTGAATACGACACAGCTATTTTAGATCAATGTGACCTTATTTTGAATATACCATTCAAAATCAATGAGTATTTTATGATTTCTCTTCATTTTAACTCAAACTTTGGGATACATGAAAACAGAAGATAAATCAAAATGTGTCATGTATTATATTTTCTGAAGTTATTATTAATATATATTTAGCAAAAGGTAAAATAGCACAGATATATCAACTAAATTTTCAAGTGAAGAAAATATTTTATGTAAATAATGTTTCTTCTCTTATATGAAACCACTGCAAAAATGAGAAAGCTATTTTTATGTTCCTCAATGAATATTCCCCAGTCCTGTGATTCCAAGTTCAGTAAAATTTAGAAAATTATGGTAAAGAAATGTAATAGACAGAATGAACTTTCACTTTCTGTAATGTACTTCTAACCCCTCATTCACAGTTAGAAATTTGATTGAATGAAAAAAAATGTTCAAAGTAATTGTTATCTTGTATTTGGCTTCTCTGGGTACCTGTTTGACTTTTATTTCCAAGTGAAAAAACAAAACATGCACAATGTAAATATTTTTAGTTTGTAAAATTTTCTTTCCAATTACATATTTTGAGATGTTGTATACAATGTAAAAATTTTGAAGTAATTTTGCCCAAATTAAGAAAAAAATTTCATTCATCTTTTTATCTTCTTTTTACTTTGGTTCACTTTTCACCTGGGTATTAATATGGAAGTTGCAGAAAGAATAGCTCCTATAAATTATAGGTTGCTGCATGGATCTGCAACAAAACCATCTTTATTTTACAGAAAGTTCTCATTACTCAAAAGGAAGGCCAGTGAAGAAATTTATATTGACCTTTTGGCATGACCTTTCTAAACCAACTGTTCCCTAGTACATAAACTAGTGAGTTTATACTCCATAGAGACACCCAAAGGAGTAAAACATGAAGTGGGAGCTTTTGGCACTGTTAGAAACCCTTAGGGCCAGGTTCTGTTCCTTATCACCTATGAGATTTCCCTTGTTAATGATGCTGAGTTGGGCATATTTATTTTTTAGTCATTTCATCAACTGCTTTTGCTTATGACTAAGGATGTCATTTCTTATTCCCATCACATGGTGTCTTAGTCCATTCCTGCTGCTTTAACAAAATATCTTACTTTGAGTAATTCATAATTTATAAAAATTCCTTATACATTCTTTATAGATTCTGACAAATCCGTAAGTGTCATGAATTTCAGTAGGGAAGTGACTTTTCAAAGTGATCTCTGGACAGGTAGTCAAAAGTAAGACTACAGTGGCACGGATATGCTGTGCTTTGATCAGTTGCATGGTATGCAATTTTTATTACAAATATCACTGAACTCTGTACGACAAAAATATACTCATCAACATGGGTTTTTATCTTAAATTTAGGAATTAGATGTGAAATGTTCAGGCTTATTAAATAAAGAAAGTAAAAAGTTGTCAACTGGATGTCTTATTTTTTATCTGACAACAGCTATCTTGTAAGTTGGTATATTTAGATCATGCACATTTAAAGTAATTATTGATATTAGTTGGGCTGGTATTTATTATGTTTATAACAATTTTCTATTCATATCATTTATTCTTTGCCTCCCAAAAAACACTCTTTTTCTTATTTCTATTGTTTTAATTGACACTTAAAATAGTCCCATTACATTTCCTCTCCTAGCATGCTAATTGTAATTTAAAACAGTTTCAGTGATTTATGTGAGTTTGCAATACGCATTTTAAACTAATCTCAATCTGCCTTTAAATAAGATTTTAGAATAACTCAACACAAATATCACTTTTATAACAGAGTATTGCAGACTCAATATTTGTATTCCCCCAAAATTTGTATGTTGAAACTTAATCCCCATGGTAAGAGTATTTGGAGATGAGTCTTTGGGAAGTGATTAGGTCGTGAGGGCAAAACCGTTATGGATAGAATTAGTGCTGTTACAAAAGAGACCCTAGAGAGCTAATTTGCTTTTCTGCCATGTGAAAACCCACTGACTGGACCGTCCTCTATGAACAAGCCCTTGCCAGACACTTAATATGCACATGCCTTGACCTTGGACTTTCCAGTCTCAGAACTGAAAAACACATTTTTGTTGATTATAAGCCATCCAGTGCATGGTATCCTGTTATAAAAGCCTGAGCAAACTAAGATACAAATAATCCCAATTCCTACCATTATTTATGACACTACTGCCATTTATTGTATTCATTTATACACTGTAGTCATTCAACATATTGTTACAGTTATTCTTTTTAAGCAAAATATTATCTTTTAGGTCAATTAAGAGTAAGAAAATAAAACATTTTATTTTAGTTTCATTCATTCCTTCTATGATATTCTTCCTTTATATAGAACAGTTTCTGACCTATACCCTTTTTCTTCTCCCTAGGAACTTCTTTGAACATTCCTTGTGAGGCAGACCTACTGGCCATAAACTTTCTCAGTTTTTGTCTGAGAAGGTCTTTATTTCTTCTACACTATTGCAAGATAATTTTATTAGATATAGAAATGTAGGCTGGATGTGGTGGCTCACGCCTATAATCCCAGTACTTTGGGAGGCCAAGGCGAGCAGATCACAAGGTCAGGAGATGGAAATCATCCTGGCTAACACAGTGAAATCCCATCTCTACTAAAAATACAGAAAGGTGAAACCCCATCTCTACTAAAAATACAAAAAAAAAAATTAGCCTGGTGTGATGGCATGCACCTGTAGTCCCAGCTACTCGGGAGACTGAGGCAGGAGAAATTGCTTGAACCCAGGAGGTGGAGGTCGCAGTGAGCCAAGATTTTGCCACTGCACTCCAGTCTCCAAAAAAAAAAAAAAAAAAAATAGAGATGTAGATGGTGTATGTGTCTGTGTGTGATTCACTTTCAACACTTTAAATATTTCTCCCACTCTCTTCTTGCTTTCATCTAATGAAAAAACCAACTGTAATTCTTAGCCTTATCTATTTACAGGTAAGTTTTCTTGTTTACCCCTGGCTCCTTTCAATGTGTCCCTCTGTCTTTGCTTTTCTTTAGTTTAAAAAATATATACCTCAGTATAGATTTTTGATATTTATTCTGCTTGGTATTCTCTGCACTTCTTGGATCTGTAATCAGTATCTGCTGTTAATTTTGGAAAATTCTTAGCCATTATTAGTTTAAATATTTATTTGAATCTGTTCTTCCTTTCTTTGCATTCTGGTATTCAAACGTACCAGCTAATATTCTACTAGAAAGAAAATAAAATATAAAATTGAGTAAAATACAACAAAATAAAATAAGGAACAGCAACACAATGCATTAAATTCAATGCAATTGATTAAATTTGATTTGGTCTGTTAAAGAAAAATCAATCTGAACAATGATTCATATGGTTTACAATTAGTATGCAATATAGAACTCTGAATTTAATCGAGTTTTTCTTTTTCTTTTTTTTTTTTTTTTTTTTTTTT
>NW_012105220.1:2923286-2925245 GCF_000951045.1 Mandrillus leucophaeus | reverse complement strand
TAGAGAGGGAGTATGACTACACCAATTTATTATATTAAAATAGGAAAACTGTGGGGGAAGTAGAGAGGGAGTATGAAGAGATTCTCCATAATTTCTGCTTAATTTTTCTGGAAATCTATATATTTTATAATAAAAAGCCTACTAATTAATACAAAAAAACAAACTAACAAATGAAAATCATACTCCTAAACAAGCATATTATCATGATAACATGCAATTTCATTTTAAAACATAAATTCTCTTATTTTTTCCACATATTTCTTAAGGTAAAATTTTAAATAATTTCTAGCTTCACTGTTTTCTAATGGATAGAAGCATAAATTAAATATGCTTTTATTACTGAGAGGATATGACATTGCAGTAACAGAGATTTATTAATCATCAAGAATGTATTAACATTTATATAAGGTAATAGTCTGTGGATTTTTGTTTCCAAGTAACTTAGAATGGACAAAAATATAATTATTCAATGATGAATATCTCAATGAACAATATTGATCTATTTCATAATTAAACATTTAATCCTGTCAATCACAGGGATACACAGTTCAAATACATCAAAAGAAAACATTCCTCAGGTAAATACATTAGTTTCAATTTTTAAAAAAGTTTAGATGTTGATAACAGTTTCAGAGCCACTTCTCTCTATAGAAAAGCTTTCTGGGGATATCATGGTTGTAACTAAAAACAAAAATACAGATTTATAGATAACAGAATGAAAAGCAATCTGTTATAAATATTGATTGTATGATTATAAGGTCTTTAGAAATTACAAATTATTTTATCACTATATTTTAAGTGTAGGATATACTTAATTTGAATAATAATATTTATTACATATGAGCTTAATTGTGTCTCTTCAAAAGATACAATAAAATGCTAAACTCCAGTACCTTAAAATGTGAACTTATTTGATAATAGAGCTATTGCAGATATCACTAGTTAAGAGGAGGTCAGGTGACTGCTGTCCTTATAAGAGCAGAGATGCAGACATATAGGGAGAATGTCCTGTGATGACAGAGTCACAAACTGATGCAGTTGCATGCCAAAGAATGTGCCAAGAATTGATGACTGGCACCTGAAGACAAGAGGTAAAGAAAACTTCCTTCAGGTTTCAGGGGGAGCATGGTATTGCTAACACCTTGATTTTGAATTTCTGACTTCCAAAACTGAGAGAATAAACTTTTGATGTTTTAAGCTGCCCAGTTTGTGGTATTTTGTATGACAGTCCTAGAAAATGAATACAAATAGTAAACCATAAGCAAAAACACAAACACGGAAATTTACCCTAATTCACTTTTTGCATAACACGTATGATTCAAAAGTTGATATTATATTTTGTATTTTTAATTATCTTTCTCACATAGGAGAACATAAACAACCACTGATGTATCAGTGGTTTATGAAGGGTTTAGTTTAACTGATGCTACATATCCAAAACACGCCAACAAGTGGGACTTCCCCTTCCTGCGGTCAGGTAAAATATTTGATACATGTTTTCATAGCCACAGAGATGGGTGGAAAGAGAACATGGCAAAGAATGACCGGACTCTAAAAAGTTTTGTATTCTGGATTGGTCAGAATTTCAACAGAAAACAGATGGTAAATACAACTAAGAATAATTTGAGGAATGCTTCCATACAAAGGAAGGAGCATGAAAGAATTGTAAGCAATAAATCTGGAACGGCGTTCAGTGAGGATAAAAACAAAACCTGGAAAAAGGAGGAGTAGAAGATCAGACCACCTGGAGAACAACAGTGACCTTTCGTAGAGAGAACAACAGTGACCTTTCGTAGAGAGACACATGTAGGGAAGACAACCTCATGGGGAAGGAACCAGCAGAATAAACACTGTGACCCTTTTCTCCTCTTCCTTTCTACCTTCTTCCAGGGTTCTTCACAGGCTGAATCTAACCTGAAGCCAGAGGGTGAGGGAGCCTCTTGACGTATTCGTCAGAAG
>NW_012105220.1:2919519-2920796 GCF_000951045.1 Mandrillus leucophaeus | reverse complement strand
CGGCTAATTTTTTGCATTTTTAGTAGAGACGGGGTTTCACCGTGTTAGCCAGGATGGTCTCGATCTCCTGACCTCGTGATCCGCCCGCCTCGGCCTCCCGAAGTGCTGGGATTACAGGCGTGAGCCACCGCGCCCGGCCGAGTTTTTATTTTTCTACAGTGGTTTTACAGTAAAAATAACTTGAGTTTAAGTTTGGATTGTTACTTTTAAAAGGAGAGCTAATTAGCATTGTTTATTACTTTCTCACCTTAATTTTCTTATCATATATATATAGAGAGAGAGACAGAGAGAGAGAGAGAGAGAGATTATAGATCTGTAATGCTTAGCATAAGTCCTGGTAAATTCCATCTATTTAGTAAACGTTTGTTCTCCCTTTACTTTCCGCAATCTAGATGGTGGTTCATGGATATAGTTGCTCTCTAATATTTTGAGTATATCAAGGACTTAAAAGCTAACAATGATGTATTGTTATATCAAGGCCAGTGGAGCACATCACTTTAAAAAACTGACAGTAGAAACTTCTCTTTAAAAATTGTAAAAATAAGTTTTTTTAAGTTTAGAAACCAACCAGATATCAGCAATGCAATGTTAGCATCTCAATGTTACACCAATGAGAAGTATCTAAGAACAAAGAAATGGTATACGGTATAACACAAAAACTTACATGCAAATTTTTATTGCATATGCAGCTGTATTCTTAATTACTAAAACTTAGAAGCACTCAGCATATCCTTTAACAGGTAAACATTCCTTAATTAGATAAACAAACTCTGCTACATCCATACAATGACATAATTATCAGGGGTAAAAAAATAAGCCTTCCAGTCATGATTAGACATGGAGGAAATTTGAATGCATATTTCTATGTGAAAGAAGTCAGTCTGAAAAGTCTACATATTGTATAAGTTCAAGTATGTAATCTTCTAGAAAAGGCAAAACTATAGAGAGAGTGCAAAGTTTAGTCATGACCAGGAGTTGGGCATGTGGAGGATAAGTAGATGAAGCACAGGGAATTTTTTAGGGCAGTGAATTTATTATGTGTGATTCTGTAATGGTGGGTACATGACATCATGTGTTTAGCAAAACCCATAGAACTGTATAATACAAAGAGTGAACCCTAATGTAAACTCTGGTCTTTAGTCAATAAATGCATCAATGTTGGCTTCTTAATTGTAAAAAAAAGACTACACCAATTTATTATATTAAAATAGGAAAACTGTAGGGGAAATAGAGAGGGAGTATGACTACACCAATTTATTATATTAAAATAGGAAAAC
>NW_012105220.1:2914608-2917694 GCF_000951045.1 Mandrillus leucophaeus | reverse complement strand
TCCTCTTCCTTTCTACCTTCTTCCAGGGTTCTTCACAGGCTGAATCTAACCTGAAGCCAGAGGGTGAGGGAGCCTCTTGACGTATTCGTCAGAAGTCAACAAAAAAAAAAAAAAAAAAAAAAAATGTCCACTGAGAATCAGGAAGAGTGGAGAGTAAATAGTTGTATTAGAAGATATTTTACACATTACTTTCCTTTTTTTATGTTACCTTTATACAGTGATATATCTAGAAGCAATCTTGCACATCAGTCTTTATCTACATCTCAGATTGTGTAAACTTTAGGATACATTCCTAGAATTAGCTTACTGCTTCCCTCATGAAAAGTAAAATATCCCATTGTAAGAGTAAGACACTACAACTATGTTATGTAGTGTCAACTTCTGTTAATTGTTTGTAAGACAAATTATTGGGGTGATTACCTGAAATCAGGAGGCTTAAATTAAACTTTCAATGACAGGAAACCAGCAGCATATAAGAAACATAACCAACATTCTTAATGTATTTAATGTATTTCAGTCTGTGTATTTAGCATCTACTTATAATTGTTAAAACAATTTAACCCTAGTTTTCAAGGTAGAGACTATTACACCATTTTTTCTTATATTTTTGAAATTATATTTTATATCATCTTTATCATTAGGATAAGCAGGAGAGAAATGTTGAATACATTGATTGATGTATTTGATGTATACACTCATGTGTCACATAGTTGTTTTGGTCAATGACAGACCATATATGTTGGCCCCATGATTCTCATGGAGCAGCTGAAAAATTTCTATCATCCAGTGATATTGTAAGCCACCTAACATTGTAGCAAAATGTATTGCTAGTGTTTGTGGTGATGATGATGTAAACAAATTTGCTCTTCTTTCAGTGACATTAAAGTACACATGCAATTGTGTGCAGTACATAGTATTAGATAATGACAATAAACTCTGTTACTAGTTTGTGTGTTTTATATACTATGCTTTCTATCATTAGAGTGTACCCTTTCTACTTATGAAAGAAAAAGATAAAACTGTACAATAGCCTCAAGGAGATCTTTCAGGAAGTATTACAGAAAGAAGCATGATTACCATAAGAAATAACAACTCCATGAGTGTAATTACTTCCGAAGCCTTTTCAGTGGGACAAGATGTGGAGGTTCAGATAGTAATATTGATTATCCTGACCTTATGTCGACATAGTCTAATGTGTTTTTTTGTCTTTTTTACAGAAAAGGTTTGCAACATAAAAGAAAATGTAAAGTAGGTAAAGCTTATATAATAAAGATATACACTCAACATTTTTTGTATAGCTGTATAATATGTTTTCAAGTTAAGCGATGTTACAAAAATGTAGATCTATGTCTACATGATGAGGTCAGGATTATTAATTTTTTTAATAATAGGTTAGCTTGGCTTACTATAATTTTTTGACTACAAACATAACAAGCTTATGTCTTCATAGCCACAGAAACAGGGGGAAAGAGAACATGGCAAAGAATGGCTACCATATTACAGTTTTAGAGCTTAGAAAGTTTATAGTCAAAAAACCACAGTAAGTTAACTTTTATTTATTTATGATTTCCAAAGCCATAAAACAGAAAAAGATTACATTTCAATATACAGCTTCTATATAACCAAAAAATAAAACACCACAGTAAAGTGAATGAGAAAAGAAGTATTTGAAATTACAGACAAAATGTTAACATCTTTTAAACTAACATTACAAGGGAAGTGAAAATAAAAGGAACAGAGGAAAATGGAATAGCACAAATAAGTTATAAGGTTATATGAAGATGATATAGTTAACATTAATAGCTGAGAAAGCAATTTCATTATAAATTACTTTATTGATCTTTACAAATATTGATATCTGATGTTTGTGTACTTTATGGTCTACATGAATGTCTGTTCATGGAGGTATCAGTCATGCTCAGAAAAAGAGTCTTATGTCAAGATGAGCAGAGAGAAAGCCACAATATGGAACCTCTACAAAAATGGAAGAGGAATATAGTGTATTTTTTTAAAAACCATGAAAAGAATACCTTAAGAAATAACTTACTTTAGAAAACAGAAGGAAAAATATTCTACTGATTTACTCTATGAGAGAAATTTTAGAATTCATGGCCCTTATGAAATTATAAAGTAAGACAAATAATAGTAAAACAAAAGGAAATTAAAGGGAAGTTACTAGAATTGAAATGAGAGAATAAAACTTCTCCAAGAGTATTCTATTGTGGTTTATATCTGACAAGGCTATGTGTTTCCTGTATACCTCTTCCAGAAAGGTTCTGATGCTCAGTCCTGCTTCCTCTCGCTTCTCCTCTTTTATGTGTCCTCTGCCTGGTTCATACATCTCAACACTTACAAACTAGGAAAAGTGACTTAACTTCTTCCTGATTTCCTCATTTATATATTGAGGATAAAAATTGTACTTACCTTACAGAGTTGTGGTGATGATTAAGTGACTTATTTTCAACATTTTGAGAACTCCAGTTTGTTTTGTTCTTTCAATTTTTCTACCAGTTTGTACCCTTTCCTCAATATACTTTCATTTTCCTAAGTATATCCTATGGACCCAACTTTCTATAAGTTTTATCATTATAATTATGTATCAATATTACATACATGAGTGAAATCAAATATATGTTTTACTATGACTTTGGATATCTGATGTCTGCTGGAAAATAGCATTAATGTTATAGCGCTATTCTGCGCTATATTTTATGTCTATATTCTGCTGATTCTTATTTCACTGCTTCAATAGACTCCTAAATATTCTAGTTGTCCACCTATATCAACATTATTTTTAACACTTTGGCTTGAGTGATATAGCTTAAAAATTAGATCACCTCCCCATCACACCAATAATAATTGTTTTTCATTAGTTTTAGAATAAAATTTAAGCTTGTGATGATGGCCCCAAATACCTCATTTTTTCCAGCTCCTTAATTGTTACTCTCCCACTTAATATCTATTTTCTAGCTACACTAGCCTCATGGTGAATCTTTTCTTTCTTTCTTTCTTTCTTTCTTTCTTTCTTTCTTTCTTTCTTTCTTTCTTTCTTTCTTTCTTTCTTTCTTTCTTTCCTTCCTTCCTTC
>NW_012105220.1:2876337-2914093 GCF_000951045.1 Mandrillus leucophaeus | reverse complement strand
TCTTTCTTTCTTTCTTTCTTTCTTTCTTTCTTTCTTTCTTTCTTTCTTTCTTTCTTTCTTTCTTTCTTTCTTTCTTTCTTTCCTTCTTTCTTTCAACTTTTAAGTTCAAGGGTACAAGTGTAGGTTTGTTGCATAGGTAAACTTGTTTCATGGGATTGTGTTGTACAGATTATTTAATCACCCAGGTATTAAGCCCAGTGCCCATTAGTTATTTTTCCCAATCCTCTCCCTCCTCCCACCCTTTCCCTCCAAAAGGCCCCAGTGTGTGCTGTTTCTCTTGTGTATCCATGTATTCTCATCATTTACCTCCCACCAATAAGTGAGAACATGTGGTATTTGGTTTTCTGTTCCTGTGTTAGTTTGCTAAGGATAATGGCCTCCAGCTCCATCCATGTCTCTATAAAGGGCATGATCTCATTCTTCTTTCTGGCTACATGGGATTCCATAGGTAGAACTTGTGAATGTGAAATAATCCTTCCCATTTCTGAGTCTTTGACTCAATCCCTCACTGTGTGGAATTTACTTTCCTTCTTCCTACCTCTGCTTAGTCAGTTCCAACTAACCATCTTCATATATTAGGTAAAAATTATAATATTCTTCTCATAATCTTCAACAGTTCAGGTGCTTTTTCTTCAGAGTTTGTAATTATATATATGCATTGGTTGAATAATATTGATTCCCTCTGTTATAAGGTACATCAGAAAATATTCTCTATGATAGGATACTCTTTAAGGTAATACTTGAAAAATCTTGAGAAAATCACAGTAAATTTATGTCTTCGTTAAAGGGTTTTAGTGAGAAGATGATAATTATGGCATAGAGAGAGCTAAGATTCAGTGAAAGATAGTTATCTCTGAAGGAAATAGGAAAAAATGGTACAGAATAAAAGACTTTCAAAAACATAAACATTCATGAAATCATAGGATTCTTGGCACTTCAGATAAAATAGTTCCATATATAAGAAAAAATTACAGAGTATATTGATTAAAATATATTCTAACAAAAATACTGATGTACAAGGATTGAAAAATCCTATAAAAAGTCATCTTGTCTGTAAAATTAACCTCACAGGAAATTTAAAAAGACATTATCTACATATTTTTGAGGAAAATGATATTCCTCATATTTTAAGAGTAAAATATAAAAAATACATTCTCAAAAACCCAAGAATTATGAAAAGATAGAATTTTCTTAAAAAACGGTTTTAAACAAGTAATCATGCTAATTCATTTAAATTAAGAAATTACAAAAGAGCTTTTGTGTTATGAAATATCTGATAATACGTATTATATTTTGTTAACCTCCTCAAAATGTGTAGTTGTCTCTATGAGTTTTGTGTCTCTTCCATCATATGTAATCAAGCTGTAGTTTGTCTGGCAGAATTCTCCCTAAGGATGTATTTTATATTAAGTTGAACCATGTGAAGTTGCCATCTTTGAAGGTCAAAAATGATTGAATTATAGACAATTTCATGAGATTCCATCTTATAGTTTAAAAAATCACTTCTATGTTGCTGAAATAATTTCAGCCATCTTTGTCTTTTTTTATCTTTCAGGTCATATTTTCAAATATATCTTTGTAAATCTATTCTTAACACTACTATCTTTCCATGAAATCCATAAATTTTTCTTAATTAGATTTCCTAGCAAGCTACTTTATTTTTTAGATAAATAAATAAATAAACCTGCTAGAACAGAATAATTAGGTTAACCTTTCTTTGCTCAAAAGTTCACTTGTAAAAGTCATTGTGATTTATAACATCAGTGTACTCACTCAATGTTTAACAATTAAATTTATTTTTCTTTTTATATCCACACATTCAACTAAAATTTAATCATTTTCATTATTCAAAGAGGAGGTTTACTGTGTGGAATAAATTATTTTCATATGTAACTCTTCAATCAATTAAAAGTAAATATTTTCAATATAAACAATTTCATGATTTATTATTTTGTCTATAATCTGTATGAGGAGGGAAAAGCCATAGTTAGTTTAACCCCATCATCTTGCTGTTAACAAAAGATCCATTTTTGATAGGGAATTCTGATAATATGATAATTTGGGTATCCCTTCTTTACCCTCCGATTCCAAATATAACTTACTTGCCTCAGTGTAGCCAGGATATTCTAAATCTGATAAATAACTTGGGAGTGGTAATACTGTAATTACATTTCCAGAGAGGTTTCTCCTCAGTAGTTGTCTTAGTTCATTTTTTTGTTGCTGTAACAGAATACCTGAGACTGGATAATTTACCAGGAAAAAAAGAAAAGTTTATTTAGCTTACAGTTCTGTAGGCTGGGAAGTTCAAGGCCATGGCCCTGGCTTCTGGCAATGGCTTTCATGCTGCATCATAACATGGTGGAGAAAGTCAAAGGGGAAGTAGACATTTGCAAATAGAATCAAAACCCAAAGGGCACCCAGACTCTATAACAACTCACTTACAAGGGTACTAATCCATTCCCCTGAGAACTAATTCAGTTTTTCCAGAGTGAAAACTCGCTACTGAAAGAACAGCATCAAGCAGTTTCTAAGGGGTTCATCTCCATGATTCAAACACATTCAACCAGGTCCAAGTTTCCAACACCTGCACACTGGTGACTAAATTTCAACGTGAGTTTTGGTAGGGACAAACAAACCATATAAAAATCATAGTAGTAGTCTTGGAAAAACATATCTGCAGAAAGTAGGGGCAGAACTGAGGGCAGCAGAGCCAAGAAAGAGTTTATAGCAATCAAAAGTCTAAGTACTTAAGTCCAAAGAAAACTTCAACTTGAACGGAATATGTTGGTGAACGTTGCTTTAAAATGGGTCAGGAAATAACTAAACGGGTGACTTTTTAAAATTTCCTGAATGGGTTAGCAGATTAGGTTCAAGATAAGAGATGACTTCTCTGGGTATTGCATGAGGCATCTGATGCCCTACCCTCAGCCTACACACACAGCACGGAGACTTCAGGGTTTTTTATTTGTTTTATCTTGATTTTAACGAAATGGTAAATTCCGACTTTACTGATTTTTGAAACAGAGGTCTGAAATTCAAGAAGTCATAAAATAATTAATAGACTACCATTGAGCTTCTCATTTGGAAAAGTAGAAGGTAGACAATAATAAACCAACATTTCAAGAGAAATGAAATATGAGGGCTTCACCTCAATAAAACCATACCTATCATGGGAGAAAAAAGACATATGAGGATACTGAAAAACAGAAACATTGTCAGTCACAAACTTGACGAAAATCTCCTCCTAAAATAGTGAAGAAACTAAAACAGAAACCTAAATATGGGCAAAGACAAACAGCAGAGAAAATAATGTTAAAAAGTTAACCTTGATATCCGGCTGTATAATGGATAAAGATAGCCAGCCTCCTTAGGTCCATGAAACACTAATATTAAAAGATTCCTGAATCTAGCCTAGATGATTCTTACAGAAATTACAGTGGTCAAAAACCACCAGATATATACATGTGAAAGGATTCTCTTTATATGAAATTGGAGACCAGATAAAAGTAATCTGTGGTAATAGAAGTTAGAATACTGTTTACTTCTGTGCCATGGAGTTTTGAATATAACATCTAGGACTTTTAACAAAGATTCATATTTTGACCTTGGTGGTGGTTACACACACACACACACACAGAAATACTAGACAAGTGATATGCTTAAGATTTGTGTAATTTTACTGCATATATGTTATCTTAATTTTATAAAAATGGAATATATTAGAATTAAGAATTGATGATATAAAATTACTATAAGACCAAATTAAACCAACACAAATCAGAGGAAGAAATTAAAATAAAAGCTGACATAAGTAAGATAAACATAAAAATTTTAGAAAGTACAAGTAAATCAAAAGTTAAATATAAAAAAGACTAAATAGTAATTTTGCAAATCCAATGATATAAGAATAAGACTGTGAGCATAAGACAAATAAAAAATATAAATGATTCATAAACAATCACAAAAATAGCCTGTGATTATACACTTGACCAACCAGCAGAAATGGACCAAACCAATCTATAGAAATTAAATAACAGTATGTTGAAGTTTATTAGACAAGTTACTTGAAGTTTTTTGTACCAATTGCTTATTATTATGTGCCAGGTGCTATTCTAATCCTGGGTGTAAAACAATACATAAAACCAAAACCCTGCCCTCGTGAAGCTTGCATTCCAGTGAAATAAATTCATAGCTATATTTCAGGTGGTAATATTTTTTGTGAAGAACAACATGAAGCAAGTTAAGATATTAAGAATGACTGGGTGATCAAAAAGTTGACTCTCAAGGAATGGAAATGTGCTGATTTGGAAGCATGCTTGACTTATTCAGCAAGTAGCAAGGAATCGCAATAGCTAAAGTAAAAAGAAAAACAAATAAATAAAAATAAAAATGAGCAGAAGATTCAGAGGTAGGAGGTCAGAGAAATAATAAGGGTCAATACCCAGGCCTTAAGAGCCATGGTAAAGAATGGATTTTACTCTGAATGAGATGGGAGCCACTGGAAGCTTAAGGTAGAGAAATCTATTATCTACCATATGTTTTAATATGATTGTTCACCAACATTGAAAACAAGACACAGAAGCATAAAGAGAGAAACAGGGTAAACTCCCATACAGATGTTTTCATTTGAGAAGGATGCAACGTATAGAAATAGATTGATGCCAAATTATATTTGGTGCCTAACAATGGTTTCTTCCAGAGAATATTTGCTCCTCAATATCAGTTGCTTGACATTATTATTATTATTATTATTTTTAGAAATACAGCCCTACAGATAGGTGCAGCAAACCACCATGGCACATGTATACCTGTGTAACAAACCTGCACATTCTGCACATGTATCCCAGAACTTAAAGTAAAATTTTAAAAAAAAAGAAATAGCTACTCAGGAGGCCATGGGTGGAACTCACAGATTCATCTTCAATGGGCTGAATGTCTATGTCCCGCTAAGATTCCTATGTTAAAATCCTAACCTCCGAGGTGATGGGATTAGGAGGTAGGGCCTTGGGAGGTGATTCTCATGAGGTGGAGCCCTCAGGAATGGATTAATGCTCATAAATGGGATCCCAGAGAGTTCTCCTTCCACCCTCTGAGTACCCAGGGAACGAGCCCTCAACAGACACCTCATCTGCCGGCACCTTGATGTTGGACTTTCCAGCCTCTAGAACCATGAGAAATAAATATCTATTGTTTATAAGCCAAAAAAAAGAGAAAGAAATATAGTCCTACATACTTGGTAGAATAGATTCAGTTTAGACTCAAGATTGCATTTCCCCTTTACTTTGCATGAGGATATGGAAATGTGGCTATATTCTGGAAAGTTGGTAAGTGTTATGTTTCTTGCTCATGAAATTCACAGATGTCAAAGCTGAGACTGCCATCTTGGACCATGAAATGGCCTAACATAACTCAGTAGAGCAAAGATAAAAGAATCCTCAGTACTTGCCAGCACAGAAAACTACAGCAGCCCTGGACTACCTGCCTCTGGACTTTGATCTGAGAAAGAAATAAACTTCTCTATCTTCTTACGGTTATAGTTATTTTGAGTTACTCTCACCCGCAGCTGAATATAATCCTGTTATAATTTAGCAAATAAATTAAAGCATCCACCTGAAACCTTAGCCAAAGAAAATTTCTGCCAGTACACATGAGTTGAGGACATGGGAGCTACTACTACAAATATTTTGGTAAAACATTTTGTGAGTAATCATAATAGCAGAAGTGTGTTCATAACTACCAATGGATATTTTAAGAATAAAAATTTCTATTTGTTATTTAATCTTTGAGCAAGTGAACTTGACTTCTAGGGTTCCAATTAAGACCTTTACAAAAGGATGTCTAATCTCTTACCTAAATTCAGTTTTAGTCATTAGCTAACCAGGGTTTTTTTCAGGACACTGGAACAAAGGGAAATGTACATTTTTTATTGTAATTAGCAGTAAATAATTGATATCCAGTAAATGTTTTAAGCATCAATTCACTGATCCGGTTTATTTTTAAACACTCAAATAGACTGAGCCACTGATTTCCATGGCAACATAACAAAAATGGAATTAGAAAACACCAGTTTATTTCATTTCATTTTGAGCAATTGACTAATTTTTATGATTTACATATAGTGAGTTGGTGCTTAATTTCATGACTGCCACAAAATAGAGTTTTAAAAAATAGACACAGTGTTACCAAAAATTATAGATAGCCAGATTTTCCCAAACACAATACTATGATGTCCCTGAATTCCTGAAGATTATTTTTATACTTTCTAATTATAAACAAATTGCATAGTAATATTTTTTTTAAAAAATGTAAGATATGACATAACCCTGAAAATAGTTGGACAGACGTATATGCACGATGACTTCTACTTTCTTAGCTTATGATTTTTCATTTCACTTTTTTTTTTTTTTTGGAGACTGAGTCTCACTCTGTCACCCAGGCTGGAGTGCAGTGGCACTATCTTGGCTCACAGCAACATCTGCCATCTGAGTTTGAGCGATTCTCCTGCCTCAGCCTCCCGGGCAGCTGAGATCGCAGGTGCCTGCCACGTGCCCAGCTAATTTTTCTATTTTTAGTAGAGACGAGGTTTCACTAAGTTGGCCAGGCTGGTCCTGAACCCCTGACCTTGTGATCCACCCACCACGGCCTCCCAAAGTGCTGGGATTACAGGCGTGAGCCACCGTGCCCGACCTCATTTTACCATTTTATAAATTTTCTTCAACCCATTTGAAATAGTTTACTCACAGAATAATTTACACATTGTTGTTCATTATTTTTTAAACATATAAAAGATATTTAATTTGTATATTTCTTTCTTTCTTTCTCTCTTTCTTTCTCTCTTTCTCTCTCTCTTCCTCTCTTTCTCTCTCTCTTCCTTTCTCTCTTTCTCCTTCCTTCCTTCCTTCCTTCCTTCCTTCCTTCCTTCCTTTCTTCCTTCCTTTCTTCCTTCCTTCCTTTCTTCCTTCTTTTTGATGGCATCTCGCTCTATTGCCCAGGCTGGAGTGCAGTGTCATGATCTCGACTCACTGCAACCTCTACCTCCCGGTTCAAGTGATTCTGCTGCCCCAGCCTCCTGAGTAGCTAGAACTACATGCATGTGCCACCTTGACCAGCTAACTTTTTGAATTTTTATTAGAAATGGGGTTTCACCATGTTGGCCAGGCTGGTCTCGAACTCCTGACCTCAAGCAATTCACTCACCTCAGCCTCCCAAAGTGCTGGGATTACAAGCATGTCAACTGTTTTATCAGGATCAAAAATAGTACTTCCAATTATACATTATTTTCCCTAATTTTAAAATGTAAATTGAGAAATAAGTTTTTACATTTATTTCTAAATTTACATTTAAAATTAGGAAAAACTGTGTAATTGGAAGTGTTATTTTGGATCCTGGTAAAATAGCCAGTATACCTGCAAAACACTGGAATTATTTAAGTAGCTGTCATTACTTAGTTCAGTCAAACTTCAACTCCAGCAAAATTCTTCTCTTATGTAATAAAAGAAACTTTAGAATAGCAAGCCGTTCTTAAGTCTGCAGAAGAAAACAGCTCATTGACTTATAAAACTTTAGTATATAAGTATATATATAGTATATAAGAAGTACGACATATCCTGGAAAAGTTACTAAATTTCAAGGAAAAAGAAAAATAAAAACTACAAAACCTAGGTAGAAATATAAATTGCCTATAAAGAAAACAAGTAAGTGCTGTTATTTTAGTTCCCAGTATCTCAACAATACCAGGAAACAGAAGTCTACGGATCGACTTTAACAGATAACTGTGGGGGGAAAGATATATGCTAATGACCTTGTACCTGAATAAGTTAATTTTTACTGCAATGGATGTAGAAAATATTTTTAAACCATTTAATGACTCAGTAATGTAGTGATACAAATTTACTGAAAAGTTTATTTGAAGATGTAATTTTTCCAAGAGAAAGATGAATTATTTAACTCACAAATGGGAAAGCCATTTTAAGAAAACTCTGCCACTTAATTCTCTAGAAACACAGAATTGATCTAAAAGGCTCCTAAAAGTTTACTATTCATTTCTTATACACTTGTCAACATTATATTTTTCAAAATGTAAAAACAATAAGCATGAAAATTTTGCAATTCCCAAATCATGTAAACCATGATGAGGTACTAGAAATTAGATAAAATATGCTAATTTTTTTCAATTTTGAGCTCAAGATTGAAAATCTTGACGAGAACCTATGACTGACTCATTCATACTTAATCAGTTTGTGCTTCTAATCTTGTATATCCAATCCCAGCCATCCCTCTCCACAAATCCAATAGCACACAGCAGCTAGACTGATTTTTAAAACCTAAATTAGATTATGTAACATCCATGACTAACACCAATCCAAGGACTTCTAATTGCATGAAAAATAAAATTCAAAGTGCTTGTCAGAGATTCTGAATCCCTATCATCCTGTATCCATCTATCTCATCAAATTCAACTCACTCTGCTCCCTTTGTTGTTATTGAGCTCCAGTTGTATTTTGTGGACTGTATTTTCCACCCCAAGGTCCTTCAGTAAGAACCATTGACTTGGGACTCTATTCCATAGACTTTTTGTTTGATTGATATCTTCTCATCCTTCAATTCTCAGCTACAGTTTTATCTGCTCAGAGAGACTACCTGATCACAAAATCTAAAACATTTTCTCGGTGTTTCATTCCACAGAGGCACCCTGCCTATTTTAGCTTTTCTTAAGTTAACAAATAGTAATCTTTTAGTTTTTAATTTATAACATTAACATGTGTAATATTTGAGTTTTTCTCCATAAAACTACTTTTTTGTGTTTTATTACTATTAGTTCAGCTTTTAGTTTAAATTGTAAATGATTATGCATGTATGTGTCTGTGTATATATTAGGTTGGTGCAAACGTAATTGCGGTTTTTGCCATTAAGAGCAATGCAGTTTTGCCATTACTCTTAAGGGCAAAAACCGCAATTACGTTTGCACCAACTTAATATAAGGCATATAATCAACTTTGAGTTTACAATATATCACTCCTTTCAGTACGGAAAATGATTTAATGATTTAAAGATAAATAATAACAAGCCAGAGAGATGTATAAATAATAAATTTCACTCAAAGAGATGAATGCATTATTAAAGGTAAATGAACATTGCTATGGAAACATTGAAAGGCTATCATTTCAGTAGCTTACTAATCTGGACATTTAGAGTGTTTTAGCAGTAGAATCATTTCCACATTCATCTTTCTTGCCTCATCCATTGAAAGCTTTAACTTCAAACTCCCATTTGGGTTTATAAACCTGTGGGGAAATTTTATAAACAGTGCTTTCATCTTCAATGTGAAAACCTTACTGATCATCATACCTTTAATTATATTCTGTATTCAAAATTAAATACTTATAAATATTATAAAATACCTTGTAAATTGTGTAAAAGTCATGTGGACCATTGAATAGCTAAGATGCACATTAATAAATATATCTTCCTAATGAAATAGTCTCAAAAACAATCTTGATAAGAAGTTATTTTTAGAGTGTAATTTTTTAAAATTGAATAGATTCAGAATCGATTTTAATAGTCAAAATATATTATGTCATAAAATTGTAATCATAAATGTTAATGCTTGTCACTGGTGGGATTATGCTGGTTTTAAATGTTTGCATTATATTTTGTACATTTTTTCGTTTTTTTGGAACGAGCATTTGTCATTTGCATAATCAATTCTAAGTAATATAATCATTAATTCAAAGCATATTTATTGAACAGCTACTCTATACTTGAGTCTTTTAGATTCTTGGTTACATAAGTGAATAAAATGGAAAATATTATTTCCATTTAGTTTATTTTTTAGAAAGGAGAAAGACAGTAATCAATACACATAATAAGTAAATGAATTATATAGACCAGGTGCAGTGGCTCACGCCTGTAATTCCAGCACTTTGGGAGGCCAAAGCAGACAGACCACTTGAGGCCAGGAATTCGAGACCAGACTGGCCAACATGGTGAAAACCCATCTCTGCTAAAAATACAAAATATCAGTTGGGTGTGCAGGTGCATGCCTATAATTCCAGCTGCTCAGGAGGCTGAGGCGCGGGAGTCCCTTGAACCTGGGAGGTGGAGGTTGCAGTGAGCTGAGATCATACCACTGCACTCCAGCCTGGCAGACAGGGCAAGACTCTGTCACAAAATAAATAACATAACATAACATAACATAACATAACATAACATAACATAACATAACATAACATAACGTAACATAACATAACATAATATATTAAAAGAGTAACAGTTTTGTGAAAGGAAAGGAAAAATCAGAGTACCATAAGAGAGGTCAGCAGTGCCTGAGGGGAGAAAAAGTAGTTACAATGTAATGGAGTTGTCAAGGGAGACCCAAATGAGAAGTGACAGTTGACTTAAATCTTCTAATAGATAGAGAGAAGATCTTGTATATATATATATGAACCATATATCCAGAGGAAGAATTTCCTAGGCAGAAAATAAACTACTGTCACAGTGGCCCTAAGGTGACTACCATATCTGGGGAAGAACAAGACCAGAGTGAGCTATAAGGAGAGATTGGCAGAAGAGGAAGTGAGAGATGAAACAATGTAAGGTCTTTCAAATGACATTTTGCCTCTTCCTACACTAAGCTATACCTGATATTTCTTTTGTCCTAGCCATCCTCCTGCCGTTCCTACCTTAACTTGTTTCTCTGATAATGAAGTCAAAATGCAGAGATTATAGCATCAAAGAGATTTACATTCTAGCCCTAGCTTCACTGCTAAGGACAAATACGCAAGGACTTATTCTTTCTCTACGTTCTTTCTATTTATTTTCTTTTAATGCCTCAATTTTCTCATAAGATTTAGATAATCGTACTACCGGCCATATGCTTTTGTTCTGAGAATTAAACTAGATGCTGTTTAGCACGGAGAAAGCACACGGTATTTAGGTCATAGCAAGCACCTACATTTTAGCTATTTTAATATCATTACTATAATGATTGTAATTATTGTTATCTGTCATCAAAACTGCTGAATTACCTTCCCCCATAACATATCCTACTTTTCTTATACACAGGGCATCTGCTACAGGTGAACTATAAGGTAAATATGGTATAAGAATCCACATTACATTTATAGTATAGAATCATATATTATGTTTATACCTATTTTGACTTTATCTAAATTCTAATTATCTTCATTCCTTACCACATTCACAGTCCGTTTATGTGATTTTTCTGTGTACTTTCTGTCACCTTCAAAACCCAATAGCATTTGATATCTATATCATTAATTTGGCACTGGTCAAATGCTAACATCTATTGTTAGTGTTATTTTATAGTTTATAGCCTGCTTCCCCAACTATCTTTAGCTCTTTAAAGACAGGGAGACTACTTCTAAATAATTATTATAAAAATATCTTCTATATTGTAAGTACTCCATCAATTTTTTGATTTAGCCTTTTTGAAAACGATAATGCATCCCTTTTATTACAAAACAGAGTAGAGTTTGCAGTTGTAGCTGGGGTCACTTTGTTAATAAAAAAAAAAAAAAAACACTGACATGATGTTTTTAAATTATGGTTATGCTTCTAACATACACTACAAAGTGAAGTACTACAATTTTGTGCATTACTCCTTCATCTGGCCTGGAGAGAGAGGTGATAGTCAAACTGTTGGGGGTGATATACAACTTTTAAAAATCTGCTGGAATACTGCAGAAAACAAAGTGAGAACCAGAATTGGGATGGCAGGAACATAGGTCTAGTTGCCAGAATTATTGTAAAGTAATAAAAGTCTTTCCACCAACCTCGTTTAGATCACTAACACCTGCCCCAGCTGCCTAGGAAGCTCTAGGTTTACTGTTGGCATGCCTGAAACCCAGCTGCTGCTGTGATTACGTTATTTACCTCTGTTTGCCTCACTATAGGTTTGCCAATGCACATCAAATCCCAAAGCAGTCCTTACACTAATACTCTAAATTAAAAGATTGACTAAAAGGTCGTGAATTTCTTCCCAAAAAATAATTCATTGGGACATGAAGAATGGGAATTTAAATATGTGTGTCATGAGTGGTTTAGCCTGGTTTTAGATTTGGGTTGGGGAGTAGAGGAATTCAATTTTTGATGAAAGTGAGATTGAAAGTTTTGGGACTACCATTTTAGAATATTCTCAGGGGTTCTAAACTGTAAAATGATTTATTAAAATATTCAATAGAATCTATTGTATTTTAAGGTTTTTGATAAATCCTTTAAATTATAGATAATGTACATGTGTATTTCATTATTTTGTAAACTGGATATTTTATAATTTTTTCACACTTATGGTTGGAGATAATAAATAATATTATCAATGATAAGTAATTTAAAACTTAATGCATTAATTAGTCAATATTTAAATGGAGTTCACACCTTTCTAATGCATCATTATTGTGGGACAAATTCAAAAGGAATATTAACACCAAATGTGGCCATGTTCTGTAAATCATTGGTATGCTAAATCATTTAGAAAACGAACACCAGAAAAACATTAATTAAGTCTTATACTCGTTTTCTCCCCAAAGAGAATATATAAGCAATGTATTGAATGACTTGCCTTGGAACACTTAGTCATGCTTTCTGATACCAACTGCATTTTAAACACCAAATCTGACTTGCTGGGTGGTTAAACTGGAAATACATGGGCTCTGGTGTCTCAGTACCTGGGATGAAATCCCAGCTTCACTTTGTCACCTTTGTAAATAGTCAAGAGATGGAATTTCAGATGCTTCTCAACTAACGATGGGGTTACCTCCTGATAAACACATTATAACTGGAAAATATCTTAAATTGAAAACGTATTTGATACACTTAACCTAACAAACATAGCTTAGCCTAGCCTACCTTGAAGGTGCTCAGAGAATATTTACATTGCCTACAGTTGGACAATAATCATTTAACATAAAGCCTATTT
The DNA here is from genome assembly GCF_000951045.1 of Mandrillus leucophaeus. NCBI lineage: Eukaryota > Metazoa > Chordata > Mammalia > Primates > Cercopithecidae > Mandrillus > Mandrillus leucophaeus. Next base: position 2,901,156 of record NW_012105220.1, on the reverse strand, counting down.
TATAATAAACTATTAAATATCTAATGTGATATATTGAATACTATACTGAAAGTCAAAAACACAATGATTTTATGGGTACTCGGAATATGATTTCTACTGAATTGTGTATTGCTTTCTCATGATTGTAAAGTCAAAAAATAATTAAGTCAAACCATCATAGGTCGGGGATTGCCTGTACTTAATGCCTGGGTAAAACAAGGATGAAGATAATGATAACTATTCATGGATGATGTAAATATGCCCTAAGGTAATCTATTTAAATATCATGATTAATTGCTTAATTATATCAGCAATTATTGTAAAGATGACATGAACTTGTGAATTGTGGCTCCTAGCTTATGATTTCATGCATTTATATTTCAGTTTGAAGCATTTCATATTCCTTGTAGATTTGAAATCATGTTAAGAGAAAAATGCTCCAAACAACAGGCAAACAAAGATGAGATCAATTTATAATTGAAAGCCAAAGCAAAAATTGGAGAATTCAGCATAACTGGAGAGAAATTCAGAGGAAACCCTAGTCCATATAAATTCCAAAATGTTTGCACTGTTTAGAATAAGGAAAGTGAAGGAAGGGATAGGCATTATAACAAGTCTTCAATTAACCTATTTCTTCTTCAGGAAAATAGTATAGGATGTTAACTTAAGGAATCACAATCACAGTAGATTTTCATCAATGACAAGAAAGGGACAATACCTAATCATTTCAATACCTCTAAATTGTTAAAAGGTGATCACTTTTCTTTTTCACCAAGCATGGACTTTTATGTAGTTTCAGAATTAGGCATTATAGAAAAAATGAACAATGTATGACTCATTTTTAAATGATGTATTGCATTATTTAGATGTGTATCTAAAAATGCACAGATAGCCTATTTATATTTTAAAATATGTTGATAGAAAAAAATGTGTTTTCCTTATATTGGTTTAATGCATGTGAATTTTATTGTGGCATAGGGAATTGAAGGAAAAGTAAAAAGCAAGCCATAGTAAAAATGTCTGCAGAATCAGATGAAGGAAATGAAAATGAAATTAAATTATGTTTCCTATTGTTCTTATGTTGAAAAAATGGAAAGAATGTAAGAAAGGTTGGAATCAGGGTGTTAGAGTGCTCTATTAATGGAAGCTAAATATGTTCCATTGTGGAAGTGGGAAAAATCTAAAATACAACCAAGATTTGTAGAAAGCAATTTTATAGAAGGTGACAATGATGAAATTGGGAGTAAAAAACATTTGTGTGATTATAGATGTACAAGAAATGAATGTCCATGTTTTATATTTTATTTCATTTTAAAATGAATCACACATAAAATCTGAATAACACATGAAATAGAAAGCCTCTAACAGATGTTATGATCTAGTTTTAATTTCATACCACTGCCTCTTGATATTAAAAATTGTGTATGTACTTTAAACTCTCAAACACACTTATAATTTGAGAAAAAACAAGCAAACAGATATTAAGTTATATTGGGTGATTAGGATGACTTCATTTTGAACAAAAAACATAAAATGTATAGCATTTTTTCACAAGTTGGAAATGTTCAGGATTTGTAAAACGCAGACGCAGTGTACTTAGAAGTGAAATGAACCATATGAATATAATACGGGAGAGGATGGATTTGGTAGGAGTAAGACAACAATAACAACTACAGTAGTCTAAGAGTCACATTTTAAAGGTGAATTAACAATTCCAACTTCCCGAACACATAAACAGAAGAACAATGCATACTCTGTGAGAAGTAATTCTCCTAGCATAATCACAGTGCTGTGCACAGACCTGGACTCACTAAGTTAAAAAGACCTTGGAAAACTTGAAGAAGGTTTAAGGACAAGCAATAAACATGATTAATAGCTTGGAAAATAGAATCTCAGAGGAAAGGTTAAGGGAACTAATATTATTTAAGTTGGAAAATAGGCTGGGGAAACAAGTTGGTTTTCAATTACATGAAGGATTATTACTTAGAAGGTGCTGATCGGTACTCTGATGCCACAGAGGGCAGAACAAGAATAAGTGAGCTTGAAATGTTGTATAAAGCATTTAGGTTAGCTAAAAGAAAGAACTTCCATCAGGACTGCAAGGCATTAAAATGGAAAGTACTTAATTTATTCCTCTATAGACCTTTCAAAATGCACTTGAAACTCATTTGTCTAGGAAAGTTTACATGAAGCCCAGCCTAAAGAGTGGAAAGGAAAGTGAAAAACTGGAAGTTTTTATAAGAACTAACTTTCCTAAATTACTCTTACTTTCTGAATTGTGAATGTACCTATTGTGGGTTTATTGTGGTGCATAGCAAGGAGAGGTATGCCCACAAATGAAAAATTTTAAACTGTAGCTTAAGTGTGCATTTCTTTGTTTAATATAGCAATCTTAACAAAGGCTATCATTCTAAAAGTCTTCATTGTAGCTGTTTAAGCAATTTTAGCTTGTTTACTTAATCAACTTCAAGAGGTAACTAGGAACTAATTGCATTTTTGTTTCTTGGTTTATCATCCCCTTCTTTGCAATATATTGTTTTGTTTATTCTCTTAGAAACAAATCAAACCAACTGAATATTCTTCCATAAGGTAATAAAATAATATATTTTCTTCTACAGTATTTTATTTACATAGAAAAATAGGCTATTCTCTGAACACCTGCACACTTAATTATCTTAGAGTTAAATTATACAAGAATTCCATACCACTGATTTCTGAGGCTTGTGCTAACAAAGATAAATGAAAGCAGAGATTTCAATAAAATTTTGCAAACAATTCTGTTAGAGCTTGTCAAATACACACAATATATGAGCTCTAACTACTTTCATTTATGTGTCAATGTTATGAAAATCACTAACTGAAAGTATGGACTTTTGCATTCAGTCTGTACACAAATGGATAAAAGTGGGAACTCCAGATGGGAGCTTTTAACTGTTTCTTTGTTGGTGACGTTCATTTTTCCCCAGTAAAATATTTCACTTTCTTTAAACTATATCATACATAAATGAACATTTTCACCAAATACGAATAGGCAACATAAATTGCATTACAAAGAAAAAGGCTTTTTATTTTAAAGAACATCTATCGCTTTATGTTTGGGAAGTGCTTTGTAGTCATTAGTAATTAATTCTTTACAATGTCAGTAAGGATGTAGGGAAGTGACAGTTATTTCTTCTAAGATGAGAAAGATTTCATGAACAAATGATTTACTAAATATGCATAACAAGTTAGTGAAAAGATGGAATTGTAACTTTGAGGTCTTGTGTCATACTTTTTGTGTTTTGATTCTGCAAAAAGACATATAAAAATTGACATAAACAAGAAGGGAATCATTTTAACATCTGTACCCGAAAGCAAACAAAAAAGGAGTTAATCTTCTACCATGTCTGAGAGCTAGTTTACACTAAAAGTTTCCATTTAGGGGAGCATAAGTATTCCCACAATGTAATATTGTACCGGGTGCAGATGGAGGCCAACCAACAAAGCCTCCTCCTCTTTGCAAAAAAGGTCACATACATGATAGATAGAAAGATGCCCTTGAATGCGTGGGCATGCATGCTGAGAAAAGCTCTGGGGGTACTTATTATAATTTGGCATTTTTCATATTTTTATAATTCATCTGAAAATGAATGACTTTTTATTATGCCAACATATATAAAATTTATGGGACTTTATCATTTCCCCTCAAGCAAATCTAATAGGAAACCCACACAAAGTTTAGAATTCTCTACCATCATAATTATTGAGCCCTACACAGATCGTAAGTTTCTGCTTAGCAGCTATCCAAATTTAAAATGAATAAAACTCATTGACAATCAGATTGTGTTGCTCAGTGACAACCATTTGGTACCTATATACCTCCTGAAATGTCTCCATTAAATCATCCCACATTGTTATTCTGTTAATATACTTATTACTGTAACATTCTCTTAGAATTAAGACTCTACTAATAACTTGGACATCCACAAACTAGAGAATAATCATCATAATATTTTCCATATCTATCTTCTGCTCTTTGTAATACCACCCACTTAATGGTTACTCTATGTTTGGAATGACTAATGATTGCACTTAGAATGCTAATGAAAGCATACTTTCTGCCTCAAACAAAATATTATGTGTTAGCTTGACTTAAAAAGAGGGATACAAAAATAACAGTTATCTTTGCCAGTTACAACAAGAAACAGAAGTCTACCATTTTGTCTGAATAATATAGTTTTGATTGTTGTTTAACTTTACAATAAACACCTACATTTTTTTCCCCTTCTCTTTTTGCTTCCTTTCTATAGGGCATAAGTGTTGTGATTTTTAGTAAAATATTTTATGTGTCACACCAACTGTTCTTTTCATGTAAATGTGAATTAGTCAAAACTCCTAAGGTACTTCAAGACATGAATTTCTGTCTTTTTCTTACCTTGAGACCATAGAGTCTATTATTGCTGGGAAAATGCCATTTATTGGCAAGGTCCTGAACTATGTTTTAAATATGAATACCTTTTGGACACTGTATTATTGATCTACCTAGCAATTACACTCTGATGTTACATCTGCAGCTAATTAATAACTCTTCTCCCAATGTCTTAGGAATTATATGTCTTGTCTCTGGCTTCTTATTTTTCATGTGGCTATGGTCGTAAATTGCTAACTTTCCAATAATGCATTGCCAAGTCTAAGAAACGAATAATATTTTCAGATCATTACTTCGAAACAAATTAGGACTTCTTGCGCTTTTATTTCATATCACCAACTGATAAGACACTGAAATTTTTTAAACTCAAATGAATTTACTTTTGTCACTAAGGAAGTGATGAGACTGAGAAGAATCATCTCTTTGAATGCTATAAAGCATTAAGAGTTTCATTCTGACATAACAAAAAAGATATACTAAAGCAGTTGTGCTTATTCATTTCACAATAGTCAGTAAAAAAAAAAATTGTATTAATTATTACAGAACAAGATCATTAGAAACACATACCCAAATCTTAGATGATTATAGGTAACAAGCCAGTAGGCAGAAGGCAGAGTACTTTTTTTTATTTTTTATTTTTTGGAGACAAGGTCTCTTTCTATTGCTCAGGCTGGAGTGCAGTGACACCATCACGGCTCACTGCAGCCTCAACTTCCTGGGCTCAGCTGATACTCCCCCTCTGCCACCCTAGTAGCTGGGACTACAGGCACATGCCACTGTGCCCAGGATGGGATTATAGGTATGAGCTAAGGTACCCTGCCAGTAAAGCACTTCCTGTGAACCAAAATTCCCATTGCATGATAAGCACCCTCAACACAGGGATTTGGAGATCCACAAAGGAAAAGAAAAGGCCGGAGACCAATGTGAAACAATGCGCAACTGTCCTGTGTCATATTCTTCTGAAAAGAAAAATCATGCTCAAAAGTAGGAAATTCACGAGAATTTGAAAATGCCAGAAAGTTACCAGGATGTCCCTTGTGTTTCCTTAGGTTTTAAATGGTGATATCTGTATATAGAGCTCCTAAACCTATAAGAAAACAGCTAGTTTAATAATGAGCAGGGCAGGTTATAATTTTTACAAGAAAGCATGCTGAACTTGTCATAAACTGTCAGAAAAATATACTAGAAAACACCAATCTTCTTCCTTCAGAAACACCCTAATTTCTTTCTGGTTTTTGACAGTGACAAAGTTTCCTTCCTTGTGATTGAGCCAGGCTTGGGCATAAAGTCATGTTCTCATTTTTCTTCCCACCTTTCCTCATCTGACTTAGCAAGCTAGTTAATACAACAAAATGCATACTCTTATAGCTTTCTCATTCCTCATCAGGTTCTGCCTTTGAGGATAGTCAGCCTGAAGTTAGTTCTTTTATATACTGATATTGGCCCATTTCTTTATGGAAAAAATATATTTATACAGACCGTAATATAAGACATTAAAACCCAACATGTTACACGTTACCTAACCGAGAAAAAACATAAAAACTTACATGTGAACATATTAGCCAGTGGTGCTAATAGACTGATTAAACCACCCTTCAAGCTTTTATATTGTGAATACTTCAGGATTTCACATGGTTTTGCCAAAGTGCTTGGTTTAGAAGAAACGTATGTGGGAGAAAGACTATTAGCAGCTAGGACACGAAAAGGGGTTCAATATTGCCATTTTGTATCAATTATATTATCGTTTTTTAAGGATATACTTCTAAATTTTTATTTTCAGTTTAAACAAGCAGATCTGGATTTTTAAGTCATGGAGGCTAGAAATTGTATGCTTTAATCTTTATATCCCCTCTGCCTTAGGAATAGCTAGCAGTATTTAAAGGTTTGCTTTTGCTTTAACTGTATTACCTTGTGAAATGTTATAAAAATGAAAGGAAGAATTATTTTCTGCATATTATTTTCCGCATTTTAAATATGAAGAAAATAGGATAGATAGATATAAAATAATTTGCTCAAGGTTATAAATTTAATAACCAGTGGAACAAAGAGAGATATAGGGAGTCTTATCTGAGAGTACTCACTCGTAACTACTATGCACTAGTGAAGTAGTGCTACGTAATTTACATATATTAAATTTATATGTACTGCACACCCAGGCACATATGTGTGCAAATATATTTAGCAGATGGCAAATAAAACGTCCCTCTTGCTACCTAGTGAATGCTATACTATCTTTTGGAGAGTCCTTTAAAATACAATTTCACCTCCATAACCCAGAGAAATATTTCAGTCCTCTTGATTTTGTGACTACACAGAATTGCTTTGTGGTTATACAGACAGAATGGTACAGAATTCAATTTGCTGTAATTTTTTAACAAGGAATGATTTCTGGCTAGGACTAACACAGTGTTTGGTTGGGGAAGAGCAAACATCTTGTTTTGAGGTAAAATCAATCATCAAATTACAATAACTTCTTCTAATTTATGAATTATAATCCATAATTTGCTTTAAGCTTCACTTTTGAAAGTTGGTTAATGTTCTCACAAGAGCAGTATCACCAGAGATAAATAATATAAATACATATTGCTGGACTTGATTTCAGTCTTCTTAAAAGAAAACCTTTCAGGATGCGATGATGTAGAATGCAGAATAATTAAGTATCAGAAATTTGTAAATTGACACCCTAAAACAGGAAGAGTATTGACAAACAAGGAAGATAAACCAAAGAAATCATTTTGGCAAGGTTCTCCTAGAAGTCAATGAAAACACGTGGGTTAGTCAGGTTATGTTGTATTTTTTTTTTCCTATCAGATTATCATATGATGTCAGTATATAATTATGGTGAGGAAGATTGTCAGTAGGCTATATTTGAATAAAGCACACTAAAATTGATTAAAATATTATTTGTTAAGTATAAACAACAAAAGGATAAAGATTATGCTATTTAGGCAATGTCAACATTATAAATGAGTAGGATATAAAATGATAGTGATCCACAGAGAAACATAGTAAATAATTATATGTTGCCAAAATAAAATACTGAGGATATCATGGAAGATGAGGCAGCTTGTTGAAAATGGTTAACTCTAACATGGAGAGATGGAAATACACCTATGTGATTTAATAGCTCATTTTCCATGGACTAAAAAGACAACGTTGAAGGCGCACTTCCTCAAAAAGATGGTAATAAAACAGTGCAGACGCAGAGTGTGCACCTGCACAAGGAAAAGAAAGAAATTTGATCAAATATTATTTAGCTTATGATAGAACATAGAGTACAATTATTTAAAAAATCAGAACCTTTTGTTGCAATACATAAATTTTGTGTGCCTGTGACAGAAAAAAAAAGTAAACAACTACAATTTAAGAACTATATCGTTATTTCAAATTTGTGTGGATTTATTGTGACTTTTATTGTGTAACATTTTGTGTTTTTGGTAAAATAATGTATTTAAAATGTTTAAATGAATGATGGATGCAGATAAGTTTGCAGTGGCATTCATTTTGTAAATACGTATTATATCTACTTTATATCATGAAATATTCTAGAATAAATGTGCAGGATATAGAGAAATAATTCAGATGTAACACTTAAATTTAGTAGACAGTTAACAAGAAAAAGAAAAGGAAGTCCAAAAATAGAATACTGTATTACATATAATTGCAGCTCATAGGAGGGATACAGTATGAAGCAGGAAAGAGAATTAAATTAAACTTAATATTTATGCTTTTCTGTACCCACAAAAGGGGAAATGTATTTAAGACAGAGAAAAGAGCTGAGAATGTGCAAGGAGAGGTAAAATACACATTATTTACAGATACAGAAGAGCAATTTGCATGATGCACTCCACTTAATTTTTATCATGAGGACACAAGATCAGTGACCATATGGGACTTACACAAATGTGCAACTTTAGTTGAAAAACCAATGGCAAGATCACTTAATGACAGACTCTTTAGACTGTAGCTATCTAAGGAACTCTACATTGCTCAAATCACCAGCTAAAATGGATACAAGTCATGCCACACAGGCTGAGAAGTGTTACTTGATACAAAAGTTAAGCTCTGGCCAAATATATGTTTAAAAGCTATAGATGGATAGATCAAGAGAGACAGAGAGGCTTTTATACAATATATCTTAGTCTGTTTGTGTTGCTATAAAGGGATTCCTAAGGCTGGGTATTTTTTAAGAGGTTCATCTGGCTCATAGTCTTGCGGGCTGTACAAGAAGCATGGCACCTGCTTATACTTCTGGTGAGGGACTCAGGCTGTTTTCACTTATGGCAGGAGATGATAGGGAGCTGGAGTATGCAGACCACATGGTGAGACAGCAAGGAAGAAAGAGAGGAGAGGGAGATGGTAGGCTCTCTTTAAACAATCAGTACTCCCAGGAACTAACAGAACAAGAACACACCCATTTCTGAGATGAGGGTACCAAACCTTTCATGAGGGATTTGTCTCCATGACTCAAACACCTCCCATCAGGCCCTGTCTCCAATGTTGGGTATCAGATTTCAACATGAGATTCCAAAGAGACAATTATCCAAACTACATCACAATGCATGTAGAATAAGTATTTAGAGCAGTACTGAGCAGTAGGAGAAATGGAACATATTTTCTCTAACATCTGTTCCTAGACCTTCTCCAGATCTTTTGTATGTGAAAAAGTGAAAATACAGTAGGGAAAGCAAAGTTGGGATAGGGACTCCTGGTCCTGCTGGAAATTCTATTTATAAAGCTTATTAGCAGCATAAAACATTTCTGCAAATATGGAACTATAAAACCATTCAAAGAAAAAAAAGAGAGAGAGAAAGATGTTTTTCTATCTGCTGGCATCCAGCTGCTGTTATTATGTATAATAACATATTTGCAGTAAATTGCAGAAACAAAAAATATAGTCTTTGGAATCAGAGAGCCCTGAATTCAAAATTATGATCTCCCACTTCCTATCTCTGCAACTTTGAGAAAGTTAACTAGCTTCTTTAAGGTCCTATCACTCTTCCATCCTGAAGATAGTATCTGATTCAGGACACATTTGGAAGATGAAATGAGGCCCCTAATATAAACTGCTCAGCATATCATCATACATGCTCTCCATCTACTATGAGAAAGGAAGTATGATGTTTACAGACAAAGATCCTCTCTTCTCCAGGCTTCCTTGTTAAGAAAATTCAGGAGAAGAAACACTTCCAAATTCCTTCCTTATCCTTTGCTCTTGGTAAGAGTGAGTGAAGAAACTCAGCAGGTTTGCCTCTGCCCTTTCTAGATTCTCTCTCTTTTGAATTGGCCTTCCTGTAGGGGAAAAAAAGTATTCTGGCTTGACGACCTGTATGTGGTAAGATTAATGGTGATGGCTATGTATTATTTCATATTTCGTTTCTGAACTTCAGTGAGGAAGATTAGGACATTTTGTCTCCATAAAGCACAGCTTGTGATTGCTATTATTCTAAAAACAAGCAATCATTACGCATTACCTCTCATAAGCTAGAATTTATAAATGCTTTCTGTGACTGTCTTTTAATCAGGCAGGTGGCTGTTTAAATTATAACTTTTAATTTATAGTTATAATTAATAATTATAATTTTTAAAAGTTTATAACCAGTTCCAGGGAAATAATTAGTCAACACTACATGAAATAATAATTTTTAAAATATCATCAGGAATGTCATTCTAAAAACAATATTATTAGAATAAGGAAACTTAGAGATTTATAACATTAATAGATATCATGGGGTGATAATGACAAGAATATTAGTTATTTATATGACATTGTGTGACAGAGATGGCTAACTCAATTAGATCCTGGTGCTACTAAAGCCAAGGTCACATATTTAATTTTCATATGAGCCAGTATACTTGTGACTGAGAAAACTCTCTTCTCTACTTGCAGACTGCACCCCTAACCCCCATCTGTTATTCCTCAATTATGTGCCATTAATTGATTCAATATCCTACTGGTAGTAGGTCGTCTGTGCCATCTGCATAAATGAAGGACAGCATGTCTATAAGGCAGGCGACAGAGAGGAACTTAAGGCCATTAGTACCAGAAAATTCACTAACAACCTATCGATTTTCCTCAGGAAAAAAAAAAAAAATTGTTCCAAGTTTTCTAGAAGAAAATTAACTGCAAACATTATACAAAAATGGGTTGGAATCAACTCACACACTATTTCCACAAATGTGAGGCAAAAAGCAGCTCAATGGCCCTAGTAAGACTTTTAAATATTTTGAACTTATATTCAGCACATATTTATGTGATCAAATGTTCCCTGCAGAGTAGCATTTTTCCTAACAGAGAAGAACTTTTTAGTTTGCCATTTACTGTTCATCTATTAACTCTGTGTTCCTTTGCATTCGTTCCAAATCCTGTTGGGATTTTGTAATATATACATTGCAATTCTATTAACAAATTTAATGTATTACTGCATATACAATTAAGAGAGGATTTGGGTATTTGCTGTCCTCACCCTCTAATGAGAGAACTTAGTTCCATACTGTGGTAAAGAAGTGAAACAATGTAATATAATATACTCACATAAACCAAGCATTTTATAGTTGAATAGAGGCAAACAAAGACTTCTAAGCACTAACTTTCACTATATTCTTTTCTCTTGTCTTTTTCATTTAGAAGTTCTCTAAATAAGCTCATTGTCAAAACCTTAAGGAAGAAATTGGTAGAAATCACTTAAATTCTTGTTAATTCATACTAAAATATTTTATTTTGAAAATAAGAATTTTAAGGCTGGGTACAGTGGTTGATGCCTGTAATCCCAGCACTTTGGGAGGCCCAGGTGGGCTGAACGTTTGGGGCCAGGAGTCCAAGACCAGTCTGGTCAACATGGCAAACCTCGTCTCTACTAAAAAATACAAAAATCAGCCAGACATGGTGGCACATGTCTGTAATTCCAGCTACTCATGAGGCTGAGTCACAAGAGTTGCTTGAATCCAGGAGGTGGAGGTTGCAATGATTCAAGATTGTGCCACTGCACTCCAGCCAGTGTGACATAGTGAGACTCCACCTCAAGAAAAAAAAGAGAAAGAATAAGAATTTTAGGTAATGTCATCTAAGAGTTGGAAATATCTGCTTCTGATTAACATATTCTAAGTAGCAAGAGTTGGATGCAGCAAAATTTTTGCATCTATGTGTAGAGAGATGGTGAGACATCAGGCAGCCTAAACAAGTATTTCTTTACAATATCTATGTTTTAGGCACTGTATAGTAAAACAACATTTAACAGTACACAAAAACTTGAAATTCTCTATGTTCAAGGATGTAGCATCCTAATGGAATAGAGAACAAATGAGGAGGGGGTGGATATTATTAGTGAATAAAATAAATATCAACATGCTTAGATAGAAGATATTGGTGAAGAGAGATACTCTCTAAAAAGACGATATTTATTCTGATTTAAGATGAGATGGAAAAATGAGAAGGAGGAAATGATGTGAAAATGTATAGCACCATGGTCCATGTGGAAGTGACAAGAGCAGATGAGAAGCAGGCAAACAGCATTTGCAAATGCACAGAGGCACTTAGTTCATGGAATAAGAAAGCTTGGAATTGAGGAAAGACTGGAGAACTGGCAAAATCCACACTCTAGAGAACAGATAGAAAGCAAGAAATAAAGAGAGACATTGACTTGGGATAGAAGAGAAAGAATAGACTAAATTATGTAACAGAAAGCCAGTAAGGAGGCATATACCTAATTGCACAGGAGGTTTAATAGAAAGAAATCAAGGATGAATTTTAGGCTGCTAGCCTTAACATCTGAATGCATAGTATGTCATTTATTGATAGTAGAAATCCACAAGTTAAGTAGGTTGAATTCATTTGTTGAAACGAGAATCTGTTTGTATTAGTCCCTTTTCATGTTGCTGATAAGGACATACCCAAGACTGTGCCATTTACAAAAGAAAGAGGTTTAATGGACTTACAATTCCACATGGTTGGGGAGGCCTCACAGTCATGGTGGAAGGCAAGGAGGAGCAAGTCACGTCTTACATGGATGGCAGCAGCCAAAGATGGAGTGCTTGTGCAGGGGAAACTCCTCTTTATAAAACCATCAGATCTCATGAGACTTATTCACCACCATGAGAACAGTATGGGGGAAACCACCCCATGATTAAAGTATCTCCTACTAGATTCCTCCCATAACACATGGGAATTACAGAAACTGCAATTCAAGATGAATATCATTCCACCCATGGCCCCTCCCAAATCTCATGTCCTCACATTTTAAGACCAATCATGCCTTCCCAAAGGTCCCTCAAAGTCTTAGTTCAGCATTAACTCAGAAGTCCACACTCTAAAATCTCATCTGAGACAAGACAAGTCCCTTCCACCTATGAGCCTGTAAAATCAAAAGCAAGTTAGTTACACAGTCCAAAGTCTCATCTGAGACAAAGCAAGTCCCTTGCTCCTGTAAAATCAAAAGCAAGTTAGTTACTTCCTAGATACAATGGGGGCACAGGCATTGGGTAAATACAGCTATTCCAAATAAGAGAAATTGTCCAAAACAAAAGGGCTACAGACCCCATGCAAGTCCAAAATCTGGCAGGGCAGTCAAATCTTAAAGCTCCAAAATTATCTCCTTTGATGCCATATCCCACACCCAGGTCATGCTGATGCAAGAGGTGGGTTCTCATGGCCTTGGGCAGCTTCACCCCTGTGGCTTTGCAGGGTACAGCCTCCCATCCCGGCTGCCTTCACAGGCTGGCGTTGAGTGTCTGTGACTTTTCCTGGCACACAGTGCAAGTTTTCAGTGGATCTACCATTCTGGGGTCTGGAAGACAGTGGCCCTCTTCTCACAGCTCCACAAGGCAGTGTCCCAGTAGAGACTCTGAGTGGGGGCTCTGACCCTACATTTCCCTTCTGCACTGCCCTAGCAGAGGTTTCTCATGAGGGCTCCACCCTTGCAGCAAACTTCTGCCTGGGCATTCAGGCATTTCCATACATCCTTTGAAAACTAGGTGGACGTTCCCAAAACTCAGTTCTTGACTTTTGTGTACTGACAGGCTCAACATCACGTGAAAGCTGCCAAGGTTTGGGTCTTGCACCCTCTGAAATCACAGCCCAAACTGTACTTTGGTCCCTTTTAGCCATGACTAGAGTGGCTGGGACACAGGGCATGAAGTCCCTAGGGTGCACATAACAGGGAGACCCTGGGACCAACCAACAAAACCATTTTATCCTCCTAGGCTTCAGGGCCTGTGATGGGAGGTGCTGCCTCAAAAGTCTCTGACATGCCCTTGTGTCCTGGAGACATTTTCCCCATTGACTTGGTGATTAATATTTGGCTCCTCATTACTTATGCAAATTTCTGCAGCTGACCTGAATTTCTCCTAAAAAAAGAATTGGATTTTCTTTTCTCTCAAATTGTTAGGCTGCAAATTTTCCAAACTTTTATGCTCTGTTTCCCTTTTAAAACTGAATGTCTTTAACAACATCCAAGTCACATCCTGAATGCTTTGCTGCTTAGAAATTTCTTCTGCCAGATACTCTAAATCATCTCTCTCAAGTTCAAAGTTCCACAAATCTCTAGGGCAGGGGCAAAATGCCACCAGTCTCTTTGCTAAAACATAACATCACCTTTGCTCCATTTCACAAGTTCTTCATCCCTATCTGAGTTCACCTCAGCCTGGCTTTCACTCTCCATTTCATTATCAGGATTTTGGTCAAAGTCATTCAAAAAGACTCTAGGGAGTTCCAAACTTTCCCACATTTTTCTGTCTTCTTCTGAGCCCTCCAGTCTGTTCCAACCTTTGCCTGTTACACAGTTCCAAAGTTGCTTCCACATTCTCAGGTATCTTTTCAGCAGTAATTTTCTGTATTAGTCCATTTTCACACTGCTGATAAAGATATACCCAAGACTGGACAACTTGCAAAAGAAAGAGGTTTAATGAACTTACAGTTCCACATGGTTGGCGAGGCCTCACAATCATGGCAGAAGGCAAGGAGGAGCAAGTCACCTCTTACATTGAGGGCAGCAGTCAAAGACAGAGAGCTTGTGCAATGGAAACTCTTTATAATACCATCAGATCTCATGAGACTTACTCACTACCATGAGAATAGTATGGGGGGAACCATCCCATGATTCAATTATCTCCCACTGGGTCCTTCAGATGACATGTGGGAATTACAGGAGCTACAATTCATAATGAGATTTAGGTGGAGACACAGCCAATCCATATCACCATATCTCTAGAGAATCACATGGTATCTGATTTTAAATCTGCTCTTAGCAGGTCCCACCAAGGAATACAATATGATTTGGTTCCACCATAATTAACAAATTTCAAAATTTTAATGTTCAGGTTTTCTGCCTTGTATCTGCTGCTTTTTATTAATACTTTCCTTCTTCTCTTTCCAATCAAGCAAAATTCTACTTCATTATTATCGGATTCAACTTCTGTATTAGCAATAGAGCCTTTCCCAACTGTGAAACAGAGAAAACAAACCACCTGTGCAATTAGACAGATACCTCCTTATTGGCTTTCCATTATGTAATGTGATCTCTCCTTTCTCTTCTATCCCAAATCTTTCTCTCTCTCTCTCTCTCTCTCTCTCTCTGTGTGTGTGTGTGTGTGTGTTCTCTAGAGTATGGCTTTTGTCAGTTCCTGTTCATTCCACAATTCCAAGCTTCCTTGTTCCATACACTGAGTGCCTTTGTGCATCTTGAGTCTATTTCTACTGTGAGACTCATAAACATTTATGCTTGTGCCTCTGTGTTTTATCCTTTCTGGCTAGCTGAGAAGGAAAGGCCAAAACTGACCATGAATCCCACATACTGAAAACATCACAGCCTCTGTGAGACTGCATCTCTAAATGAATGCGTGGAACCAAATCCAATCCCCACCTTGAAATCAACTCCAACTCTTATGAGAGCTGGAATAAAGCTATTTTGTGGAAACATGTTTGCAGTTGGGATCTATGTATTATCGTAGCCTACACTTTCATAATTAATATGTACTATAACCATCTTGAATATATACTAGTGCTACTCTTAGTATTCTCCATAACTGAACATAATGCTCTGATGGTAACCTGAATAGTGAACAATGGAGCAGAATTACTACATTATTTATTCTAAAGACTGTATTTCTACTAATAAAACCTAAATTCAAATCACAACTTCGGAAGCCACTAACAGTGTATATTATGTATATTCTCAGAGCCACACATTTCAGATGTTTGATCAGCATGTTAATATCAATCTTATTCACAGAGTTTTAGAAAGAGATAAAGCAAAATTAGAATATTAGGAAAAGTGAGTAGATATTTTTATCATGCTGATTCTAATACAGATGAGGCTTAATCAAAAAGATTATTTTAGACCTTTTTTGAATAAGGATACAGGACAACATCCCTTTACTTGCTGAAAGATAATTGCTTTCTTTGGCTGCAATAGAATATATAGGTGGCTGCAATAAAAAATAACAAAACATAGCCTGTGTTTATATTGTGCAGGCTAAAATATGTTGTAATCATTGGGTCATTACCTCTGTTCTAAAGGGTTTCAGGCCCCACTACTAAATTCCCCCCCTTCCTCAAACAAAACAAAACAAAACTAACACCAATGAAACAACTAATAAAAAAAGGGTCCTATTTTTTCACAGAATAAATGGAGTGTTTAGCTATATTCAATTAGTCTTTTGCTAAAGCAATAGACAGTAACAAAAGTAGTACCAATATCATAAACAGAACAGATTGAAGGTACATTCTCACATTCCTCTTCGAATTCTGCTTTTGAAGACATTGCAGTACGGTATCTGATCTTTGGGAACCACCACTATTTTTCAGCTTCTGCATTAAAGGGCATACTTGGAATTGTCTCTGGTTTCTGAACCCTTGGAAAATTAAACAGAAATCAGCATTCTAGTCTACATTCAACTTCCTTTCATGTCAAGATGACTAGACTGGTAAAAAGAAGTTAGTTCAGCATACTGGTGAACACAAACCAGATTTGACAATTCAGGAAATATTTATAATTCATATGTAAGAAACTGCTCATTTCTCTAGCATGAGGTGATAATCTAATAAAATAAGTCAAATCTATATTCTAGGCTTACTATCTTTCTCTGCCTCATTAGGTAACATCTGAGGACTAGTCAACGGTGAGAATTAAAAACTTGAACTTTTGAGTATCCAAATATCCACTGGAAATTACTTATTATTAAATACCTAGTTATTTTGCTATTAAATGTCATAACTTACTCTTCCTTCTTTAAAATTGTGAAGTGTTTAAAGGTAGAGATTTTTCTTCATTATGTTCACTGAAGTGTCTCAAGTGTCTACATCAGTGCCTGACATGCAGTAAGTATTTGATAAATGTCGACTCAATTGTATGAAAGACCGAATGGATTATTTGCTTGGTCATCACATTACAGTCATACTCACCTGCTTTCTGCTTTTAATGGGCCGAGTTCCTCTGGGTTTCAGGAGCTTTGGAAATGTTCTTTCTTCTTCTTGGAGTTCTCTTTGTCCAACGGCCCCTTACTCATTGTGTAGGTCCCACATTGAAAGGCACTTTCTCACTGAAGCCTTCCCTAAGCGCAGAAGGGAAAGCAGAAGCTTCCTTCACTGATCTTTTTTAGTATATTACTCTACTGTAGGTTCTTCATAGTATATATCACTTTTACCATACAGAATTTAAAGTGTGTTGAGGGTAAAGGTTATACTTTTCCTCCTCACCATACTACATTACCTAGAAGAGAGTCCAGTGGAAATTAGATGTTCAAAATCTAGTTATGGGTTGCTAACTGACCACTGTGTTCCTGGCACTATGCTCACTGCTGATTATTCATTGGTGAACAACTTGCTCTATGAACCTGATATGAAGAAAATGAGCAAAATAACATTTTCCCCAAATGATTATAGGAATTATGAAAGGAAGGAATATAGTACTGGAATGAATAAAATGGGAATATTTCTAGGTTTTTTAGTAAAGACCTGTGAAGTGGTGACACAAACAATAACTTTACAGAAGAGTCTGCAGCCATATAGAACCCTGGGGGAATATCTTCGTAGAAAGAGGAAAGAGTGTGTAGTGGGACTCAGCACAGAAAACAGCAAGCTGCAAGGTATCTACCCAAAGGCAAAGAAGTCATTATATTAAAAAAAATGCCTGCACTCTTATATTTGTTGCAGGGCTAGTCACAGTAGCTAAGTCATCGAATTAAACTGTGTCCGTAAATGGATCATTGGATAAAATGCAGAATACACACACACACACACACACACACGCATGCACACACACACACGGAATATACTCAGACATAAAAAAGAATGAAATCATGTTTTCTGTGCAGTATGGATAGAACTGGAGACAATTATCCCATGCAAAATAACTCAGAAAGGCAAATACCACATGTCCTTACTTATAAATGAGAGCGAGAGAATGGGTACACATGGACGTACAGAGGGGAATAATAGACACTGGTGACTCCAAAAGGTGGGAGGGTGGAAGCAGTGGATGAGACAAAAAAATTTACTTATGGGGTACAATATACACTGTTTGGGTGATGGGTACATTAAAAGCCCAGACTTTGCCACTGCACAATATATCCATGTAACAAAACTGCACTTTAATCCCCTAAACATATAAAAATGAAAACCAAAAAAAAAAAAGCAGTAGAAAACAGTTGCCTAGGCAGGGCGCAGTGTCTCAGGCCTGTAATCCCAGCACTTTGGGAGGCTGAGGCCGGATGATCACGAGGTCAGGAGATCGAGACGATCCTGGAGAACACAGTGAAACCCCGTCTCTACTAAAAATACAAAAAATTAGCCAGGCGTGGTGGCTGGTGCCTATAATCCCAGCTACTCGGGAGGCTGAGGCAGGAGAATGGCATGAACCCGGAAGGCAGAGTTTGCAGTGAGCTTGTGCACAGAGATTGTGCCACTGCATTCCAGCCTAGGCGACAGAGCGGGACTCTGTCTCAAAAAAAAAAAAAAAGAAAGAAAAGAAAAGAAAAAGAAAGAAAGAAAAGAAAAAAGAAAAAGAAAACAGTTGCCTAGTTGCCTAGGGTCAGGCGAGACATGGAGACAAAAGCCAGGTGAAATAGTTATTATAACAGAAAGCTTAGATTTTACAGGAAGAACAATGGAAATGACTAAAGACAGTCATTTGCTTTGCTTTAAGATTACTTTGCCCATGTGTACACAGTAGGTTATACAAGGGAAAGCGTTGAAGTACAGATAGGAACTGTTTCAGTGGTCCGTTAGCTATTCTGAAATGATGGCAGTAAAGATGGAAAGAAGAGGGTGGATTCCAGATACCTTACAGATATACAATTGATAGGATATAATAATTAGTTCTAGGATAATCATAGGTGATAATGCTGTCACATAATTTATCATGTAAATGGTATACTTTTGAAAGGAAAACAAGGTAATATTATTTACCTCTTGGGAAAAGAGGGATTTGTAAGGAGATATGCTCATCCTCTTTTGTTTTTAAATATATAGTAATTAAAAATGCTTTTCATTACAATAGAGGGGAGTCAGGAAAGAAAAAGACAATGAGGAAATGGGCTAAAAAATATTGTTTGATCAGAAGGATTTGAATGCTCAACACACTGAGATGGAGAAAGCACAACACCACATGGAACTGCCAAACAGTTCAGGTATAACCTAAAGTTGACTAGAATATGAAAAACATAAGGTATTGTTCATCATAGGCCATCATAAATACCAAAATTATTAATTTTGGGGAGCACAGGTTCATTACTTTTGCCCAGGATATTCTGTCTGAAAATAACACATGAAAAAGTCAGTGTAGTTTTCTAGTTGCTGAAATTAACGTTTTAAATTCCAGTAGTTTAGTCTCCCAATAGCTCTAAAATGAATCATCATTCTTTAATTATAAATACGTGGAAATATTTTACAGAAAATTGGAAACTCAAGGAATTTATTTTGCTGAGCTCTTCTTAAAAAATGAAGGGGCTAATGGCAAACATTATTTATACACTAATAACTATTAGAATAGAATATAATGATGAGTTTTTTATTTAACTTGCATTTAAATGCTTAAGGAGACTCAGAAAATCCGTACATCTATTTACTCCAGATTGGATCTGAAAGTCTATTTCCATCCAATTTCTCAGCATCATTAGTAGTGAAATATAAAGCCAGGATTACTGACCTAAGTGGATCATCAGATTTAGAAAAACCTATACATCACATAAGTTTGAATACAGATTACCAAGGGTTATTTTTAGTTCAATCAAGTTTGATAGGGTTTTTATAACTGGCCTGAGAAATGAATTACTGAGGTTCATCACAGAGAATCTGTTCACTACTGCCTTAATGTGAAAGTCAGATTGAAATTTCATATCCATAGCAGGTAGAGTAAATGGAATTTTCCCCATATATTAGAAAATGGAATTATTATTAAGAACTGTTTCCATTGAAAAAAAGTGTTTTGATGTAAGAGCTCTGATATGACAAGCCTTATCTATTTATTTATGCTTTACCTTCCCACATTTTGATCATTGTTTAAGTGCGTAACAGTATGCACATCTGTTGCTCTGATGGATGGATTTGCTGCAGTATGGTACAGCTAATGAAAAGATGGCAAAACAGTTAAAATATAGATAAAGATTTATGAATCAATAAGAAAGCCTGATGCTAAGTACATAAATGACACAGTGGGCTAATCTGAGATACACATTTCCAATTAATTTCACTCTGTGAAATGAAAATTTGTATTATGCTAAGAGAACTGTAGTTCCAAATATTTCTATTGTTTACTTTTATGTTTTGAATCTTCAGGTCTTTCTGGATGACTAAATAGTTACAGGCAGAGAATGCTTTTCTAAAATTATTGTGTGCCAGACTGCTTAATATTTTTTGAACTTTATATTGAAAAACAAGATATACAAAAGAGAGTGTACAAATCGTAAGTGTAAAGGTGGATGACTTTTCATAAACTTAACACACTTATGTGGCTGGCATACAGATCAAACAACAATATTCCCAGGACTCCTCTGCAGGCCATCACATAACAAAGAATAACCACTTCAGACTATCAACACAATGAGGGTACTTCTTTATTGTTATTGTTGTTTTCAATACCTAAAATGGAAGCATCACGCTTCCTCATAACAAAATACAGTACAAAGCTGTAGTAATCAAAACAGTATGATACTTGAAGAAAGACAGACATACAGAAAAAGAGAGAAAAGAGAAGCTAGAACTAAATCCACATATTATGCTAAACTGATCTACAAGAGTGCTAAACACACACAGTTGGGAAATGATAATTTCTTCAACAAATAATGTTGGGGAAACTGGGTATCCACATGTCAAAGGATGAAGATGGGTCCTTATACCAAAAACAAATACTCAAAATCAATTAAAGACTTAAATAAAAGATCTGAAACTGTAAAATTCCTAGAACACATAGGGAAAAGCTTCTTGACATTGTTTTCAGCTATAATTTTTTGAATTTAATACCCAAAAACACAGAGAACATAACATAAGTAAATAGGATTACATCAAACTAAAAAGCTTATGCACAGCAAATAAAACAATCAACAGAGTGAAAAACAACCTATGAAATGGAAGAAAATTTTGCAAATCACAAACATACCTGATAGGGCATTAATTGCCAAAATATGTAAGGAACTCATACAAAAGCAAAAGAACTAAGAAGTTGATTTAAAAATGAACAAATAAGTAGAAATTTCTCCAATGAAGATATACAAATAGACAATAGTTATATGAAAAAATGATCGCGATTACTCATCACCATAGAAATGCAAATGAAAACAGCAATGAAGTATCATCTCACACCTGTTAGAATAGCCATTATATAAATAAATAAATAAATAAATAAATAAATAAATAAATAAAGGCAAGTGTTGTTGATCATGTGAAGAAATTGGAAACCTGACACAGTATTGGTGGAAATGAAAATGGTGCAGTCACTACAAAAAACAGTATGGAGCTTTATTAAAAAATACAAAAGAGATTAACTAAATGATCAAGCAATTTTACTTCTGAGGTTTTATTCCAAAGGACTGCAGTCAGGCTTTAAAGAGATGTTAACACTTCTTTTGTTTTTATGCATAACTGAACTCTTACAATATGAGCCCTTTTAGTTACGACTTCCTTCATGCAACATTGCATTCGTGGGATTCATCCATCTTAGTGAGGACAGTTATAGTATGCTTCTTCACATTGCATATTGCTATACTTGTGTGAATATGCCATTTTTAAATTTATTCTATTGCTGATGTGAATATTTCTTTCCATTTTTAGCTATTCTATAGAGCTTCTATAATCACTTTAATAAATATATTTTATAGTATATATATACACACACACACACACACACACACGCACACACATACACACACATACGTTTCTATTTGGTATATACTTAGAAGTATAATTGCTGAGCCGTGATGAATGCAAATGATCATTGTTAGCAATAAACAGTGTCAAATTGGTTTTCAAAGTACTTTTGTCCCTTTAGATTCCCCACAAACTTAACAACATTTGGCAGTGGGTACTATTTCAGTTTAATGACAGCGGTAGCATATGATAGATATACTTTGCAATTTCTTTAAGATGAAAAAATTAAAATACCTGAATATGTGTTTATCAGTTATTCGGTAAACCATATAACTGATTATTTTTGGGATTGCTCAAATCTTCTACCTATTTCTTTTTTTACTGAATTTCTTTTCCAGATTTCTAGGGTTTCTGACAAGTCATTTTCAAATATATGTATGACAAACATTTTTTCTTGCAATAAAACTTCCTATCTCTACCATTTAGGAGATAAATGAACTTAATGTAGTCCAGTAAATTATTTTTATTTTGGTTATAATTAAAGCTTTGTTCAGCCAGACACGGTGGCTCACGCCTGTAATCCCAGCACTTTGGGAGGCCGAGGTGGGTGGATCAGGATCTCAAAACCTGAGGTCAGGAGTTTGAGACCAGCCTGGCCAACATGGTGAAACCCTGTCTCTACTAAAAATAACAAATTAGCCAGGCATGGTGGCAGGCACCTGTAATCCCAGCTATTAGAGAGGCTGAGGCAGGAGAATCTCTTGAACATGGGAGGCAGAGGTTGCAGTGAGCCAAGATTGCACCATTGCACTGCAGCCTGGGGGATAAGAGCAAGACTTCGTCTCAAAAAACCAAACGACAAAAACCAAAAAAACCTTTGTTCATTGGCTAAAAATGTATTACATACTGTATGGCTATAAAAATATTTTCTCATGTTTCCTTTTAATATATTAATTGTTTTACCCTTCATATTTAGAACTACAGTTCCTCTGCAGTTTATTTTTGCATGTGGTGTGAGATAGGAAATCAGGTTTTTTCATATGAAAAGCCATTGGCCTAACACTATTCACTGAAGAATCATTGTTTCTTCCCCTTAAGTATCACCTCTGTGATAATGAAAGCAACTGTATGTATGTAGTAGTCTATTTGTGTACTCTCTATTATTTACTATTGATATTTCTGTCATTATTTATAGCAGGTAATAGGAGTTACAGAAATTATAATATTTTAAAAATAGAATTTAAAGATTGAAAATGATTAGGAAGTATATTCTGAAGTATTAACTTAGTTATAAAATTAAAGATTCCAAAATTTAAATGCAACATAAACATTTCTACAAAGATATTGTAGTTTATTTTTATATTTTTAAAGAACAGCAGATCTGCACCAAGATAGCCCAATAAGAACACCTCCAGCCTCCAGCTCCCAGCATCAGCGACACAGAAGATGGGTGATTTCTGCTTTTCCAACTGAGGTACTGGATTCATCTCACTGGGGCATGTTGGGCAGTGGGTGCAGAACTGTGGGTGCAGCCCAATGAGGGAGAGCCAAAGCAGGGCAAGGCATCGCCTCAGCCAGGAAGCACAAAGGGGAAGGGAATTCCCTTTCCTAGCCCAGGGAATCTGTGACACACAACACCTGGAAAATTGGGTCACTCACACCCTAATACTGCACTTTACCAAGGGTTTTAGCAAATGGCACACCAGGAGATTATATGACGCGCCTGGCTTGGAGAGTCCCATGCCCACGGAGCCTCCCTCATTGCAAGCACAGCAGTCTGATATCTAACTGCAAGGTGGCAGCAAGGCTGGGGGTGGGGTGCCTGACATTGCTGAGACATAAGTAGGTAAACAAAGCGGCCAGGAACCGCGAACTGGGTGGAGCCCACTACAGCTCAAGGAGCCCTGCCTGCCTCTCTAGACTCCATCTCTGGGGACAGAGCATAGCCAAACAAAAGGCAGCAGAAACCTCTGCAGATGTAAATGTCCCTGTCTGACAACTTTGAAGAGAGTAGTGGTTTTCCCAGCATGGAGTTTGAGATCTGAGAACAGACAGGCTGTCTGCTCAAGTGGGTCCCTGATCCCCGAGTAGTCTAACTGGGAGACATCCCCCACTAGGGGCAGACTGACACTTCACACCTCACACGGCTGGGTACACCTCTGAGACGAAGCTTCCAGGGCAACAATCAGACAGCAATATTTACTGTTCAGCAATATTCACTCTTCTGCAGCCTCCGCTGCTGATACCCAGGCAAACAGGTCTGGAGTGAACCTCAGGCAAACTCCAACAGACCTGCAGCTGAGGGTCCTGACTGTTAGAAGGAAAAATAACAAGCAGAAAGGACATCCACACCAAACTCCATCTGTACGTCACCATCATCAAAGACCAAAGGTAGATAAAACCACAAAGATGGGGGAAAGCAGTACAGAAAATCTGGAAATTCTGAAAATTAGAGTGCCTCTCCCCCTCCAAAGGAACTCAGCTCCTTGCCAGCAATGGAACAAAGCTGGACAGAGAATGGCTTTGATGAGTTGAGAGAAGAAGACTCCAGACAATGAAACTTCTCTGAACTAAAGGAAGAATTATGAACTCAGCGCAAAGAAACTAAAAAACCTTGAAAAAAGATTTGATGAATGGCTAACTAGAATAACCAATGCAGAGAAGTCCTTAATGACCTGATAGAGATGAAAACCATGACATGAGAACTATGTGACAAATGCACAAGCTTTAGGAACCGACTTCATCAACTGGAAGAAAGGGTATCAGTGATTGAAGATCAAATAAATGAAATGAAGCGAGAAGAGAAGTTTAGAGAAAAAAGATTAAAAAGAAATGAACAAAGCCTCCAAGAAATATGGGACTATGTGAAAAGACCAAATCTACATCTGATTGGTGTACCTGAAAGTGACAGGGAGAATGGAACCAAGTTGTAAAACATTTGCAGGATATTGTCCAGGAGAACTTCCCCAACCCAGCAAGACAGGCCAACAGTGAAATTCAGGAAATACAGAGAATGCCACAAAGATTCTCCTCAAGAAGAGCAACTCCAAGACACATAATTGTCAGATTCACCAAAGTTGAAATGAAGGAAAAAATGTTAAGGGCAGCCAGAGAGAAAGGTCGGGTTACCCACAAA
>NW_012105220.1:2874426-2876222 GCF_000951045.1 Mandrillus leucophaeus | reverse complement strand
TAAAGAAAAGAATTTTCAACCCAGAATTTCATATCCAGCCAAACTAAGTTTCATAAGTGAAGGAGAAATAAAATCCTTTACAGACAAGCAAATGCTTAGAGATTTTGCCACCACAAGGCCTGCCCTACAAGAGCTCCTGAAGGAAGCACTAAACATGGAAAGGAAAAATCGGGAACAGCCACTTCAAAAATATGCCAAAATGTAAAGACCATCGATGCTAGGAAGAAACTGCATCAACTAACGAGCAAAATAACCAGTTAACATAATGACAGCATCAAGTTCACACATAACAATGTTAACCTTACATGTAAATGGGCTAAATGCTCCAATTAAAAGACACAGACTGGCGAATTGGATAAAGAGTCAAGACCCATCAGTTTGCTGTATTCAGGAGAGCCATCTCACGTGCAGAGACGCACATAGGCTCAAAATAAAGGGATGGAGGAAGATCTACTAAGTAAATCGAAAACAAAAAAAGGCAGGGGTTGCAATCCTAGTCTCTGATAAAACAGACTTTCAACCAACAAAGATCAAAAGAGACAAAGAAGGTCATTACATAATGGTAAAGGTATCAATTCAACAAGAAGAGCTAACTATCCTAAATATATATGCACCCAATGCAGGAGCACCTAGATTCATAAAGCAAATCTTTAGAGACTTACAAAGAGACTAAGACTCCCACACAATAATAATGGGAGACTTTAACACCCCACTGTCAATATTAGACAGATCAACGAGACAGAAAGTTAACAAGGATATCCAGGAATTGAACTCAACCCTGCACCAAGCAGACCTAATAGACATCTACAGAACTCTCCACTCCAACTCAGCAGAAAATACATTCTTCTTAGCACCACATCACACTTAAAAGACCACATGATTATCTCAAAAGATGCAGAAAAGGCCTTTGACAAAATTCAACAGCCTTCATGATAAAAATGCTCAATAAATTCGATATTGATGGAACATATCTCAAAATAATAAGAGCTGTTTATGACAAATCCACAGCCAATATCATACTGAATGGGCAAAAACTGGAAGCATTCCCCTTGACAATTGGCACAAGACAAGGATGCCCTCTCTCACCACTCCTATTCAACATAGTGTTGGAAGTTCTGACCAGGTCAATCAGGCAGGAGAAAGAAATAAAGGGCATTCAGTTAGGAAAAGAGGAAGTCAAATTGTCCCTGTTTGCAGATGACATGATTGTGTATTTAGAAAACCCCATCATCTCAGCCCAAAATCTCCTAAAGCTGATAAGCAACTTCAGCAAATTCTCAGGATAAAAAATCAATGTGCAAAAGTCACTAGCATTCTTATATACCAATAACAGACAAACAGACAGCCAAATCATGAGTGAACTCCCATTCACAATTGCTTCAAAGAGAACAAAGTACCTAGGAATCCAACTTACAAGGGATGTGAAGGGCCTCTTCAAGGAGAACTGCAAATCACTGCTCAGTGAAATAAAAGAGGATGCAAACAAATGGAAGAACACTCCATGCTCATGGATAGGAAGAATCAATATCGTGAAAATGGCCATAATGCCCAAGGTAATTTATAGATTCAATGCCATCCCCATTAAGCTACCAATGACTTTCTTCACAGAATTGCAAAAACTACTTTAAAGTTCATATGGAACCAGAAAAGAGCACACATTGCCAAGACAGTCCTAAGCCAAAAGAACAAAACTGGAGGCATCACCCTACCTGACTTCAAACTATACTACAAGGCTACAGTAACCAAAACAGCATGGTACTGGTACCAAAACAGAGATATAGACCAATGGAACAGAA
>NW_012105220.1:2861315-2870150 GCF_000951045.1 Mandrillus leucophaeus | reverse complement strand
AGCAAACTATCACAAGAACAGAAAACCAAATACCACATGTTCTCACTCATAGGTGGGAATTGAACAATGAGAACACCTGGACACAGGAAGGGGAATATCACACACGGGAGCCTGTTGTGGGGTGGGGGGAGGGGGTAGGGATAGCATTAGGAGATATACCCAATGTAAATGATGAGTTAATGGGTGCAGCACACCAACATCGCACATGTGTACATATGTAACAAACCTGCACATTGTGCACATGTACCCTAGAACTTAAAGTATAATAAAAAGAGAAAAAAAAAGAACTCATTTTGGTTTTTGCTGTAGATAAAATGAAGCATTATGATATGATAATGCATTGATTTGGATTTATTAAGTAAAAAAACATTTTAATTATATATTAAAAATATTAATAGATTTTATATGAAATATATATATGAAATAAAGATAAATATATGTAAATTTATGTATCATTTTATATAACATAAATATTTTAGTATGATTTGATATATAGTCTATATGTAAGCGTTTTTTTCATAGGTTTTTCTCTCTACAAATTAAAGTATGGCATGTATATATATTTGGCTAGGTAAGTTGAAGTCTCATGGGAAGGTTTTCTTCACAGCTGTTATACATGACTTCTATAGGTAAAGAATATTTGTGAGAGATGCTAGAATTATTTGAGTGTGGCCTAATTCTTGGTTCATTCTATCTCAGATTTTTTTTTAACTGCCGTTTGGGTTTGTTACCTTGTATAATGAAGTATCACTCAAATTAAACAAATCTATGTAAAATTGTAATAGGGTTTGATTATCTTCTTGCAAAAGAATAACGCTACTCATGATTTTATTGTATAAACCATCCTTTCTTTCTGAAATGAAAGTATAAACTTTATCACATATTGAAGATTTGTTTATAATTGTTTCCAGAGGTTTTTTCACTGTTCTACTACTAGACTTATTAATTTATATATCATAATCAAGGAATTTTAATCAGTATAGCATTGTACCAAGTTATGGTAACTGATAATCCCATTTATTTTTCTCCTTTCACATTATTTTTATTGTTCTCAAACCTGCATTAATATTAAAACCATTGAAGAGTAAAAACATTTCTTAATTTTCAACTAAACCAATTCAGATAAAATTTTGAGGGGTGTTACTTCAAATTTATATTTTTTTCTCAAACTTGACATTTAATAATTCTTCCTTTTCTGGAGCATAGTATGTTCATTATTCAAAGAAATCTTGTTTGTATATTTTACAATGGCTTCAGTACTTTTTCATACAGATCCTATAATGTTTATGTTAAATGTATTCCTAATTATTTAAACAAATTTTAGCTATTTTATAAATTTTTTATTAATTTTTCATATTAATTCCACTGAAGAGAAAGTCTGCTGGTTTTGAATGTATGCATTTTATTTAATATAATTACCAACACTTACAAATTGATTTTATGATAATTATTTTTAAAACTCTTGAATTTTTCTGGGAAAACCTATTAGATCATTTGTAAATAAAAACATTTTTTCTTTCCAGCCTTTATACCTATTAGTATATTTTCTCATCTAATATTGTTACTTAGAATATCTACAATAATATTGAAAGTTGTTGCATATCAATGGCCGTTCTGGAGTTTAATGAAAATATACCAGGTTTTAGCATTTTTATACTACTCACTGTTATAAAATGCACAAAACTCAAAATGTAAAATATGACATAAAGCTAAAAGTAAATTTCATTTCTAGTCCCTTCCCTCAGTTACCAAGGTTACTTCCCTGGAGGCAAATGTAGTTGCCAGGTTTGTATCATGACATTTATTTTTACACAAATTAAAACATATCAATACATTCAAGTCTATTTTTACACAAATGTTAGCATAATAAACACATGGTTTCTCATTTCTTTCTCCTCATGTAGCAGTAAATCCTTTTAAAATATCCTTCTTATGTCAGCTTTCTGTCATGGCAGAGGTGCTAACCAAATATCCTATCTACTCATACACATTCCCAACCCCTTGCTGTCAGGCAGAGTCACCTAACTGGCTATGGCCATTAAGCTATGGA
Source organism: Mandrillus leucophaeus (assembly GCF_000951045.1). Classification (NCBI taxonomy): domain Eukaryota; kingdom Metazoa; phylum Chordata; class Mammalia; order Primates; family Cercopithecidae; genus Mandrillus; species Mandrillus leucophaeus. Next base: position 2,868,100 of record NW_012105220.1, on the reverse strand, counting down.
CAGAAGTAACTTATTTTACTTCTTAATTAAAGCTTAGAGAAGCTGTATTATGACCCCATACCCAGCCCCAGCCACCTCTTTGTTAAGTCGGTGACAGAGAAAGACAATTTTCTAGCTGATGCAACATGGAGATGTTACATATTGAAAACTAATATATGTATTGTTATAAAATACACAGTTCTTAAAGTATACATTTACATATGTTTATATATACATATTTATATATAATATGTATATATACATGCATATATACACTCAGATATATATATACACCCATATATATGTCATTATACACACACACGCACACGTATATGTCGTTAAAGAAGACCTATATAAATGGAAAGACGGTGCTCATGGATCAGAAGACTTACTGTTGTTAAGTTGGCAACATTCCACTAATTGATCTATAGGTTCGACACAATCCCTTTCTAAATCTCAGCCACTTATTATGCAGAAATTAACAAATGCATTCTAAAATTTCTATTTAATTGCAAAAAACAGAGAATAGCCTAAACAATCTCAATAAGGAAAAACTTGCAACATTTATCCTTCCCAATTTTAAAACTTACTAAAAACCTACGGTAATCAGTCAGTGTGGATAGAAATTGGATTTCATGGATAAACACATATTTATGGCCAATTGATTTTTGATAAGTGTGTATAGATATTTCAATAAAGAAAAGCTTCTTCAATAAATGGTGCTGGGACATCTGGATATCCAGTTGCAAAAAATTGATGTTAGATTATTTCAATAAAAACAATTCTCAAAATTTATCATAGATATTAACCTGAGACCTAAAACTACAAAATTCCAGAGGAAAACATAGGAATAAATCTTCACAATCAGGTTAGGAAATAGTTTTTTAGGTATTACTCCGTAAAAAAAAAAAAAAGGAGCAGCAGAAGAAAAATAGGCAAATAGAAATTCATCAAAATGAAACTGTGGTTCAAACACAGCATCAAGAAAATGAAAAGACAATTTACTGAATGGGAGAAAATATTTCCAGGTTACATATATGATAAGGCACTTCTATCTACAAAATATAAACAATACTTACAACTAATTACTAAAAGGCAACCCAATTTAAAAACAGGCAGATTTGAATAGTCTTCACTCCGAAGAAGATATTCAAATACCCTAGAACGACGTGAAATGATGTTCACCATCATTAGTCAGCAGGGAAATGAAAATTAAAACCACAATGAAATACCACTTCATAGGTACTAGCATGGCTAAAATTTTAAAAAACAGACAATTACAAATTTTCATGGCAATACAAAAAAAAACGGAACATTCATTTATTTCTGAGGGGATTTTAAAACGGCTCGTCTACTTTGGAAAAGAGTTTGGCAATTGTTTAAATAGTTTAACACAGTTATAACCTAGTAATTTCACTCCTAGATGTATGCCCAAGAAAAATCAAAACATATTTTCACTCAAAAATTGTACGAGAATATTCATAGCAACATTACCTATAACAGCTAAAAAGTAGGGGGGAAACAAATGCCTAATATTTTATGAATGGAAAAATAAAATGTGATATATCTGAACAACGGAGTATTCTGTGGCAATAAAAAGAAATGAAGTCCCAGCCGAGCGCGGTAGCTCACGCCTGTAATCCCAGCACTTTGGGAGGCCAAGGCGAGTGGATCACAAGGTCAGGAGTTCGAGGCCAACCTGGCCAACATAGTGAAACTCCACCTCTACTAAAAATACAAAACATTAGCGTGGCGGCGGGCGCCTGCAATCCCAGCTACTTGGGAGGCTGAGGCAGGAACATCTCTTTAACCCGGGAGGCGGAGTTTGCAGTGAGCTGAGGTTGCGCTATCGCACTCCATCCGGGGAGACAGTGTGAAACTCCGTCTTAGAAAGAAAAAAGAAAAAAGAAAAAAAAAGGAGTGAAGTCCTGCTGATGCTACAGAACGAACGAACCTTGAAAACATTATGTTAAGTGAAAAAAGCCAGTCACAAAAGACCACATATTCTATTATTCTATTTACATGAAATGTGAATGGAATTTGCATTTCTAATTTGTAGGCAAATCCATACAGACAAACTAAGGAAAAAATCAATTTGGAAAGAGCAATGAAAAAAATTCGTGAAATTTTTAGATAAATATAAGCAACATGCAAAAATAGGCATCAAATTAGATAAGTAACCAAAGCAATGTGTCTAATTTCTAAAATTGTGCTACCCATTATTGTTGATGATGTGAGAGTGAACAGTCTCTTATTTATAGCAATGTATTTGTTCCAATTGTGGTAAAAATTTTCGGAAATTATTCAAAAACCGTAAGGAAATGTGCACTCTTTGACCTACCAATTCTATTCCTGATATTTAGTAAAAAAAAAAAAAGTACGAATTCATTTGTGCAAATATTTATATTTTTGCTTGTTCATAGTGTGGTACAAAACATTTAGAAATTACAAAACAGTGGAAACATCAGAATAGAGACTTGCTTACAAAATTATGTTTCCATATAATGAAATAATATTCCGTTTTTAGAAACAGTGTTGAATAAGAATATTTATTGGCATAAATTATAAATATGGATAAAGAACAGTTTCAGAACAGTGTGTTTTAATATAATGATTATATTTTACATATATGCGTATTAATACAGAAATATAAGTTCATAGTACAAATGAGAAAGTTAGTATGAAGATACTAACTTATAGCCACTTACTGCATTATAATTTGCAGTGTTTTTTTTTTTTTTTTTTTGAGATAGAGTTTTGCTCTTGTTGCCCAGGCTGGAGTGCAGTGACACAATCTCAGCTCACTGTAACCTCTGTCTCCCGGGTTCAAGCGATTCTCCTGCCTCAGCCTCCCGAGTAGCTGGGATTACAGGCACATGCCACCACGCCCAGCTAATTTTTGTATTTTTGGTAGAGAGGGGGTTTCACCGTGTAGGCCAAGCCGATCCCGAACTCCTGACCTCAGGTGATCTTACTGCTTTGGCCTCCCAAATGCTGGGATTACAGGCGTGAGACACCGCGCCGAGCCTGCAGTGTATTTTTTAAGTATATTTGTTCAGGTGAATTTCTCAATTAGGAAAATATGATTAGCAGTTGTTTAAAGTTTCTTTTTGAGATTTAACAAACCCAGTTGTATTCCAGATACTTGTACTGTAACGTCCCCAAACTTTGTCCAATTGTGATTTCTCTCTGGAGGGGGACTTATAGAACTAATATATGTTCAGGTAAGCACTTTCATATGTATAAAAAAAGAAATGTTTTCCGAGATTTTGACATGGTCTTGCAGCAAAACAGTAGCTGTAATCATGGACTCAATCATTTAGGGAATCAAATTACATTAAAAAAGGTGCTTTAAAATTTCTTAAAATCCTGCACATAGGCACATAAAGAATGATGGTAGCTGTAAGACAGTGTCATTATATTTTATAGACTAGATTATGGGAAGTGAGGAATTTAGAAATTTTCAAGTCATTTGAACTGTATTAATAATGGGTTTTTAAGTCCTCTCTTTACAGCATTTTTTTTTCCTCAGTGTAAACTACAACTAATTTATAATGTCTAAAAATTGAGCAAAATGTATATATGTGGTGGAAAGGTCTTCCTTTTTCACAATCTCATACACTGTATATTATTATTTCATTTACTTTTGAGAGTTATGTAAATTGAATAGATAAGGAAAAGCATTTTCAGCAGAAAAATATTTAATGTCATTTGGGGAAATAGCTTCTTTGGAAATGGCTAAAAATGAAAATAACATAAAAAATTATAACAGTGTGCTAATGTTTGTAGTGTATAAAAGGATAGTAACCTATTACATTAAAATGTAGATCCATCCAAGTGGAAAATGAAAAGTGTTTTACCCTGTTTGCTTCACACTTCTCTTTATTTAAGTAATGGAGACTTAGTGTAGTAGCTGGGACAAAGGAACATAAGCTTTCTAATCTGATAGACAAGTTTGTTTCTCCCCACCACTGATTGGTTTTAATACCTTTGGAAATTTCCTTCACCACTGTCAGTTTATTCTCACATATATAAAAGCGAAGACAATAACAGCTACCTCTCGGGACTATCCAGAAAATTGAATGAGATAAAATGATTAAATGATTGTTAAGTAAAAACATCTAGCACATTACTAACTATGTTTTCACATCAAAGAAGAAAGAACAAACATGCCTTGAAAGTACAGTCCCTTCTGCTATTGCACTTGTTTTGGAAATGCAAATTTATGCTAACGAAATTGGTACTTGGAACAATTGGAGCATAAAGCAAATTTACAGCTTGCTTATACATAATTCTGGGCACCAGAAATAGCAGGTGAATGCAGAAAATTGCACTCTAGCTAAATCAAGCTGCACTGAAATGCAGAGTTTCAGCTCAAACACACCGTGTGTGTGTGTGTGTGTGTGTGTGTGTGTGTGTTGTGTGTGTGTGTGTACATGCACAGAGACGAACACACGGACAGCACACCCATCCACTCCTGGTATTAAGACTTGCTCTCTGATCTTAGATAACCCTTTTTCTAACACTTATTAGTACTCACAAGCTGCACCCTTCCTTGGGCCACTTCTGCAAGGAAATTTTAATCTTTTTCAAGGTAAAGTTCCATATTCTTTTTAGTATTTGTGTATTTCCTAATCATTTGATATGTGTAAAACTTTGTTGATTATATTTTATGTTTCACTGATGATGTTTGTGAGTATTAAATCATCCCTAAACCCGTTCTTTCTCCATAAGGTGTCTAGTGTTTATTACGCTATTTTGCACAACACAATGATTTTAGAATGCATATATTATGGTGTAGCAGAACTGACTATAATGACCCATAGTTTTTACACATAGTCTCAGGTTCAATGTTTTTCCAGTTTCTTCTGTCTTTGCAATTTATTGATTTTTTTCATTGAACGGATACATCATGAAGTAATGAATGCTTTACATTTAGAGATTGATTTATCTATGCATTTCCTTGAATAATCTCAAGTAGACACTTCTAAATAACAAGACTCCTAATTCTCATAGAATTCGATACTCAGTTATCTTGAATATTGAATGTACAGAAATATCTTCAATAAACATATATCTGTCCTGGTTAAACTTCCTGCATCTAAAACTTGTAACAGATAATGCAGTAGATTATAAATGTACTGCCCAGTTTCCTCTGAGGATCAGGATAAAGATCAAGAAATGCCCATCTGAAAAGTGGGTAGTCAGTAGGTAGTCTTTTAGCTGTTGGCAATGTTAACATCAGCCACAGCTTCAGAGCGTTGCCTCAACAGACATTACACCCTTCCCAAGGCAACCCTCATCTGTTGGCTAAGCGAGACAGGAGTATAATTGTCTGATCACTTTGGCCTAAGTTGAGACAACGTGATGGTTATTACATGCTCTAGAACTTCCCACTGGGTTAGCTTTGTCAGAACTGTATTGTGGTCTGACTTTTTACTCTACCAAATCCTAATTCATCCCTTCTCTTCACAAGTGTTAATACTGATAGACAATTTACATTCCCATCTCCATCTCAGTATGTCTAATTCTGGAGAATCCAACCTACCGCAGATGATTCTCCTTGAGATCAACCTTTCCTTTGAAAAATATTATCGTGAGTGTCACAATAAATAAATCCATGTAGTAATTCATCTTAGAGTAAGAAGAGTCAAATAGTACTTGAAAATCTTACTTGTTTGTTTTTAACAAATAGTATCATTTTCAAGTATTCAAAATATTTAGACATGTAACAACTTGCTTATAATGTCGAAGACTTCATGTCATTGATTTTTACATTTTCCTATTTGTTGTTGTCAGTAGTATTAAAACTCAAAGTAAGTTTGATATGGATCATAAAACTTTCCAGGCAAACCAGTCTCATAAATCTATCTCTACAACTTAAATATAAGATCAAGTAATGAATACAAGTTGATCCGAGCATCTTCTTAAGAAGGGCAGTAGAAAACCACTAGAAGAATGATTGAGACTAAGCCTATGTATTAGGAAAAATTTACACTACCAACTACATAAATATTTTTGTCAATGGTTTCAAAATTTCTTCTTTGTTACATTCTGACAAAGACAAGTAATCTTTTTCCTAACTAAAATTGTCTGCGGATCAGAGTTTCTTTCCTGTTTTCAAGCAAGCCTGATTCCTGATAGAAAACTTCCTACGAAGCGTAACTATTTTCTTATTACTGGCTTTTCTTTAGAATGAGTTTCTGTTTTCTCATTCATCTTCTAAGTGAGGCAGACAAGTAAATCAGCAATACATGTTATGATACATTTTCTACTGGGTAGTATAGAAAGACAGTGGAGAAGCATATGTAACTGGTATATTGAATAAATGTGACACAAGAACTGACATCAAAATGCAATTTTATTTTTTTCTGCCATACTATTAAATTTCATTCGGTGGAAATAATCCTTCCCTGCCATTAAATCTATATTCTGACAAACCCATACGTTTTCTCTTCACTCTTAGGTAACAGACAATCCTACCATTACAGTAAACCAGAAAGTCTTAAGTAAAAATTTAGAGAGCCTAGTCTCAAATAATAATTACAACTTGAAACGACTAGGAATGGCATATTTTACCTGCTTTGACTGGACATGCTTCAGACTGGAAGTTTGTTGTGGAAAAGGGACATATATTTTTCTTTTTCTTGTTTTTTCTTTTTCTTTTTATTATACTTTATGTTCTAGGGTACCTGTGCACAACTTACAGGTTTGTTACATATGTATACATGTGCCATGTTGGTGTGCTGCACCCATTAACTCGTCATTTACATTAGGTATATCTCCTAATGCTATCCCTCCCCCCT
>NW_012105220.1:2849405-2861265 GCF_000951045.1 Mandrillus leucophaeus | reverse complement strand
CCCCCACCCCACAACAGGCCCCGGTGTGTGATGTTCCCCACCCCGTGTCCAAGTGATCTCATTGTTCAATTTCTACCTATGAGTGAGAACATGCGGTATTTGGTTTTCTGTCCTTGCGATAGTTTGCTGAGAATGATGGTTTCCAACTGCATCCATATCCCTACAAAGGACATGAACTTATCCTTTTTTATGGCTGCATAGCACTCCATGGTGTATATGTGCCACATTTTCTTAATCCAGTCGGTCATTAATGGACATTTGGGTTGGTTCCAATTCTTTGCTATTATGAATTGCGCCGCAATAAAACATACGTGTGCATGTGTCTTTATAGCAGCATGATTTATAATCCTTTGGCTATGTACCCAGTAATGGGATGGCTGGGTCAAATGGTATTTCTAGTTCTAAGTCCTTGAGGAATCGCCACACTGTCTTCCACAATGGTTGAACTGGTAATCTCTAGCCTTGCTTCTCCCAGATTGCTAACTCCCTTCAGTGCCAGCATTTGGGGAGCAGGGTAAGGAATAGGGAGGACAGATTACACTTGATCTAAATGTTTCTGAGATGATTTTGCCTTTTCTGGTAATGGTAGATATTTAAAGATGGCGTTCCATCTCTTTTGGGAAGTTTTCTCAAATTCAGTACAGGTCCCTACTGGGCTTCTCTCTTCTGTCTCTTGTAATTCCCTTAGTCCAGGCACCTCAAATCTAACAACTTTCTGTGAAGATTTTTTTATCCATCTGGCTAGGTCTGCTAGTAAAGACTCAAGGTAATTCTACACCGGCTCTCTCTTCCACAGGGCCCACATCTACTCCACAAGAAACCATCATGTATCCTTTATCCCCCCAACATTGGAAGTACAACTGATCTCAGTAAGCAGCAATCTGCAGGTTCCTCCATCGAAGCGGCTGGTTAGCCTTTCTCTGCCTTTTCTGTTTCCTTGAGTAGAAACTAGTGCCCAGACCAGTGTCCACCCAGAAATCTCAAGTGTTAGTTGGACACTGTCTTCTGCTTCACATATTAACCCTAGTAGAAACAAATTTCAAAGATGTACAGGGCTGCTAAAGACACCGAGATTAAAACATATAAATGCATGAACATCCATAAAATGTAAAGCTTTTGAGCAACCTCCCTGAGAATTGATGCCTCCTACCTGCAATTCACTGTCTTCTCTCATCTCAAATCTAGCTCCAGATTTCGAGACTTTGCCATCTGTTCTGTCCCAGGTCAGTTAACAGTCCCCAGTGTGAGAACACAGCACCAAGTATGATAAACACTGTAGTGTACAAAAAGCAGAGTATGTGCAATGAAACATTATAGAAACGTTCTTAAAAGATTTCTGGGATCCTGTTAGTATTGTGATTATTGTTTAATAGCCTACAACAATAGATTCGAAAGTGGTCAGATGTAATTTAAATAATTATTAAAATACTTTTAATATACCAGAGTACTAATATAAATCTAAAATTTACATTACTACAGGTTAGTTGCCCAACTCTGATTAAGACAAAAAGAAACAATCAAACCAACAAAATAACTAATTTTCTTTTCTATAAACAATAAAATTCATCTCTTCCATCTCTATATTTTTTATCTACTGTTGAGGGCCTCATTCTTCACTGGCTGTAGGTGGGAGGCCCACCTCAGTTTTGTGCCACTTGGTTTTCTCTGTTGGGCCATTCACAATATGATAACTGGCTTTCGTTAACGTGAGCAAGGGAAGGGGAGAAAGAGAGAAACTGAGGTCTTTGTAATCTGATATTGGGAGGGATGCTCCATCACTTTTACCCTATTTTGCCTGCTAGAAGCAAATCATTAGGTCCAGTACACACTCAGTGAGAGATTACACAAGAACATGAATATCAGGAGATGAGAATTATTGGGAGCCATTTTGTGAGCTACCACATTCTCCTTGCTGTTTTAATACTCTTTGATCCAATGACTACTCCCTTTTATTTAATGATACAACATCTACTGATAAATTAGTAATGTCAGGAGTTTCCATTCACATCAATGGTGAATCTCCTTCTTACCATTTGGTGACCTTTAAGGAAAGTTAAGATTAGAAGAGTTTCAAGTTTTCTCAGTTTGTTGATGAATCAGAATAAACTAATAAAAAAGTCATAATTTTCTCATGCCCTGTAAGAATAAGCATCTTTATCCATGTCCACTAATATGCGATATAAATATGAGAAACAAAGTAAACATAAAATTAAAAAAACATAAAAATAAAACAGAAGTAAATCTGGAAAAGCAAAATAATAATAATGTTCTTCTTCCTTCTGTCACTACTTGTGGCTTCAGAAAAGAGGAAAATTGGCAAGACAAAGGGAAGAGATGCGGAAGGATGTGTACAGAGAACCCCAGAATATTTTTAAACTGATTAGAAAGGGAGAACACTAGTGCCAAGGGAATAACTGCTTTAAGGACTAATATAACTCAGTCTTGGCTAGTCTTCAACATGCAAGCTTCAGGATTGATTATTGAAATTTTAAGTTGCCCAACAAAATAACACATTTCTTTGCCATTTGGACTTGTGAAACTAATATTTTGTTGGTGTCAGAAAATTGAAATTCCTGTGGAAGAATGAGGATTTTGCTGTCTTTAAATTGATCTTTAAAAATCAGGTGCTAAATTTTGACTTACATAAACTTTATGCAAAATAACTATCTTTGAGAACACTCTGAATTTAGAATAAGATAGATAATGTTTATAAACTGACTGCAGCCTTTATGATTAGCCAGTGCTTTATTACAGGGTGAGTAAATCCAACTTTTCTTGACAATGATGCTATACAACATTAAGTAAACACACACAATTTTCTAAAACAAACATCCTAGCAAATGATGTTTCTTATAAATATATGGTTTCAAAGTTACCAGTTATTAATCTTTGAATGTTAACTGTTACAAAGTCATTTAAGTATTTAAAAAAATCTTTCCTTTTTAATAAACATATAGAAACTTAACTATATAAAGACAGACATAAAAAGTATATATTAATATCATTTTTTATTATTAATGCAAATAGTTTTGTACAATTCATGATAAAAAGTGCTTTCCATTCTAACAATGACTTTTGTCAACTGCTTCTTACAGGCTCTTATTATTAGTTACTGAAATTTGTGGCATGATTTAACTGTAATTTTAATGACGGCATACCAAATAATTTGGTCATTGTTATAATTATTTCTGCAAGTGTAAATATGAAGATTTATAAGATCATAATAGTTTTTGATAATACAGTTTTCTACCTAGGTTTAATACCAAACAGATCCTGGAATATTCAGAAGAATGTACAAAGAAAAACAAAAAGAGAGGCTAGTTTATTTTGCAGCATGGTGAATGCTTTTCTTCTCTTATACATTCCTTTGTTTTTTTAAAGTGTCTACTAAGTAGCACCTATCATGCGACATGTTAGCACAGACTTGATAGAAGTCCAGTGAAACCCAAAAAGTTAAAATACTATAGAAAATGTAGGGGTAAACTAAATCTAAGGCCAAAGGAGGAAGTTCTGCACAGAGAATGTGTGTTTGGAAAGGGGAAATTACATTGACTGTCAAGAAGAGGAAAGGAAGAATGAGACCATGCTGCACAATGCTTACACAGAGGCATTTTATTGGGCAGGAAATTGCAAGTAACTTTTGTTTTTTATTGTTTTCCTTTTAATCTGGGTAGCTAATTATCTCTCTTTCTAATTGTATACTATAAATATAGCAAAAGACTAGAAATATGATTAAATGTTTTTAGAGATCCAGAAACATCATAGTTCAGCTATTGCTAACATGGCTTAAATATATTTGCTTGTGTGAAAATTACAGCAAGGTCACAATACCACATTTAGAGATAATTATATGCATGTTGGAATAATTTGAGCATTGTCTTTTTCATGAACATCTGATCTCAACAGGTCCCTCTGAGGAGCATATATTCCATTCTGGGTCACACCTGCCAAGCCTTCCACATCAAAACCTGTGCACCTGCCTCTGGTCCATCTCCCAGATAGTACATTTTTAACACATCATCTGCTAAGGGGGAAAAGATCACATAACAGAAGCTTGCTTTAAATGAAAGATTTTCTGCTGAGAGATTTGGGAATTATGCTGCCAGGCTGGCAGATGATATGGAAACATAATTTTGAAAACCATTCTTTTATGCCATCAGGTTGGAGACACTTTCATTGCCACTTTATCCCAGAATTCTGTCCATATATCTGTGTATTAAGTTAATTTACATAAATAAGGTTCAACCTTTTTTTAAATTGAGGATATTTTCAACCAGACTCGGAAGTAATGTTTATACATGAAGTTGATTAGATATTCCAAACATTTTACATATTTTGTGAGAACATATTTTATAAATTATTTTATGCTTAACTCTCATTTCTAATACATTCCATGGAATAAGCCAACGTTATTTTCCTCTTTGATAGAGAGATTTTAATTATTAACATGAAAATTATTGAATATGTCTACAAATACATACTTAATCACCTTGTTAAAAAATAAACACCGAAGGTTACATGGAGATTTCTTGGATGATAAAACAGCTTACATATTTAATTATAACCAACAAACATGTTTCTTCCTACTTGTCCCTCATGTCCCTGGTGAGGTTCATGTCTAAGACATAATTGTTTTGAATCCTCCATAAACCTAAAGATTTAATAGTTGTTTTACTGAACTTGTCAATAGAATTTGTGTTTATCAAATATCGATTATCCTAGTCTCTACCTTTTCCAAAATAGTGAAAATAATTGAAGCAATACTAAAACCTAATTTAAAAATTATAAACAAGATAATTCAAAGTTATATTTAAGTCTCCTTTAACAACAAGCATTCTTTATTCCTGGTCACCAAAATTAGTTATTACCTGAACTTGTATATATGTAGGATGGGTGATTCTAATTCAAAACAATCCATCTGTAGATTACTAGAAAGCATTAAGTAAGATTAATTTGGGAAAATGAGAAAGTTATTGAATCATTTCTCAATTATATATGAGTATACAACTGTGTTGTGATATTCAGTGACATATGTCTATGAATAGTCTTTAGTTCTGCCTCAGATTTTAAAAAACCCAATTGGAAGAAGTTTAGTGACAACGCCAATCTCGTCGGAGTAAGTCAACCTCTTGGGCTGTTATGTAAAATGGATATGATACAAACCAAGGATTTTGTGTTCCTCACCTTGCTTTATTAATTCCCGTCCACCGAAATAGGGCCTCATTACTCCTTGTCTTATCAGTTAGTTTGGGCCAGTCAACCAACCTAATGAAAAGAGCAAGACAATGAAACTGAATCCGTTTCCCCACTCTTGGCAGGTGTGAGTTTGAAGTTGATTGAAAAGAATAAAAGGCAAGAGCTCGCTGTATCAATTCTTTTTTTAAACCAGAGAGTTAAAAGAAGCTTTCAGGTGGACTTGGGTTTGATATTGACCCCTGCAGGGTCTCCTTAGGTTACAGAGCAATAGCCTACAAAAGTCATGAATAGCAAATGAGTCAGGCTAACTAAACTGTGATGCCTGTGGCTACTCCAGCTGGTCTCTTCTAGCAGGGTCACTTTATGGGAGACAACAAGGAATATGAGACAAATTTAGGAGCAACACACTAGTTAGCAATTGACAGAGCATTTCAGATTAGAAGAATTCTATACCTATAAACCAAAATTTTCCAAAGATCTTTTAAAAAATGTATAATTCTTTATTGTGATGATATATAAAAGATTTTTTTTTTGCAAACTTCAAGAATATGAAACCCAAGGATTGCCTGTTGTCTTAAACAAAGGTCTTGAGAGGGAAATATATTCAATAGTGCTCCTTTTTCTTGTTACAAATGGTGTTTGTGCTCTCTGTTTCATTTTCATCAATTGTCAACATAAAGGCCTACATCAATGATTCAGCAAGTTATAGGTTGACAGAAGTGACATACAAATACACAATAAAGTTACTGTAGATGGATAGATATAGATTAATGAATACTTATTCTCACCTGAAATGGCTCTTACCAAAAACTTTAACAAGGAGGAAACAGAAAATATTCTTTTTATAACAATAAAGTGGCAAAATTAAAGTAGAGAAAACACTCCAGAGCTTGACATCTGTAGAGGACTGCAATTTTGGTCATCTTCTTCTTCTTAATATGCTACTGCAATAAAAGTACAAAGGGCAACACTGAGCAGATTTTTCTTCCACACACAGTTTGTAATATCCTGCAATATATTATCTCAGACATATAGTTATGTTGTATAGATATAAGAAGCCAGAGGATAAGTGTATAAAATTTACTCAGTGGAGAGTCCTTAAAATATAAACAGTGGGCACCTATAATCCCAGCTACTCAGGAGGCTGGGGCAGGAGAATATCTTGAATTTGGAGGTCAGAGGTTGTAGTGAGCTGAGATCGTGCCATTTCACTCCAGCCTGGGAGAAAGAGAGAAACTCCGTCTCAAAAAAAAATAAAAAATAAAAAATAAATATATATATATATATAAAAAATTTTGTTTGTTATATTCTGTGATGTAGGCATATATATATGTGTGTGTGTATATATATATATATCTCTCTACATCACAGAATATGACAAAAGAGATGCTATGATATTATGGAGCTGAGGACCCAATTGTCTGAATATTTATTTACAAAAGATAACTACTCAAATCATTTTAACTATGCACCAAGTTTTAGTGATGCTTTGACAGAAAAATTGAAGACCATGGCCTTAATGTAGAATGTGAAGACACATATGCAAGCCTTCCAACAGGGAATAAGTGATTTATCTTTAACAAAGGACAAGGTCATTATTCTAAAACTGATTTCATTTTCAATAAAATCACTAACAATAATGATGATGAAATGTATTCCTTATAAATTATTAATTGGAGAAAGTCATTTTCTATTTTTTGTGTTATACTTAATTTGATAGTTTTTTGAAAGTCGTGTTACTTCTATCAAAGAAAATAATAGCCATAATTAATGATCCATGACAAAAGTTTTTGTCATTGTATCTATGTCAATAGCCATATTTGCCACCTCAGTTTATAGTATCCTCTCAGCATACTCAGGATTTGTCCCTTAAAGTACAATCAACATGTTTTAATATAGCTGTTAATATTTCATTTTTATCATCTTAAAATGATTTCAATAAAATAATATACATCCCCATTACAGTCTATGTGGGAACACATTTTAAAAACTATGAGGTGATACAGTCAAGTATTCAACAAATATTTATTAAGTCCCTATTATTGGATAGTTTCTCTGAAGTTGATGATAGATATTATAATGCTTATGAACTAAAATCAGTTTCCACTCTTATAAATGTAAAGGTTAATGGGGAAAGGAAACTTTTTAAGTAGGGTCACAAACGTACATGGAATTAAAATGCAATAAATAAACTACTACTATGACAGTATCTTACAGAATCCTTCTTTGACAAAGGGATAATAAACATGAGAGGATGAGTAGCATCGGCTAGCAAAGGGTTTGAAGGGGAGAATAGGATATGTAGAATTGTGTGGGAGACTGATCCATTCTAAAGAAATAGCCAGAGTTAAGACACAGTTGTGAGTTATGCAATTCTTGTAATTAAAGAAAGCGAGTATAGGCAACAGAGATAAGGAATGCCGGTGTGATGACTTTGATAAAGTGCATTGGAGTGAGATCGTGCTGTATCTCATAGACAAAACAATGTTCACCTGATACAGAGTGTTACTGTTTTACTCATTGTTTGAGGTCAATGACTGTTCAGATTTGTCAGTCACACTTTCTGATTGGTAAGGGATTGCACCAATATAGGTCTTAAAAATATTTTGACTATCACCCTTAGTTGTGAGATATATTTTGATGCTTGTCTTAAATGTAATAGGGAGCCATTGAAGTAACTAAGTAATGATAGGGTTTCTAAAAATAATATAATCGGCCGGGCACGGTGGCTCATGCCTCTAATCCCAGCACTTTGGGAGGCCGAAACGGGCGGATCACAAGGTCAGGAGATCGAGACCATCCTGGCTAACATGGTGAAACCTCGTCTCTACTAAAAATACAAAAAAAAAAAAATTAGCCGGGTGGCATGGTGGCAGGCGCCTGTAGTCCCAGCTACTTGGGAGGCTGAGGCAGGAGAATGGCGTGAACCTGGGAGGCGGAGCTTGCAGTGAGCCGAGATCGTGCCACTGCACTCCAGCCTGGGTGACACAGCGAGACTCCATCTCGAAAATATATATATATATATGTCTTTTTATATATATATATATTTATATATGTATTTATAAAATAATATAATCACTATTTTTCTCCCTTCTCCTTCTCAAAGGCTTCATTTTGGAAGATGGTCTTTCTAACTGGATTCTGAAGACCAACACAATATATACAAGAGGAGCAAATACATATACAAGAGGAACAAATACTCAATTATTTGCTTTTTGTATTAAAATTCAGTTTTGAATATTACTAAACTACTAAAATAAAATATGATTTATAATTTTATTAGAAGGGTACATTTGAAAAATGATATAGCTAATACTGCTTTTAAAAACATTTATGTCAGAGGCTTGTGAACCAAAACAACTCCATCTTGAATAGGGGGTGGGTAAATTGAGGCTGAAACCCACTGGGCTGCATTCCCAGACAGTTAGGCATTGTAAGTCACAGGATGCGATATGAGGTCAGCACAAGATACAGGTCATAAAGACCTCGCTGATAAAAGTTTCTAGTAAAGAAGCCAGCTAAAACCCACCAAAATGAAGGTGGCCACCAGAGTGACCTCTGGTCACCCTCACTGCTACACTCCCACCAGCTCCATGACAGTTTACAAATGCAGTGGCTACGTCAGGAAGTTACCCTATATGGTCTAATCCACCCCCTGTTTAGCATATCAAGAAATAACCAAAAAACTGGGCAACCAGCAGCCCTTGTGGTTGCCCTGTCTATGGAGTAGAACGTTTTTTATTCCTTTACTTTCCTAATAAAGCTGCTTTCACTTTACTCTATGGACATGCCCTGAACTCTTCCTTGCAAGAGATTCAAGAACCCTCTGTAATATTTAGGCTGTGTCTTTTCAGTAAATTTGGAGAAAAACCCTGATGAATGTTCATACCATCCCTGTATGCATGTTACTCTCTCCAAAAAGTGTATTTACTACCATCACTGACACATATATAAGTTTTTAGTTTGATTTCTAATATCTGTCAAAGATGTATACATATGCATAACTCTTGTTTTTGAAATTCAAGAAAACGAAATAAACAAGAGAGAGGGATAAAATATATATATACTCAACTTACAGAAATCACCATCTTACATCATAAAATCTAAAATTTCTTGCCAGACCAAATGTAAGTTAAACCGAGTTACCGAGTTGGAAAGGGAATTCAGCATTTAAGCCATACCTTCTTTAACAATGAGTATATTTTTCATATGGAAAATATTTGATCAATGAATATAAGCTAACATTTCAATGCTTAGTATATGATACATGCTTTAAATGCATTTCAAGTTGAAACCTCATAAAAACCTTATGAAGCATTTTTACGTTCACTTGATCATGGAGAAAACTGAAGCTGACAAAGATATAGTGACTTATGGTAGGTCCTACCAGTAAAAAGTGATGGAGCTAGAATTAGAAGGCGGCAGATTGACACTGTTTAAATTTTTTTTTTTTTTTTTTTTTTTTGAGCTACAGGGAGAATTTCTTCATCATTTATTCTTTAGTTAGTTGAAACATAGGAAAACGTGTTCCCAATTTCCCTTAATTAACACATGGATGGTTTTGCTTCTTGGCCCACTTAGAATCCCCAAAGGACAAAAATTAGTACAGGAAACATTTCTTAAAGAACAGAGAATGAGTTATTTATCCCAACTCAATAAGGCTTGGGCTGCTGAAGAGTAGGTGTATTCAGAGTCCTCTCTTGTCATGTGCACAACCTAACACTTGTTTCCCAAGCATTGTAGTGGGGGGTACATTGCCTTTATTGTTCTTCCTTAATAGAATCAGTTATTACAATGAAAATATTCAAAAGAGGGCAGTGAAGTGAAAATAGCTTCATTTCCTCATTGATGTTATACAGAAACACAAAGGAATCCTGGTCTGTTATGAATGACAGGGGAAACCTCAGAGCAGGCACATCAAGTGTGGGAAGGTGAAGCAGCCTGCCTGGCCGTCCTGGTGAAAGTGTGCCATGCAGGAGGCGATGCCCAAGTCCATTGCACAGGCACTCACCGACTGCCTGTCCTGCTAAAAGTGAGAGGCTAAAACCAGCCTCTCCAGTAAAGAGCGCTCAGTGTGTGCCCATCATGCTTCCCTTTTAATTTCCCGAGTATTCAACAGGAGGTACTTTTTAACAAGAGAAAAATATTCCTAACAAACAGGATAGATGACCCTCTAAACAAGACACCAAATACAAAGATGATACAAATTTAAATACACATGTTTAGTCCAACTACTTTTTTACCACATTCTTTTTATCCATTTATTTTTTTTTTTAAACCACAAAACACTATAAATTCATTTATCAAGGGACATACAAACAACTCTGCTTGGGCTGGAATCTTCATGGGACACGAGGAAGACAGACGCTGTCCTGCTTGGATCCCAGTTCTTCTACACAAAATGACTCCGGAAGACATGAAGAGAGGTCCTTTCGAAGGTCAATTTAATTTCTGTTGGCTATTATTTCTTACCAAGAAAGTCTAGATGCAGGGAAGAGCACAAAAGAAAGCATAATCAACCTGAGAGTCGTGTTGGAGATCGAAATCAAAGATAATTGAGGAGACACTGAACAAATAAAAGACAAGTGTGTCCTGTGCCTCCACCGTCCCTGCTCTTGGTAAAACTAGTTAGCCCATGTCGTTAATTTTTCACTGTAGTGACTGAAATCTGAGAGGAGCACACCTTCATCCCCAGACATGCTTCTGAGTCACAAATCAATTATGAAAAGAGGGACATTGGAAAAATACACACGGTTTCAATGTGCTACTGCCATTGCTCTCATCTCCTGACACACTAAAAGCAGGGGATTACATAAAGAATGTAACCCACTCTTTGATGTTAGTGATATTAGTGTTACAGCTACCAACTTGGTGAGAAGTATTAAGAAGACATGAATCTCTATGTCTGGGAGAGTTTAAGTAGTATAAACATTAAATGCTCCTTGAAAGTTTGAAAGAATACACCAGTGAACTTGTCTGAGAGTAGACTTAATTTGCAACAGTTAAATAGAGTGGAAATGGAAGGGTAAGAATAGTACTTTGATGTAATTCTTAAGTTTCTGTAATTTCCCTATTTTTATACTTAAAACGAATTTCAGGTTTACAAACTTGTTGAAAATGTTTTTTATTTTTTTGCGATTTGTTTTATTTCTTCTATGTCTGTGGATATTTTTTCCTATTCTTGATATTTTGATATTTTTGCCATTTTTATTTTTCCTTTGATAATTATATTAACCTTTTGACTATCATTTTTCAAACAACTTGGATCAAATATTTATCAATACATTTTTATGTTTAATAATGAAGTGGATTTAGGTTGTGTAAATCTTCTGCTTATTAGACCTGATAAACATTAATTATTAATATTATTTTAATTTTAAAAAAATACATAGTTGAAAATGTTGATAGAAAGTGTGTCATAAAACTTAGAGCCCTAAGTGAAACTGACCAAACAGTTTTTCATTTTCCCATTGTATTTCTTGTCCAATTTTGATATCAGTGTTTTTACAGACCCCATTAAGGTTGAAAACACTCTGGAATAGTTTAGTACCATAAGGGTTGTCTGTTTCTTAAAATTTTAAGAGAAGATACCTATAAAACAAGACAGACTATGAAACTGGAGTGTGTATGTGTGTGTGTGAGAGACCTGGAAAGTGATATTACT
>NW_012105220.1:2590521-2849314 GCF_000951045.1 Mandrillus leucophaeus | reverse complement strand
AGTTTTTTATATATATATATATAGAGAGAGAGAGAGAGAACCAATTTACTGTGGGTTTTTATTTTATTTTACTTATTAGCCACTGCATCTCCATTGAGTAAAGACTGACTTAAAGTTTCTTGGGAGTAGGATTAGGAAGATGGGAATCAGCAACTCCCATTGCCGGAATAGTCACACTCCTCACTCCTGAAATTAATCCCTACGTGAACCAAAGTCATGGCAAGTCATGGCAAGTTTGAGCCCTCAAGGAAAACTAATTATCCTTCAGTGGGATTTCCTAACCCACCATCCATTTAACTAGCTCATCTCTCCCAGAAACCTTTTCTTCACCAAGCACTGGGTTTGTATATTCCTGAATGTTAGTGAAGCACAGTTGAGGAAATGCTGACCAAATATGAGTAAAAACCAACAAACAAAATATTTTATTTCCAACTCTTATAAAACAAAAGCATTTGCAAAACCCAACACTCTTTTATAAAATAAAAGGAAAATGAGACAAATAAATAATAACAACAAAATTTCTCTTGACAGACTTGAAAAAGGGAAAAACCTTCTTGGCTGGATTCAATTTGGCTATAATTTGGATATGCAAGAATTAAGACCTTTTTTTTTTTTTTTCCTCAATAATTTGACCTTTATCTTAAGCCTTCACCTTGCTGGCAAGAAAAAATAACTAAATATCCATTTCGCTAAACTGTCTTTAATCCAATTATTAAAAGAAATCTTTAATGTGCAGACTCTTTTAGATTAAAAGTACTGTCTTTCCATTTCCTCTTATTTTTCTGCTTTGGAGAAAAAACATTCAAACCAAATAAAAATAAATAAATGATATTTGAAGATAAAAGCTCCAGATAAGAACAGATTGAATATCCAAGCCTACTTGTGGTCTCTGAAGCAATAACACTTGCCCTCCCTAATTGCTGTTTGCATTGTTGCCTTCAAGTCAGAAATTTGCAGAGGATGTAGTTTATGACCGTATCTTAGTGAGAGACTGGATGAGTCTCTAGCTGACTCTGCGGTCCCCAACCCCTGCAGCACTGCAGATATCTCAAAGATCTGACCCTGTCTTGTTTGGTCCCATATGGGGTAGATCATACTCCTCAGGGTAAAGCAGTCTAGACCTTGTTAGCCTGGTTACCTTTGACAAGACCCCAGATGTTCTTTCAGCTCTTTCTGGTTCATTTTCATTCCTTAAAATCCTAAGAGTGGCTGCGAAACACTGACAGTAACTCTTAGAACCTCCCTCTACCTGAGCGTGTGCTGCCAAATTTTTTAAATTTATCTGTACCGTATTAATCATCTGCAAAACTACCTTCAGTCTTACTTTGTGTAACCTGATTTAATCAGCTTTAGTGGCTCTACAACTTCTAGAACTGGAAAGTTTATAATATTGCTCTTATCTCTCCTATGTTGCATCCTTTTACTATAGACACCCACCTTCAAGGCATTATTGCCAAAGACAAAAGAGTCATGGTTGACTTTACAGGGTAACTCTACAAGTTTGGTTTTACTCCCTTGATTATGAAAATAATAAATTAGTTTTAAAAGAATTAGGAAAATCTCTTCTCCAAAATATTTTGACATTCAATGTTATTGTATTACTGAATAATCTTACTTTTGAAGGTGAGCTTTTTCTTTTCAAATCTTTTAGGAAAATTCCTAATATTTCATAAAATACATCTCACTCTCCAAACAGTAGATATTCACATCAACTTTTATAAATATTTGCAATTAGAAATACCAAGGGGAAAATACACTAATAATGATTTTATTATATAAACAATTGCATGCGTAGTTTTCATCCAATTATTATTTTTAAAAATGTATCAAACATAAGTGTATGTTTATACATACCATATCCTTTTAAAGGGATTTCAAAATATGTTGTTGGTTATATTAAAACAGAGTACTGTGAATTTAACAATAAAAGAATAGGTAATTATGGTACAAACATTTTTAGGAAAGATGTTCTGTTTTGGAAACCAGTAGTGCCTGATTAAGAGCTCAAACTCTAAAGCCAAATTGCCTCAGTGCAAATACAACTCTGACACTAACTATGTGACATTGAAAAAGATACTTAACCTTTTCTTATTTGTGAATTCCCTTCTCTTTAATAGAGAATGCAGACAGTTACCATACTCATAGGACTGTAGGGATTAAAAACCTTTATTCAAACAAACATGCCTGGCAGTACTTGACACAAAGTAAATATTTAAGTATTGTTACCAATTATTTTGCTGCTGTTATTCAATTTTAAAATTCAGGTACACTTGTCCTATAGGTTTTGCTGTGAAACTCTCAAAGGCATACTGTTAAGTGAATAAAATGCAAGTCAGTAGAATAAGTAAGAATGACACAATCTTCTATAAATCAAAATGTATTTGAAGAGTGTTATACACATTATTATGTTTATTAAATGCATAAAGAAAAGGCCAAGTTAACACAAACTAAATATGTTAACCACGGTCTGCGGCTGTGACTGGAAATACCAATAGAAGGACTTTATCAATCAGGAGATTGAAGTTGTATATTCACATACTTTTGCTAGTGTAGGTTGTCTCTTTGTCAGAATATATTTACATATTCATTGCATTCTTTTTTAAAATAAAAAAATAAGTTGAATCATTTAAATATATGTTTAAGTGATCGAATAGAAATGTTTTTATTAAGATTCTGGAGGAAGAAAATAATCATCCAGGTAGCTAAATGTGCTGATATCAGATCTTTGGTAACGTTGATTTCCGATCTCTACCATCTGACAATTAAAACCTATTTAATCAAAAAGAAAAATAGCACATATCAAAGTGCTCTGTTGCTAGGATTCCAGATTGAACTAATGTAGAAAATGTTCAGGAAAATAGCACAAAAGCAGTTCTATTTACACAGCATGAAATGTAGATATTCAAGCAGGGTCAGCTGACATAAAATGGAAGCTTCAAAAAAAAATCTTTTTTCACTTAAATGAAGTTGACACGCAATTTGGTGGGTTCTTTTTCATTTTGAAGAAAACGTCTTTGAAAGTCTAATTTTGATTTGGAGAAGCTCAAATACCTACATGTTATGAATCATGAACTATTCTCCCAACAAAGATACTTAATTTCAGATGTTCTTTAATTTGTGATTTTTTCCATTATATTAGAGAAGAAAATAACATTTAGATGAAAGAGATTTCAAAGTATTAATTTCAGTATTATTTTAAATATTTCCTTATGGAACTTTTGTCATTTGCTGATGAATAGGATTTTATTCAAAGCAGATAAATTGCTTTTAAAAAGAAGTGCTAAACAATTATAAGACAAGACCACGAATGGCAGGCTGCTTACCACTGCTTTATGGATTCATGAAATTAATTTAAATGTCTCACAGGCAATTATTTATACTTTTTGAATTTGATTTTGCATATTCTACTTTATGTATCCTGATTTATTTCTACTTGAATTAATCAAGTATACTTACTAAAAATGCCATGTGATTATATCTTCAGCTTTCTTCTTTTTGCACACTTTGTAGCTCTTCTTTGACACATATATATGTATTACACACATAATTCTTTTAATTAACATCTATTGAACAGATTAGATGAAAAATATATCATTGTAAATGTGCAAAATGGAAGTTATTCCTAATTTGATTTTATTGCAATTTCAGTGAAATACTGTATATATAAAATGCTAGGAAAATAAAAGGCTTGTTTATTTAATATGCATTATTGTTAGTTTTAGGGTTCTTACCAATTCCTTTTCTTGGTATTTAATATTAATATAGTCAATACAATTTTGTCTTTACTATATCTTAAGAAGTACACTGGGTTAGGAGTACTATTAAAATAAATTATAAAGATTTACAATCATTGCATGTATTAATCTGTCTATATTTGACTGCCAAATCAAAATACCACAGACTGCATGGCTTAAACAATGGAAATATATTTTCTTACAGTTCTAGAGCCTGAAAGTCTGAGATTAGGGTACCAGATTAGTTACCTTCTGGTAAAGGCTTTCTTCCTGGCTTGTAGACATTCTTCTTGATGTATGCCTATATGGCCTTTCCTTGGTACATATAAAAGAAAGGCAAGAAAGAAGTTAAGCTCTCTGGTGTCTTTTCTTTTCTTTTTTTTCTTTTCTTTTTTCTTTTTTTTTTTTTTTAGCTGGAGTCTAGCTCTGTTGCCAAGACTGGAGTACAGTGGCATGATTTCAGCTCATTGAAACCTCTGCCTCCCGGGTTCAAGCGATTCTCCTGCCTCAGCCTCCCAAGTAGCTGGTATTACAGGTGTGGGCTACCACACCCAGCTAATTTTTGTATTTTTAGTAGAGATGGATGGGGTTTCACCATGTGGGCCAGGTTGGTCTCAAACTCCTGACCTCAGGTGATCAGCCCACCTCAGCCTCCCAACCTGGTGTCTTTTCTTAAAGGATGGTAGTCTCATCTTGATGGCCCCAAACTCATGACCTCAACTAACACTGATTATTTCCCAAAGGCCCCAACATACAAACACCTTGGGGGTTAGTGATTCAACACATGAAATTTGGAGAAGAATGCATACAAATTCAATTGATATCTCTATATATTCTTACTATTTTTTTTTCAAAACTAATTGCTGATATTTTTAAATGCTGAAAATTACCTTCCTAGAATATGAAATTACCTTGGTGTTAAAGGAATAAAATTATTTCTTTATTCATGTTCCTTGTTGCAAACATAGCCTTTTTTTATTAGTCCATTTTCACGCTGCCAAAAAATACATACCCAAGACTGGGCAATTTACAAAATAAAGAGGTTTAATGAACTTACAGTTCCACGTGGCTGGGGAGACCTCACAATCATGGAGAAAGGCAAGGAGGAACAAGTCACATCTTATATGGATGGCAGCAGGTAAACAGAGTGTGCTTGTTTAGGGAAACTCCCCTTTTTAAAGCCATCAGATCTTGTGAGACTTCTTTTCTATCACAAGAGCAGCATAGGAAAAATTTGCCCCCATAATTCAATTACCTCCCACTGGGTCCCTCTCACAACACATGGGAATTCAAGATAAGATTTGGGTGGGGACACAGCAAAACCACATCACCGTTCATCAAAATAATCTCCTTTACAAAACTTAAATTGAGGTCACTCATTACTATCGTGTTTATACAACAATATCCTGGGCTAGAATTAGTAAAAGATCAAACCAAAACATACAAAAAAGAACCTCTAATCAACACATTTAGTTATCTTTAAAGCATTAAGATGGACAAAAAGTAGCATTATACAGGTAGCTCTCTATAGAAAAAAAAATCAGCAAGTAAAAAGTCATTTGTCTCTATGTCATAGTCTAAGGGAAAAGCAGATAAATATGTCATAGTAATAGTTTTGGCTGCTTTATTGTTTAAAATAGGAAACATAGGAGAACGTTTAAATTAATACTTAATAACTATTCATCTGATGAAATTGTATATATTGAAACTATATTTGTATACATTTTGATAATATGAAAAGTAGTTACTTTAAATATTAAATTAAAAATTACAAGCGTATTAGTCTAACATACAGTATATTTTAGACAATAATTTTTAAAATTATAAATATGAATAGAAACAGAAAAGTCACAGATATTAATTTTGCTTACACCTTGTGAAGGAATAAGGAGTGAATGTAATGATTAAAACAAGATTTTCATTTCTCAAATATTATAAAATAATAAAAACATTGCCAGTTCAATTTCATTAAATAATTTACAGGTTTCTGATTATATTTTTGGCAGAATCTTTTCATCAGTTTTCTGTCTTCTTCTCCTTCCACTGTCAAGTAATTTGACCGACAAATTTTTTTGAAAATATCTTGCTCGTTTTATGTTTGGGGTTTCTTCCACTTCTCGTTTAAACTTACTTAAATTTTACATTTTTTGTTTGTTTGTTTTTGTTTATTTTTTCTAGACAGAGTAGAAAGACCTCAAGCTCGCAAATACTTTGGTCAAACAAGCATTTGCTACATATCTTTATTAATTTAATTAACTATGGTCATCCATAAGCCTTTTTAGGTATTTGCTACTTAAAAAACTATGATCACATTTCAGTGTCCAGGTATGCAGTTGCAGGTAGAAAGTACTGAATTTTAATACCTTAGACAATAAAGTTAGTTAAACTGCAAATAGTTAACTTTAAACATTCTTTACCCCAAACTTCAGATTACATTAACTTCAAACCAAACGGAATGAACAAAGATTCCATCTTAAAAGGTATAATTGAAGTTGCTTAATATATAAAACAAGTGATATGGGCATTTCTGCTGAACCTCAAGTTATAAAAATTATAAAAAAAGGAGATACTATAAATAGATTTTCAGAACAGTGCAAAAGAAAATAGAAACAAAATCAAATATACATATTGTGTCAGGCATTTTAATGTTAATCTTATTTTTTATGGTCTTTTAATATAATCCAGGGTTTATTAAAAAAAAAAACATTTAAAATATATTCTAGCTATCAGATCAGTACTATCAGTTAATTTTGTCCATTAAATAAAACTGAATCAAACCCTTCATTCTTCATTCTGAGGAAATCGAATGTCCTTCTTAAGTTTGTTTCAGTTTCTAAGGATTTGTCCTCAGAATCGTCTCCTGCTTTTGATCTCATTCATATGTTACTTTAGAAGGTTGTTCTCATCCCCCTACCCTACTGGCTTGTAGTGGTCAGTTAGGGCTGCCATAACAAAATGCCACAGACAAGGTGGCTTAAAAAACAGACGTTTATTTTCTCACAGTTCTAAAGGCTGGAAGTCAAGATCAAGGTGCCATGCCTTCCCCTGGCCTTCCCTCTGTGCACATACACAGATCTCAACCTCTGGTGTCTCTTCCTTTTCTTAGAAGGACACTAGTCCCATTGCACTGGCCTCACCCTTTTGACATCATTTAAGGATAATTACCTCCTTGAAGGCCGTAAGTCTATATACACACACCTCGGTGGTTAGGGCTTCAATATATTAATAAAATGAGGAAGGGGAACAATTCAGTTCATAACATGACTCAGGGTAATTTCTTCTCATTTCTTTGACATCACTTTCTCTCACCCTACTGCCCCATTCCAAAAACAAAAACACCACTCAAGCAGAGCACTCATGCATCTAAATACAATGAGACTTGAACTGACAAATGATTACATCAAATTGCCAAGTAGCAAAGAAAATAAAATATAATTAATACATTTTTGCACATACTGGAAATTTTGTCAGATACCATTCCTCCTAATGACTCCCCACTACTCACCATTTTTGAGTCCATGCTCTCCTTCTTGACAAATATTTTTTATTCACTAAGAAGCCCCCAAATTCCTATTAGATTGTTGGAAAGGGTAGCGGAGCTGCATCTTTTGTCTTCTGATAATCCAGACAAAGCCTAGAACTTCATACTTTTACGAACAGACATAGACTAGGCTCTTTAAATAACATTTTTCCCCTAACTTCCCTATATAGTTTCTAAGACAAGCATTAACTAGTTAAATATTCCATTATATACTTTATTTAAAATATTTGCAGTCTACATTTTCATGTTTTATGGAACTGCATGTCTAACTATAAATGAAATTATAAACATCTGCAGTTATAATATCATTGTCATGTTGTTATAGCCCATAGTGTAATACTACTATTTAGGTTTAAATTGAAATGTTTTAATATTCACAAAAGGCATATCTGTAATTACATTAGACATATATCAATAAATTACATTTCTTGAGATATACATGTCTATGCTTTGGAGTGCGTATTTATCGCAGTTTACAACGGCAGATTATTAGGTACTTCTGTACTCAAAACGTTTAAGTAGATGTTCACTTATTTATTGTAAAAGTTTTCACTGAATGATTTACAAATTAAATATTCATACATGTTGTTCCAACTATGTATTACTGTGTAACAAACTACCCTTAAACTTCATGGTTGAAAACAACAATCATTGTTGTGTTTACAAATCTTCAATTTGGGCGGGGCTTAGTGGGAATAGGTGACCTTTGCTCTAGGCAAAGTCAAGTGGGGCAGGAATGGGCTGGAATATCCACTGCTAATTTGCTGGTCTCTTTTATATTGCTGGCAAAATAGCGATGAGTGAGGTCATTGCTGTGTGAGTCCATTAACCTCAGTTGCTTTCTGTGTGAATTCTTTTGTGGTGTGTTTGCTTTCCTTTTCTTCCTTTTCCTTTATGTAAATTTTTCTTTTATTTTTCTAATCATTTTCTGCTAATGCTATCATATATATGTTGTAATGTTTCATACTCAGAGCTCTCAATCTCCTCATTTTTTAAAAATAATTTTTTTTTCTGGTCTACCAATATGATTATTTCCATTGATGTATATTGAGTTTATTGGTCCTTTCACTTGCCATCAGAAACTTGCAGTTGGGTATATTTAGCACATTTTTTATTTTAGGTAATTTTTTTTTTTTTTTTTTTTTGAGATTGTTTTTTTTTTTGAGACGCAACCTTGCTTTGTTGCCCAGGCTGGAGTGCAGTGGCGCGATCTCGGCTCACTGCAAGCTCCGCCTCCCGGGTTCGCGCCATTCTCCTGCCTCAGCCTGCCAAGTCGCCGGGAGTGCAGGCGCCCGCCATCACGCCAGGCTAGTTTTTTTGTGTTTTTAGTAGAGACAGGGTATTTCAGGTAATTTTCTATTCAACGCTCAACCTTTCTTTTGGCCCTATTTATTAATTTCTATTTTCTGTAGAGAGTATTTGTTGACTTATTATTGGCATTGCATCTTCGTATTTTTGTAAGTATAGTTTACTTCAATTATCTGATTATATTTATAACAGTTACTTGGACGTATTTTCTTACTCAATCCAAAATCTAGGACCACTAAGTTGACAAGCTGTATTGAATGCTTTTTGGTCGTGAGTGTGGGTCGCAATTTTCTTCTTCTCTATATACCACTTATTTTTGGTTTGGAATCAGATTTTTAGATAGTGTAATGTGACAGCTCTAAGATGTGGTATATTTTATTTTTGAGGGGTTCTGTTGTTTGTTTATGTGCGTTCCTAACTTAGCTGGATTTATCACTGTGATATTTGCTTCCCTGCATTGTTTCCCCCAAGTGGCTATCTCTCACCAGATTTTATAATTTCCATTTATGGTTTTTAGCACGGCTAAAGGCCAGTCTTGTGGTTGTATAGTTTATTGGTCAGCCAAGATTTTGACAGCAGTTGTGCTCAAATAGTCCAGGCTCTGCTGGCTGAGCTATATGTTGTTGAAGACATTCAAACTTGTACCAGTTCTTAAGTGTCTCTTGAGTTTCATATTTTGTTTTGCTCTCTTGGGTCTCCTGAATATATACAGTTATCAGTTAACCAGGGGTTTGGGGATTTCTGAAGAGATTCTCATCCGTATGTATTTCTCACTTCTATTTTCTTCCCATTAAATTTATGATCAGTCTGCTAATAACTCTAAAAAGACTGATAAACTGCTGATTTTCTCGATCTGTTTTTTATCTCCCATTCTGAATTGAATCATTCACCTTTAGCAACTACAGATCCCCCACCCTCACCACCACATCCTTGAGGCAAGAATCTACTGAGCCTGAGACAGTAGGACTAGGAGGAAATAGGGGAATGGGTATGATGGCCAAAAACTCAACACATTTCTTACACAGCACTGTGAGAATGTTTTTAAAGTAAATTATCATATTTTAAACTTCATTTATCAATTTTCAGTGCTCTTAATGATTGTTCTAGAAAATTGCCTCCCAGATTTTCTTGTTTTCTACAAAGACAAATTATATGACCTCTTTCTATTGCCCCACCAGAAGTTAGAGACTTATAATAAGTTTACCTAACTTAAATTCTTTCTTTTCTTTTTCTTTTTCTTTCTCTTTCTCTTTTTTTTTACTACTTGCTTTGTGGCCTAACATATGTTCTACCCGGGGTATGTTTCTTGTGCATAAGAGGAAAATGTGTGTACTGCTATTGTTATATGGAGTGGTTTGTATATGTCTGTTAGGTCCAAATAGTTTATACTGTTGTGGGTACTGATGTCTTCTACTATCATTGTATAAGTGTTTTTTCCTCTTCAATTCTGTCAATGTTCGTTCTATGCATTTTGGAGTTCTGATGTTGGGTACCTATATCTTTATAATTCTTATGAATTCTCCATGAATTGAGCTTTCTCATGATATTTTCCCTTTTCAGCCTCTCATAATAGATTTTGACTTAGTCTATTTTGCGTGATGTTATACAGAAGCCCTGCTGTCTTTTAATTATTGTTTATACAGAACAGTTTTCCATCCTTTCATTTTTAACCTATGTCTGTCCTTGTATCTAAAGTAGGCAGCATATGATTCGATCACGGTTTTATGTTAATTCATCCTGCCAATTCATATCTTTTGAATTATAAGTTTAATACATTTACATTTAAAGTAATTCCTGAAAGGGGAACAGTTTTGTCAGTTCTTTTGTTCGTTTTCTGTATGTCATAGATTTTTATTGTCTCTTTACCCTTACTACTGTCTTCCTTTGTGTTTATATTTTTGCAGGAGCATGTTTTGTGTTTTGAATCACTTCTTATTTCCTTTTCTGTATATTCTGATATATTTTCTTTGTAGTTATCATGGAGAGTACATATAACGTCCTGAACTTATAATAATTTTAAATTAATATCAACCTAACTTTAGTCACATACAAAACCTCGACTCCTTTTCATCTCTGCTCCTCCATTTTGTCATAGACTTCATAATTTACATTGTATATATTGCATCCAATTAGCATAGATTTAGGCTTATTTTTATGCATTTGTGTTTGCATAATTATAAAATAAAAATTAACAAGGCACAGTAGCTCACACCTGTAATCCCAGCACTTTGGGAGGCTGAAGTAAACAGATCACTTGAGGTAAAGATTTACAGACCTGGCTGGTGAACATGGTGAAGCCACCTCTGTACTAAAAAATACGAAAATAGCCAGGCATGCTGGCAGGCGCATATAATGCCAGCTACTTGGGAGGCTGAAGTGGGAGGATCACTTGAACCCAGGAGGTGGAGGTTGCAGTGAGCTGAGATCATGCCACTGCACTCCAGCCTGGGCAACAGAGACTCCATCTCAAAAACCAAACAAACAAATAAACACGAAAACCTAGAGGAACAAAACAATACAATTATGTGTGCGTGTGAGTATATTGATTTTTTTATTTGTCTGCATACTTATCTTTACTGAAAAACTTAATATTGCATATAGCTTCAAGTTATTCCCTAGTGTCCCCTTATTTTAAAATTAATATCTTCTTTTATCATTGTTGCAGAGCAGTTCTATTAATAATTAACTCCCTAAATTTTTGTTTATCTAGGAGTGTCTTAATTTTTTCCTCAATTTTGAAAGATAGTTTTGCCAGAAGTATGATTCTCCACTCATAGCTATTTTTTTCTTTCATCACTTAAAATATCATCTCACTTCCTTCTGGTCTATGTGGTTTCTGAGAAGTTCACTGATATGTTTACTGAAAATCTCTTGTATGTGATGAGCTACATTTTCTTTCTGCTTTGAAGATTCTTTCTTTGTCTTTCAAAAGTTTGATTATAATGGATTTCTGTGTAGGTCTTTTCGGTGTATCCCACTTGGAATTAATTAACTTCTTGGATTTGTGTATCATACTTTTTTCCTCAAATTTTGGAAGTTTTTCGCTATTAGTTTTAAAAATAGTTTATCTTCTCTCTTTTCTATTCTTCTCCTGATGATCCCATAATGCACTTCTCACAATGAAACTTCCTGGTTTCCATAAGTCCTTTAGGTTCTGTTCACAGTTTTTCATTGTTATTTTTAAATTTACATGATTTCTTCAAGTTTACTGATTATTTTATCTGTTCAAATTTTATGTTGCACCCTTCCAGTGAATTTTTCAATTCAACTATCATATATTTTGGGTTCCGAATTTCTATTTAGTTTTTTGTATATAATTAACTTGTTTTTGTTAATATTCTCATTTTGTTCATGAATCATTTCCTGATTTCCTTCACTATTTTTCTCATATTTCCCTTATCTCTTTGAGTATATTAAAGACAATTATTTTAAAGAGTTTTTCTAGTATGTCTACTGCATGTGTTTTTTCAGACTGATTATGTGATTATTTTCTTCCTTTAAATGGGCCATGATTTTCATTTCTTTGTATGACTTATGCTCATTTTTGAGAATTAGGCATGTTAAGAAACAGCCAAGTTCCCCAGCCTGGACAGTATGGTGTAGAAGACCTTCGCTAATTAGCGATTTTTTGAGCCTTGATAGCACTCTGGGGTGAAGGATTAAGATTTTGTCAGGTATAATTTTTAGATATGCTTCCTATCTTAGCCCATGTGTGTGCTTCTTTATTTTTCCCAAAGTTGCTTTAAGTGCTTTAATTCCTGCAAAAGTCCCACTCTAGCCTCCTCTCAGTGTCTTAGGTATTTTGCTTTTTTCTGTTACCCATAGCCTCTTGCCTCAGGCATGCATGGGTCTGATATTCCTCTGTAGTTTCCATGTACCATGATACTCACCGCTGTCTCTGCGCCTTCCAGCCTAAGAACCTAATTATGCTGCCATTCTGCTCTGATCTCTACATCATATGAGACAGATACTGGTCCTTCAGGCAGATTACAGATGGGCCAAATCACTGCAAATAACTTTCCCTGTACTTTTTTTTTTTTTTTTGGCTCAAGGGAAGTAACCTGAAATTGTGCAACTTTCTCCCTTCTCTGCCACACTGGGAAAGGAGTAGGGCAAGGGTGTATAAACATGCCACACATTTTCCTACCATTTTCCATGTAACTTTTTCTTAAATGAGTGTTTTTACGGTTGCTGTAAATCTTTGAATAGTTTCGAGAGTTCCTGTAAAGTTTTATTTATTTAGACTATGGTTGTATATTTGATGTTTATATGTGGTAACAAAAGTCTGAAGCTTACTCTCAACTTAGTTTTTTAAATGTAATGTAAGATTTTGTATAGAAAATAGTGAGTTCTCATCTTTAATAGTTAAGACATCTCATTCTTTAGTTATTTTTTTTTTATTGAGGTATAAAAGCACTTCAGTAGAGCAAAGAAGTCTCAACATACTACTTTGGTTGTGGAAATATAGATTACTAGCTTCTTTAGTCTAAGGAGTGCTTATCTAGTTAGATCTATGCATATATATGACTGTAATCTCTTGAGATACTTGGAATCAAGTGTTTTTTTATAGGTGGAGTGCTCATTGCTGCCTATTCAGAACTAAAATGACATTTACCTTTACTCATGTGGAGATGCCTGATAACTCATATTTATCACATACTTCACAGTCATGAAGAGTGAACACAATGGATCTTTCTTAGATTTATCTCGTAATTTCTCTTTGATTCCTTCTGGTGGTCGATTGGGGAAATATAGAGAACAGTATTAGCTCACAAGATAAAATAGCTTATGTTTGGGTAATTATCCTGTATTAGTATATTTGAAAATATCTCCTATTTTTTAAAATAAAGAAACATACTACTATAAGCCCCTGGCCATTAAATGTCTTTGTTACCATGGCCACATGTTTTTACCGGTGTAAAGAAGATAATTTTCAGTTGCAAGAACTATACACAAAGCTTCAATTCATATATTAAACATATGCACATGTGTTATAAAGCTGTATAGCACAGTGAAGAGCACAGTGATTGGATAAGATCATGGATTCTGGCCCTAGACTCCCTGAGTTTAAAGCTTAGCTTTATTACTTACATATATCCAGACTTATCTTTTTCAGTATTAAAATAGTGATAAAAGTAGTATTTAATAAAGGTTTATTATTAGAATTAACTTGTTTAAGTCCTCTTAAAATATAGACTACTTCTTGAGTAACAATATACCTTTCATAAATGTTATGTAATCTATGTTTTTAGATACAGGTATGTGTAGCTATGGATGTATACATATTTGGGAAAATTCAGAATTTTCCAAAACTAAATAAAATGCCCAAGTTCAATTTTACTCATCTACAAATTTATATGATTATTTTATTTAATTTGACTTCATATTCAAAATATTACTTATAGATTTTACTTTCAACACAACTAAATGCAAATACCCATATATTCATGCATAAATATCATGTTCATTGAAATGCTGGATTTTCCCAATGAGAGAAACCAGTTTAGGTTTATTTGTTACATAAATAGGATGACTATAACTAGGGTGGATATAAGTAGAATAATAAACACCTTTAATAGGAAAATTGGTAAAATAATTAGTTATGCTATGATTACATGCTTAATCCAGGACTGTTCCAGAAAATTTAGGGGGTAAATATTTGGTTTCAGAGTCCATAGTTCTACGGCTAATTGTGAAATCATCAGGATATAATTAGAAGTTTCAAAAAGATCATAAATAAAATATAGATAAAATAAATATTACCAAAACAGAAACCGTATCATAATCCAGTCTTGGCCCTAATTGTATTAAATTGGTTAGCCCTACATTATCTGTTTAACAAATATTGAATGAACTCTCTATTATTGGATCTAAAAAATTGGATGCTTTTATAATTTTAAAAAGATAATAGACAAAAACATGGAGTATCACATAATATTTAATTTTTTAAAAAAAGATGGATAAACCAGTATGAACAATCTAGAAAGCTTCAAACTCGAATATGTGACTAGTAATATTAAATATGTAAAAATGAAAGACTACTCACAGTGACAAAGAATGTCAAATAAGGATAAAAATAAAATAGTTTTGCTATTTACAAGACACACCTGCTGAAATAAGACATTGTAAATATAAATAAAAGGGTGGAAAATTTATCATGTAAATGCAAAAGCAAGACAAAAAATAAAACCTACAGCTAACATCACACTCAATGGGGAAACTGAAAGCTTTTCCTCTAGGACCAGAAATAAGACAATTTGCCCACTTTCACCGCTTCTATTAAACACATTACAAAAAGTTTTAGCCAGAGCAATTACCCCCCAAAAATAGGCATCATAATTGGAAAGCAAGAAGTACAATTATCTCTTTTCACAGACAACATGATTTTATATGTAGAAAACCTTAAAATCTGTCTCTTTCTCTCTTCTCTTTCTCTCTCTCTCTCTGTCCCCCTCTCTTCTCTCTCTCTCTCACACACACACACAAATGAACACATACACACAATGGTTAGAGCTAAAATAAATTCAGAAAAGTTTCAGAATAAAAATTACCATGCAAAAATCATGTTTCTGTATACTAACAATGAACAATCAGAAAAGGAATTTTTAATAATTCATTTACAATACTATCTAAAATAATAAAATACTATACTACAGGGCTACAGTAACCGAGACAGCATGGTACTGCTGCAAAAACTGACACATAGATCAGTGGAACAATAAGGAGAACCCAGAAATAAGACCACACCTACAACTATTTGATCTTCAACAAACCTGACTTAAACAACAATGGGAAAACTATTCTCTATTCAAAGAAAGTTGCTAAGGTAACTGACTAGCAATATGCAAAAGATTAAACCTGGATTCCTTCCTTACACTTTATAAAAAACAAACACACGACGGATTAAAGACTTAATGTTAAACCCAAAACTATAAGAACCCTGGGAGACAACCTATGCAATACTATTCAGGACATAGAAACAGGCAAAGGTCTCATGACGAAAATGCCCAAAGCAATTACAAAAAAAGCAAAAATTAACAAATAGTATCTAATTAAACTAAAGAGATTCTGCACAGCAAAAGAAACTATCAAAATAGTAAACAAACCACCTACAGAATGGGAGAAAATTTTTGCACACTACACATCTGACGAAAGTCTAATATCCAGCATCCATAAATAACTTAAACAAATGTACAAAAAAAGCAAACAACTCCATATAAAAAGTGATCAAAGGACATGAACAGACACTTTTCAAAAGAAGATATGAATGCAACCAACAATCATATGAAAAAAAGCTCAAAATCATTGGTCATTAGAGAAATGCAAATCAAAGCTACAGAGAGATACCATCTCACACCAGTCAGAATGGCTATTACTAAAAAGTCAAAAAATAACGGACTCTGGCAAAGTTGTGGAAAAATATGAATGTTTACACACTGTTGCTGGCTATGTAAATTAGTTCAGCCAGTGTGGGAGTCAGTGTGGCAATTCCACAAAGACTTAATGACAGAAATAACGTTTGACCCAGCAATCCCATTATTGTGTATATACCCAAATAAATATAAATTATTCTGTTATAAAGACACATGCACATGTATGTTCATTACAGCAATAGTCATAATAGCAAAGACATGGAAACAACCTAAATGCTCCTCAATGATAGACTGGATAAAGAAAATGCAGCACAAATACACCATGGAATACTATGTAGCCATAAAAAAGAGAGATATCATGTTCTGTATAGGGACATGGATGGAGCTGGAGGTCATTATCCTTAGCAAACTGACATAGGGAAAGAAAAGCAAATACTGCATGTTCTCACTTATAAGTAGGAGCTAAATGATAAGAACACATAGTCACATAGAGAGGAACAACATACACTTGGGCCTTCAAAGGCTAGAGGGTGGGAGGATGCAAAGGATCAGGAAAAATAATTAATGGGTACTAGACTTAATACCTATGTGATGAAATAAACTGTACAACATACCCTCATGACACAAGTTTACCTATGTAACAAATAGGCCCTTGTAACTCTGAACTTTAAATAAAAGTTTAAAAAATAAGAAAATACATAAACTTAAAGGATGAAAGAGGCTTATAAACTGTAAAGCATTGCTGAAGAGAATTAAAAAACACATAATTATGCAAACATTGGTGAAATATTCACACGTACCCAAAAAATGAAAGTTAAAAAATAAATTAATTAAAAGAAACACAAATAAGTAGAAAGACATCCAGTATTTATGGATGAGAACAATTAATAATATTTTAGATGCCAATACTAGCCAAAAAAACCTACAGATTTAAGACAGTCATTAGTGAAATCCCATAGATATTTTTGCAGAAATAGATAAATCCATTCTAAAATCCATATGGAATCTCAAGGGACCTCAAATAGACAAAAGAATCTTATTTAAAATAAAACAAACCAAACAACAATTTGAGGCTTATATGGTTTGCCGGTGTCCTCACCTAAATCTCATCTTGAATTGTAGTTCCCATAATCCCCATATGTTAAGGGAGGGACTCAGTGGGAGGTAACTGAATCATGGGTGTAATTACCCCCATACTGCTCTTTATGTGACAGTGAATGAGTTCTCATGATATGATGGTTTTATAAGATGCTTTTCCCTCTTTGCTTGGCACTTCTCCTTCCTACCATTATGTGAAGAAGGACATATTTACTTCCCCTTCCACCATGATTATAAGTTTCCTGAGGCCTTGCCAGCCATGTGAAACTATGAGACAATTAAACCTCTTTTTCTTTATAACTCACCCAGTGTTGGGTATTTCTTATAGCAACATGAGAACAAATTAAACAGTAAATCATACCCAGTAATGGGGTGCTGTTGTAAAGATACCTGCAACTGTGAAAGCAACTTTGGAACTGGGTAACAGGCAGGGGTTGGAACAGTTTGGAGGGCTCAGCAGGAAAAAGGAAAATGTGGGAAAGTTTGGAACTTCCTAGAGACTTGTTGAATAGCTTTGACCAAATGTTATTAGTGATACAGACAATAAAGTCCAGGCTGAGGTGGCCTGAGATGGAGATGAGAAACTTGTTGGGAAGTAGTGCAGAGGTGACTCTTGTTATGCTTTCGCAAACAGACTGGTGACATTTTGCCCCATCCTAGAAATCTGTGGAACTTTGAACTTGAGAGATGATTTATGATATCTGGCAGAAGAAATTTCTAAGTGACAAAGCATTCAAGAGGAAGGAGAGCATATAAATTTGGAAAATTTGAAATCTGACAATGCAATAGAAAAGAAAAACCCATTTTACTGGGAGAAATTCAATCTGCTGCATAAATTTGCATAAGTAATGAGAAGCCAAATATTGATCTCCAAGATAATAAGGAAAATGACTCCAAAGCATGTCAGAGACCCTTGAGGCAGCCCCTCCCATCACATGCCCGGGGGCCTACAAGGAAAAAATGGTTTCACTGGCCAGGCCAAGGGCCCCCCTGATGTGTACAGCCTAGGGACTTGGTGTCCTGCGTCCTGGCCTCTCCAGCCATGGCTAAAATGGGTCATGATACAGCTCAGGCCAAAGCTTCAGAGGGTGCAAGCCCCAAACTGTGGCACCTTACATGTGGTATTAAGCATGTGGGTACACAGAAATCAAAAATTGAGGTAGGGGAACCTCTGTCTAGATTTCAGAGGATGTATGGAAATGCCTGGATATCAAGGCAGAAGTTTACTGCAGGAGTGGAGCTCTCATAGAGAACTTCCGTTAGGACAGTGTGGAAGGGAAATGTGGGGTGGAAACCACCACACAGTGTCACCACTGGGGCACTGCCTAGTGGAGCTGTGAGAAGGCAGCTATGGTCCTCCAGACCCCAGAATGGTAGAACTACTGGCAGCTTGCACCATGAGTCTGGAAAAGCCACAGGCACTCAATGACAGACTATAAAAGCAGACAGCTGTTGTGGGGGAGGGTGCTGTATCCTGCAAAGCCACAGGGATGGAGCTGCCCAAGACCAGGGGAGCCCACCTCTTGCCTCAGTGTGACTAGGAAGTGAGACATGGAGTCAAAAAAAGATGATTTTGCAGCTTTAATATTTAATTACTGCCTCATTCAGTTTCAGACTTGTATGGGACCTGTAGCCCCTTTGCTTTGGCCAATTTCTCCCATTTAGGAAGGGTGTATTTACCCATTGCCTATACCCTCACTGTATCTAGAAAGTAACTAACTTGCTTTTGATGTTACAGGATCCTAGTCAGAAGGAACTTATTTTGTGCCAGATGATACTTTGAACTTGACTTTTGGGTTAATGCTGAAATGAGTTAAGGCTTTGGGGGACTGTGGGGAAGACATAATTGTGTTTTGAAATGTGAGGACACGAGATTTGGGAGGGGCCATGGGCAGAATGATATGATTTGGCTGTTTCCCCACCCTAATGTCATCTCGAATTGTAGTTCCCGTAATCCCCAGGTGTCATGGGAGGGACCCAGTGGGAGGTAATTGAATCATGGGGGTAGTTACCCACATGCTGCTGTTCTCATGATATTGAGTGAGTTCTCTTGAGATCCAATGGTTATATAAGGGACTTTTTTCTCTTTCTTTGGCACTTCTCCTTCCTGCCATCATGATCTTGTGAAAAGGATATGTTTGCTTCCCTTCTGCCATGATTGCCAGTTTCTTGAGGCTTCCTCAGCCATATAGAAATGTGAGTCTATTAAACCTCTTTTCTGTATAAATTACCCAGTCTCTAGAAGTTCTTTATAGCAGCATGAGAATGAACTAATACAGAGGCTTCATGTTTCCTGCCTTCAAACTTATAAAATTATATTATCAAAATATTGTGGTGCTGCCATGAACACATACGTATAAACTAATGGGAAAAAACAGAGAACACCAAAATAAACACTCACTTACGTGGTTAAAGAATTTTCAAGAGTGCAATCTAATGGAGAAAGGACAGTCTCTTCAATAAATGGTACTAGGAAAACTGGATATGCACTTGCAAGTAGAAAATGTGGTTAGAATTTTACCTTACAGAATATGCAAAAACTTCACTGAAAGTGAGTCAAAAATCTGATTATAGATGCTAAGGCTAAAAATTATTATTATAATTTTTAATTTTTGTGGGTAAATAGGAGGTGTGTGTGTTTATGGGATACACAACCTATTATGATACAGGTATGGAATGCGTAAAAACCATATGATGAAAAAATGAGGCATTCATCCTCTCAAGCACTTATCTTTTGTATTAAAATCAATCCAATTACTCTTTTAGTTATTTTTAAATGTATAAGTAAATTATTTTATTAATTATAGTCTCCCTGTTGTGCTATCAAATAATACATCTTATTCATTCTTTCTAAATATTTTTTGTATCCATGAACCATTCCAACTGCATTCCCTCCACCCCACCCCACCCCATAACCTTCTCAGCCTCTGGTAATCATCTTTCTACTCTCTATCTGCATGATGTCAATTATTTTGATTTGTAGATGCAACAAATAAGTGCAAACATGTGATGTTTGTCATTCTCTTCCTGGCTTAATTCACTTAACATAGTGACCTCCAATTCCACCCACAGTGTTTCAAATAACAGAATCTCGTTCTATTTTATGGCTGAATAGTATTCCATTGTGTATATATACCACATTTTACTTATCCATTTATCTGTGAATGGACACTTAGTTTGTTTCCAAATCTTATCTATTGTGAACAGTACTTCAGAAAATATTGGAGTGCAGATATTTCTTTGATATGATGATTTCCTTTCTTTTGAGTATATACCCAGCAGTGGGATTGCTGGGTTGTATGTCAGCTCTATTTTCACTGTTTTTAAAGAAACTCCAAGCTATTCTCCATAGTGGTTGTACTAATGGACATACCTACCAAAAGTTGTACAAGGGTTCCCTTTTTTCCACATCCTCCTTAGCATTTGTCATTGCCTGTCTTTTGGATAAAGTCATTTTAACTGGGGTGAGATGATATCTCATTGTAGTTTTGATTTGCATTTCTCTGATGATCAATGATTTGGAGTACCTTTTCATACGCCTGTTTTCCATTTTTAAATATTTTTTCAAGAAATATCTACTCAAAGCTTTTGCCCATTTTTTTATTTGATTATTATGGTTTTTTTTCCTATAGAGTTTTTAAGCCTGTTGTATATTCTGGTTATTAATCCCTTGTCAGGGGGTAGTTTATAAATATTTTCTCCCATACTGTGGGTTGTCTTTTCACTTTGTGGATTTTATTTGTTGTGCAGAAGCTTTTTAACTTGATGTGATCAAATTTGTTTATTTTGCTTTGATTGCCTGTGCTTGTGTAGTAATACTTAAGACATTTTTGCCCAGTCTAAAATCCTGGAAAGCTTCCCCAATGATTTCTTTCTGTTGCATAGTATGAGGTCTTACATTTATGTCTTTAACTTGAGTTTTGTGTATGGCAAGAGAGAGTGGTCCAGTTTCATTATTCTGCCTATGGATATCCAGTTTTCTCAGCCCTATTTATTGAAGAGATTACCTTTTCCCCAGTGTATATTTTTGGTAACTTTGTTTTAATTAATTCACTGTAGGTGTGTGGATTTCTTTCTTGGTTCTCTATTCTGTTCCAGTGGTGTATGTGTCTGTTTTTATGCCAGTAATATTCTTTTTTTGGTAACTGCAGCTCTGTAGTATAATTTGAAGTCAAGTAATGTGATTTCTCTAGTTTTGACCTTCTTTGTTCAGGATAACTTTGGCCATTTGGGGTCTTTTTTGGTTCCATATAAATTTTAGCATTGTTTTTCACATTTCAGTGGAGAATGTAATTGATAACCTGAGAGAGGTAGCACTGAATATGTAGATTTCTTTGGGAAGTGTGGACATTTTAACTATATTCATTCTTCCAGTCCATGAACATGGAATATATTTCCATCTTTTTGTCTTCTTCAATTTCATAGTTTTTATTGTAGGTATTTTTCACTTCTTTGATTAAGTTAATTCTAACTTATGTGTGGGTATCGTAAATGGAATTACTTTTTAAAATTCTTTTTCAGATTGTTCACTATTATCATATGGAAGTGTTGCTGAGTTTTGTATGTTGATTTTGGGTCCTGAAACTTTACCAAATTAGTTTATCCGTTCGACTAGTTTTTTGCTATTGTTGTTGGGGTCTTTAGGTTTTACTAATATAAAATCATATCATCTGCAAACAAGAGTAATTTGATTTCTTCCTTCCCAATTTAGATGCCTGTTATTTCTTTATCTTGCTTGATTGCTCTAGCTAGGGCTTCTAGATCTGCAGAGAAAACATCACTGAACTCAAAGATACAATAATAGTAATTGATCAAATTTAGACACAGAAATACTAGACAAAGTAAGAAATGAACAGAACCTTTGGCATATGTAGAGCTATAAATAAAACTTCAAACATGTGTGTCTTTGGAAAGCTCGAAATAAAGCTAAAAGAGGGTGGGGCTGAAAAATTATTTTTAAAAATAATGGCTATCAAATTCCCATATTTGGAGAAACATATTAACCTTCAGTTTCAAAAACTGAGTAAGTACAAAGAGAATAAATTAAAAATAAAACCGATGCCAAGCTACATCACAATCAAACTTCTTCTGAAAACTAAAATTAAGAACATTTGGAAAGCAGACAGGGAAAAACAATGTACTACTAATAAGGGAAACCATTTGGAATGGCAGGGGGTTTTTTTAATCAAAAATTCCAGAGACAAGAAGAAAGGTCCACAACATTTTTCTAGTGCCAAAACAAAACAAAACAACAAAAAGAAAACTAGCTACTCACAATTATTTATCCAGCAAAAGTTCTCCTTCATATATAAATGAAAATCAATAAATAAACTTTTTCATTACATATGTACCCTAAAAACTAGCCAAAGTGCATTTTAAATCAGAACAGAAATAAAACAGAATGAACCCTGTGGTCAGGCATCATGGCTCATGCCTGTAATCCCAGAAGTTTCGGAGACTGAGGTGGGTGGATAACCTGAGGTCAGGAGTTTGAGAGCACCCTGGCTAACATGATGAAGTCCTATCTCTACTAAAACTACAAAAAAATAGCCTGGTTTGGTGGCAGAGATCTGTAATCCCAGCTACTCAGGAGTCTGAGGCAGGAGAATCGCTTGAACCTTGGAGGCAGAGGTTGCAGTGAGCTGAGATCATACCATTGCACTCCAGCCTGGGTGACAGAATGAGACTGTGCCTCAAAAAAAAAAAAAACAAAAAACAAAAAACAAACAAACAAACAAACAAAAAAACCCAAAAAGTAACATTGACAAAGAAGAAATAACAGAAGAAACAAAAATATAGGTAAATATAACAGATTTATCTTCTGTAGTTTTTAAAATTATGTTTGATAGTTGAAACAAAAATTTTAATGTTGTGTCATGTAATTATCAATGAATATAGAGTATTTAAGGAATTGTATTATAAATAAAGAAGTACAAAATGACATAAAATGTTTAGGTTTTCTATACTTTATTTGCACTGGTAGATGTGCTGGCAAGTTATATTTAATATATAAATATATATTATATAACTATATATATTAACTAGAGCAGCTACTAAAAATGTTATACATAGAGATGAGTTCAAAAACACTATAGACAAACAAAAATAGAAATTTAAAAAATTCCACAAAACCATAGGAAGGCAGAAAAAAGAAAACAGAAATAAAAATAGAGAATAAACAAAAAAAAGGTAAACATATATAAACTTATCAATAAATACACTAAATACAAATGATCTAAATACATTATTTAAAAGATAGAGATTAGTACAGTGGATAAAACAAAATCACCCAGCTATATGATGTTGTGCATTAGCTCCATAGGGATGCCAGAGCAAAGTACCACAAACTGGGTAGCTGAAAACAACAGACAGTTGTTCTCTCATGGTTCTGCAATGAAGAAATCAACATTCAAGATGTAGGTA
This sequence comes from Mandrillus leucophaeus, assembly GCF_000951045.1. Lineage (NCBI taxonomy): Eukaryota > Metazoa > Chordata > Mammalia > Primates > Cercopithecidae > Mandrillus > Mandrillus leucophaeus. The sequence goes on along the minus strand of NW_012105220.1, from coordinate 2,825,837 downwards.
GGTCCATGCATATTTAGGAAAGAATGCATATTTTCCTCTACTAGCTTCCTGTGGTATTTGCCAATTGTTGGTGTTCTTTGACTTGCAACAACAGCACTTCAAATTCTTATTCTTTAGTTTCATGACATTCTCCCCTCAAGTGTCTCTGTCCAAATTTCTCTCTTCTTACAAAGACACAAGTCATATTGGATTAGGGATCCGTCATTCTTCAGTATGATCTCATCTTAACTAATTACACTGATGATGTCCTTATTTATAAATAGGATCATAATTTGTTACTAGAGGTTAAGACATCAATGTATTTTGGGTGGACAAAATTCAACTCATAACATATAGGAAGGCTAAAAGTTAAAGAACAACAAAAAAGATACAGTATGAAAACATCAATCAAAGGAAATTAGGCATGAGCACATTAGTATTAATAGACAAGAAAGATACCAGAGCAAAGTTAATTATGGGATAGATAGTTGTCAGTACGTAATGTAAAAGGGGTAAATCCACCAAGAAGACACAGCAATCCTAAAACTACATGCACGAAACAATTAACTCCAAAATATGTGAAGCAACATTGATAAAACTGAGAGAAGAAACAGACAAATCTACAATTTTGGTGATTGACAAATCAGCAAGATGCTAGAATAATTCAACACTATGAACTGATAGCATCTAATTGAGATTTACAAAATGCACCTTCCAACAACATAAGAATACACAATTTTTCTCAAGTCCTCATGGAACACATGCACTGAGAGACTATATCTTGGGCCATAAAATAACTTATAAAGAATTTGAATATAAGAAAACTGGATCCTTTCCTTACTCCTTATACGAAAATTAATTCAAGATGGATTAGAGACTTAAATGTTAGACCTAATACCATAAAAACCCTAGAGGAAAACCTAGGTAGTACCATTCAGGACATAGGCATGGGCAAAGACTTCATGTCTAAAACACCAAAAGCAACAGCAGCAAAAGCCAAAATTGACAAATGGGATCTCATTAAACTAAAGAGCTTCTGCACAGCAAAAGAAACTACCATCAGAGTGAACAGGCAACCTACAGAATGGGAGAAAATTTTTGCAATCTACTCATCTGACAAAGGGCTAATATCCAGAACCTATAAAGAACTCAAACAAATTTACAAGAAAAAAACAAACAACCCCATCAAAAAGTGGGTAAAGGATGTGAACAGACATTTCTCAAAAGAAGACATTCATACAGCCAACAGACACATGAAAAAATGCTCATCAGAGCATTTCACTGGCCATCAGAGAAATGCAAATCAAAACCACAACGAGATACCATCTGACACCAGTTAGAATGGCAGTCATTAAAAAGTCAGGAAACAACAGGTGCTGGAGAGGATGTGGAGAAATAGGAACACTTTTACACTGTTGGTGGGATTGTAAACTAGTTCAACCATTATGGAAAAAAATACGGCGATTCCTCAAGGATCTAGAACTAGATGTACCATATGACCCAGCCATCCCATTACTGGGTATATACCCAAAGGATTATAAATCATGCTGCTATAAAGACACATGCACACGTATGTTTATTGTGGCACTATTCACAATAGCAAAGACTTGGAATCAACCCAAATGTCCATCAGTGACAGACTGGATTAAGAAAATGTGGCACATCTACACCATGGAATACTATGCAGCCATAAAAAAGGATGAGTTTGTGTCCTTTGTAGGGACATGGATGCAGCTGGAAACCATCATTCTTAGCAAACTATCACAAGAACAGAAAACCAAACACCGCATGTTCTCACTCATAAGTGGCTACTGAACAATGAGATCACTTGGACTCGGGAAGGGGAACATCACACACCGGGGCCTATTATGGGGAGGGGGGAGGGGGGAGGGATTGCATTGGGAGTTATACCTGATGTAGATGACAAGTTGATGGGTGCTGACGAGTTGATGGGTGCAGCACAGCAACATGGCACAAGTATACATATGTGACAAACCTGCACGTTATGCACATGTACCCTAGAACTTAAAGTATAATAATAATAATAATAATAATAATAATAATAAAAATTGTTATTTAACCATAATGGAATTAGACTAGAATCAGTAACAGAGAAACACCAGGAATGTTTTCAAACATTTGGAAAGCAACTAGTGCATCTCTAAGTAATCCAAGGGTCACAGTCAAAGTCTAAAGAAATTTTATAGATAGATAGATAGATACATTACAGGTATAGCTATATAATCAAAGGGAATATAAACACAAACAATTCATATATATCTAAATAAAACTGAAAACATAGCATATAAAAATTTGTAGAACACAACTAAAGTTATGCTGATAGTGAGGTTATAAACTGGATGCTTATAAAAGGAGAAAAGGTTTTAGATCAATAATCTAAGTTTCAACATCAAGAAATTATAAAAAGAACAAAATAAATCTAAGGGAAGAAGAAGAAGAAAGGAAATTGTAAAGAAAGAAGCACAAATCAGCAAGATTAAAATATAAAAATAGAGAAAGTCATTAAAAAAATCAGGTTATTTCAAAAGATTATTAAAATCTCTAGTAATTTGGACAAGGAAACACAGAGAAGATATAAATTACTAATATCAGTAAGAAAACAAGAGATGTCACTACAGTCGATGCAAATATCAGAATGAGTAATTATGAACAACTCTGTATAGATTAATTTGACCATTTGGAAGAATTGAACTAATTCTTTATGCAGTGAAAACTGGCAAAACTCCATGTGAAACAGAATATTTGAATAGTCCTATAACTATTAAGTGAGCTGAATTTGTAATGGTAAACTTGAGGTAAAAGAAATCTCCAGGCCCAGGTAGTCTCATTGGAGAATTCTACCAAATGTTTAAAGAAAAATTAAGACCAGATAAAAAAATATTTTACAGAAAATAGAAGAGTAATTTCTATCTCATTATATGGAGCAGAATAACCCTGATACCAAAACTAGATAATGAAATCTCTGGAGAAGAAAATTATATACCAATGTTTCTCATGAATATTGATGACAAAATTCTTAATAAAATATTAGCAGATAGAATTCAACAATATCTAAGTACCATGACCAACTTGGATTTATTCCAAAGATAAAAGGCTGCTTCAATATTTGAAAATCAAACAATGTAATCTCTCTTTTTATCAGGCTAAAGAAAAATAAATCATATGATAATTGATGCAGAAGAAAATGAAAATATTCAACACCCATTAATGATAAGAACTATCAGAAAAAAGGTAATAGTAATTTCCTCAGGTTGATAAAAACAATCTACTCCAAATCCCCATCTATATCTAAAGTCATATTTAATGGAAAGAAATTGAATGTTTTTCTTATGAGATTGGGAACAAGGCAAATACAGCTATTTTTGCCTTGCTTTTCAACATAATACTGGAGGTTCTAGCCAGTACTACAAGACATATAAGGAAATGCAAGGCATAACAATTGGAAATAAAGAAATAAAATTATCTCTAGTAGCAGATGCTGGAATAGTCTATGCAGAAAATCTTGGGATGAGCAGGTGTACTTGTTCCCAAGGTCTTCAGTAATAAAGTGCCCAACTGGGTAGTTCAAGATAACAAAAATATATTGTCTCACAGTTTTGGAGTCTAGAAGTCTGAAATTAAGGTGTCACCAGAGCCATGATCCCTCTGAAACCTGTCAGGCAGAGAAGGGGCAGATACTTCTCTGCCTCTTATCCCTCTAGTGCTTGTTGGAAACCCTTCGTACTCCTTGGCTTGTAGGTACTTCACTTCAGTCTCTATCTGTTGTGGCATAGCCATCTTCTCTCTGGACATCTCCCTTCTCTTATAAAATCACAGGTCATATTGGAGTAAAGACTTACTCTATATCCAATATGACCTCATCTTAACTAATTACATTTATAACAACTCTATTTTTTAAATAAGATCACATTGTGAGTTACTGGGAGTTAGGACTGCCACATACTATTTTGGGGGAACACAATTCAATGTTTACCTGCAGCAAAAGCCAAGTGAGGGATAGCTATTCAGAGAGCCAAAAAAAGAGAAAAACAGAGTTTAAAGAAGGAGGTAGTACCTTTACAGTTTTTAGTTTTGTTTATGTTTTCGTTTTTGGGTCTCTCTCTGTAGCCCAGGCTGGACTGCAGTGGTTTGATGTCAGCTCACCGCAACTTCCGTCTACCTGGTGCAACCTCTGCCTCCTGGGCTCAAGCGATTCTCCTGTTTCCGGCACCCAAGTAGCTGGGACTACAGGTATGCACCACCACAACCCGCTAATTCTCATATTTTTAATAAAGGCAGCCTTTCACCATGTTGCCCAGGCTGCTCTTGATCGCCTGGCCTCAAAGGATCTGCCTGTCTCAGCCTCTCAAAGTGCTGGAATTACACGTGTGAGCTACCATACCCAGCCTTTCACACTGTTTTAAGAGGCTACCAATATTCTTTTTTTTTTTTTTTTTTTTTTTTTTTTTTGCATAGCTGTACAGTCTCTGACTTACAGTGGTTTGGTTTATGACTTTTTTTTGTTTGTTTTGCTTTTGGGATGTGTTTCTCAGGAGGTAATTCCATCATAAGTTGAGGCGCATCTGGATTTACAATGATTCAATTTATGTTTTTTAACTTTACGGTGGGTTTTGGGGTATCAATTGCATTTTCAACTTAGGAATTTTTTACTTATGATGAGATTATTGGGACCTAACCCTATCACAAGTTTAAGAGAATCTGTATTTATTTTTCTCTTAGACTCCCCATGGAATAGAAGAGTTGTTCAGTAGAAATAATCAGGAGTTGAAATCATACCAGGTAAAAAATAGAAGCAGTAATTTTGAAGGTGCTGTCAGGAGAGTTATTGAAGTGGTCATGAACTCTAAAGTTATAGAGGCAACTATGTAAAGATAAGAGATAAATTTACGTAGTATAAAATAGAGGATTCAAAGGGTTCATGAATGTAATGAGGTCAAAGACCAAGTCAGTGTAACTGAGAACTGGAAAATGAGGAAGTTGTGGTCCAGGAAGAGAGTGTTTGACTTTAATGCCTAACAGCTAGAATAGTTCTGTGATTATGGGCTCAGGACATGCATAGGAGGATCAGTATGCGAAAATAGCAGAGTTGCTTATTTTTATATCTGCTAAATGAAAGAATTTAGAGACAAGGGGAGTGGATTTATCATCTTTGTTATAGCATCACCTATGATGATGACACAACTTGGCCTGAAAAAAGTGTTTCAGTCATATTCCAAAATCTCCTTTAAAAAAGAGAATGACCAAGTAATCAGGATATAATAATAGACCAAGAAGGGTTAAATATGGTATGACTTGGATATATGAGCCCATGTAATGGGTAAAAAAAAAAAGGGTTTGGAAAAAGCATTAGGGAACACTACACAAATGTGAATTACATGGAGTATGGAGCAATAATTAATGTTGAGTTGAATATTGCTGGTAATGTTAAGAAGCATAGGTAAGGAATTGAGGCTTGAGAAAGAAATCAATATGATGGGACTTTGAATAACCCTTCGCTAATGCTTTAATTCTACATCCAATCTAGAGTCATGAGATGTTCCTTTCTAATAAATATTAACATATTATTTTATTACTTAGGATGGAAGTTTTTCTCTACTTGGTTATATACTTCCCTGGCCATTTTCTAAAGTACACTGCAAATATTTTAATAGTTTCTTGATAACCACTTATACATACCAAATTTACTTTCCCAGAATAAAGTGCTAACCTAAGGATTTAGCTATTTGTATCAAATAGCACTTTCTGGGAAAGTGCTAACCTAAGGATTTAGCTATTTGATACAAACTGTATACTACAGTTTATTATTGTCATACTATTCCTTCAGAGTTAGTTTTTATTATAGACTGCTGAGAAAGAGGATACTTTTAATTTGTTGTAGCTTTAATTTCAATAAAGAAATATTAGTAAAACCTTACCTGTTTTACTGCTACCCATTTCCCAAATATCTGTTGATGTTTGAAACTACTTGCCCTTGCACGAATGGCATTAAATCCAGCATTTTTTTTTTTAAATTTCTTTTGATTGTGTGGATTTCAAAGGAGTATGGACATGTAATCAATCCCCTACTAGGTACACAGAAAAAGAAAACTGGAATATTTAGGAACAAACTAGTAATCACTACATATAGTACTAATAAATCTGTAGAAAGAAATTTCTTAATAGGACCCATAAATCCCTAGGAAGTCTAGTAAATTACAGGTCTGTATAAACTCTTTGAAAATGTTATAAAATGATAAGTTTTGGGATATATCCATTGCCTTTGTCATATCCTGAAAGGTTCATGAAGTTCTTTCATTAAAAAAGCATGTAGAAATCATATTATGTATCCAGAAAGTAAAAATATACTTACAAATAGGAAAAGTACTGAAAATAATTGTGTAGCACTTTACCCATAAAAAGTGACTATATTTGAAGTATTCTAGAATATTTTAGTTTGGACCATATTTCTTATCCCAAAATTTCTGTGTAATAATAGGCAATATTACTTCTTAGGAATTCTAGGTTGTTCCATCTCATCTTTGCAGCAGTAAAATCAGGACATATGCTGATTAAGGGAATTGCTTTAAATTCACTGGAACAAATACCATCTTGTCTTGTAACATTAATTTTAGAATCATTCTCTTTTTCCATTTAGCACATCTAGTTCTAGGTTAAATGATGTATCTGTGATCTCAGAAAAAAACCAAGGTAGATGAAGAGTTATATTCCATACTAAATTGGAAGTTTCATTCTCTTTTTTCAGGCTTTTAAAGCACAGGGCAAGTTTATATTGCTCTTTGCTATTTCTTCTCTTCAAGAAATAATCCACTTTGCCATCAAAATAGAGTAGATGAATCTGGCTCATTAAAAATGTTGTTATAAAAGTGGTTATGATGATGCAGATTAATTTCCAACCATTCAGTGCTTTAAAAACTTTAAAACATTTATTATTGCCATGTTGATGTGCTGTGCTATTCAGTAAAATGACAGCAACATTTTATCTCAAGCAGATAGAGAATAATGTATTTTAAAGATACATTTATTGGACATTTTACTGAAAATACAGGGTTGTAATAATGCATACAACAGCATTATCATAAATAGTAGCTATAATAAACAGCAGTTAAAAAGATTTTATGGGAAAAATAGCTAAAAAACTGCTTTATCTCCCAGTCTAGGATATGTATTTTGAAACTGTTAGAGAATTCTCCTAAGTCTATAGTTAATGGGATGTTTGCATTTTACTAACATAAGAAAAAAGTTGATAAAAAATTCTTACTGCGATTTTTGAATGTCAGAGGTTCATATATTTTTTTCTAGCTTAATTTTGTAAGCAGCGCCTATACATTCAAATTAAAGTAAGAAATCAAAGACATTACCTAGAGTAAAACAAATCCTGTTATTTTTCCCTTAATTGCCTAGATTGTTTATGTACAGAAGTGTTCAGGCTTTAAAAAAATCTAGATTGTTGTGTGAATTTCTCACTCCCCATATTGTTAGTGAGATTGATTAATTTTTGATTACATAAACACGGTGGGATTAAACTGGAATTTTTGACCGGAAATGCATTGTGAAACATAAGATTAGTTTCGTAAAGAACACAAAGAATTTGGAGAAGATTTTTTTAATTGAATGGATTTTTTAAATAAAAAGGATTGAGTAAACATTTATATATTAGCAAATGTGAGTTTACAATCTTTCTTTTTATATTTCTTACAAAATAGACAAGAGATATTAACGTCATCCATTATAAAGGGCAATCAGAAAAGCCACAAAGTTTAGGCTGGGAGAGAAGATATGTACTTCACAGCTCCCATGAGATTTATGCCACATAAAATAGACTTTTATGACCCTGGATGAGATTGTGTTTTAGTCTCAGACATATCCATTTTTTATGGTCATTAAAAGTTATTGAGTTAACTGCTCATTATACAGTTTAATCTGCACCCTTAGTTTTGATCTACTTTCAGGACACCTGAAGTACTTAAGTTAAATTAAGAGCTCTTCCAAAACTTTAAAAATGTGTACAATTTGGCTTCAGGTATAAACGTGGTTGAAATTCAGAGAGATTTTGCTGATTTGATGAAGTGATCCTTCAGTTACATACATTACAAATATATTTTCCCAATCCATTGCTTCCATATTTATTGTCCCTAATAATTTTTTGAGGAAAAGTTTCTAATTTAAAAGCAGTCTAGTATGTTAATTCATTTACTTTAAGAATTGTGTTTTATACATCCTTTTTAACAAAATTTTCTGTACCACAATTCAGGAATGTATTCTCTTAGTATTTTTTGGAAGCACTGGGGATCTATATTTCTTGTATATTTGTATCAGTGATCCACTTGGAATTGATTTTAGGTATAGGATTATGGTATGGTGGAGTCAAGCTTCACTGAGGTAAATTCATAATAGAATTCTAATATTAAATAAACGTGTAATTAATGAACATATCAAAATTAAATTACAGAATATCTTGATAAAAATGTCCAAATGTTGAGGCTACCTGTGTATTCTAGAGATGTCAAAGCCTTGATATGTATAATTCATTATGAAGAAAGGAATAAATTTTATACAATATGCTTTTCAAAATGGCCAGACAGTATGTAGCTAATTGAAACAAAAATTAAAATTAAAAAACCCCTTGACATTTAAAATGATTAACATGGAAGTTTGATGTTTAAAGTAAGTAATTCCCTCATTCCTTATGTTGGATTCAAATTTTGTGAAATGAAGAGGGCCTAACTGAATTCTGACTATCATGATTTGTTTTATATGCCATATTTCCTTACCGAAGCTTCCCAGTGAATCCAAAATATTAAAGTGGATTTTGATAATTCTTCTGGATAGCAATTATTTCAGATTTGCTTAGGGCCTCCACTGATGCCTCCATACTATTTCTCTTCCTCTTTCATGTAAAAACTCACTTGCATTTTGATCTTGTCATTTCTAGATTAGGTGTATTCAATTTCTAATTGTGTCTATCTCATATAATAATCACTTGATCACTCATTTTATTTACTAAAAAAAGTTTGTATCTATCTTAAGACTTACTGTCAAAGGACAGTTGCATCACGTGAATATAATGACAATCTTTTTTTCTTCTTTCTATTTTTCTTCCTTCTGTCTTTTTCCTTCTGTCTTCCTTCTCCTTATTGCACTGTGAGTACAGTGTTAATTGATGTGGTGATAAACAAGCATCTTTTTCTCATTCCTAATCACAGGAGAAACTTCCAATATTTCAAAATTGAGTATGATTTTTGCAGAGATTTCTAGGTGCTGTTTATTGAATAAGAAATTTTTATTTCTGATTGCTAGCTTCTGCAATGAATAGACATATAACTTTGAAAATTACTGTATTTTCCTGAATTTGAGTACATAAAACTTTCCTTTCTTATACTTTTAATATGGTAAATTACAGACACTTAATTTCTATTGTTAAACCAATTCTAAAATCCTAGATTAAGTGTATTTGGTCTTGATTTTCATGTGTTACTGGATTTGACTTACTAATATTTTGTTTGGGATTTTATTTTTCTGTATTCTTGATAGAAGTCGACTTAGAATTTATCTGTTTCACTGACTGTATCCTAGTCTGGTTTTGTTATTAAAATAATAATGACCTGATTTTTTTTTTAAGATGAGATTTATTTCTTATCTTATTGTTATTCTAACAATTTTATTTGAATAGTTTTATTTCTTCTTTAACTATTTGGAAGAAATTGCTGATAAAGTCAACCTAGACCTATAGATTACTTTTTTGAAATATTTAAAAATATGAATTCAATTTCTTTTACAAATACAGAACTGCTTAACTATACTACTTGTGTCAACTTTGAAAATCCTACTTTCTAGGAATTTGCTTTTATCTTCCAAAATATATGGTCAGTAAAGTGCTCAATGTCCAGTCCAGTTCCCGGTGACAAACCTATGAGTGATCTCTCAGACCTCACCATAGATAATTTCAGAGGTTTTAAATGAAGGGCAGGTAAAGCTAGGAAAGCTGCCTTTCCCACACCACAACTGGTGCAGCTAGTGCACTGCAACCTCTAAAGGAAGCTACAGTCAAGATATCAGCACCCTGGCCGATCATGGTCTTTCACATATTTACCTTCCCGGTCTGGTGGTGCTCTGATACCTAGGGCTCTTTATCTGAGGTATTTCTCAGGCTCTTCTGAGCAGGCCTCCTGATAGTAGGAGGAGAGGAAAACGTAAAAGGCGCTTTTTCTCACTGATGCAATCTCCAGTAGTTTTTTCACTCCTATTGCCCCCTGCTCTCCAACGTACCTGCCATAGTCCATAATAGTGCTAGAGATTTTTCCTTGAAGATCTCCCCACAGTGAGACAAACTTCACATCTGCTCTCATCCACCCTACCCTGGAGTATGCATCATTTCATGTGGGAAGATGGAAATGGGGAAGTTGGAGCTTTCACTGGATTTAGGGTGTTGCTTATACCACCGCAATAAGTGATAAAGGGCTTAACCCATTCACTTTTGGCTTATTGCTTTGTTGTAGTGGGTTTTTTTTTGTATTATTTTTGTTTATTTTTTAAGTTGTACATTTAATTTTTATATTTTTATATTTTTTAAATTTTACTTTAAGTTCTGGAGTACATGTGCAGAACATGCAGGTTTGTTACATAGGTATACATGTTCCATGCTGGTGTGCTGCACCTATGAACCCGTCATCTATGTGTTAAGCCTCTCATGCATTAGGTATTTGTCCTAGTGCTCTCCCTCCCTTGCTCCCCACCTCCCGACAGGCCCCAGTGTGTGATATTCCCCTCCCTGTGTCCATGTGTTCTCGAGTTCAACTCCTACTTATGAGTGAGAACATGCAGTGTTTGGTTTTTTGTTCCTGTGTTAGTCCATGTCCCTGCGAAGGACATAAATCCGTCCTTTTTTATGGCTGCATAGTATTCTGTGGTATATATGTGCCACATTTTCTTTATTCAGTCTGTCATTGATGGGCATTTGGGTTGGTTCCAAGTCTTTGCTATTGTGAATAGTGCTGCAATAAACATATGCATTCATTTGTTTTTATAGTAGAATGATTTATAATCCTTTGGGTATATATCTAGTAATGGCATTGCTGGGTCAGATGGTATTTCTGGTTCTAGATCCTTGAGGAATTGCCACACTGTCTTCCACAATGGTTGAACTAATTTACACTCCCACCAAGAGCGTAAAAGCATTCCAGTTTCTCCGCAGTCTTGTCAGCATCTGTTGTTTCCTGACTTTTTAATAATCACCATTCTAACTGGTGTGAGACAGTATCTCATTGTGATTTGATTTGCATTTCTCTAATGACCAGTGATGATGAGTTTTTTTCTTACATTGACCGCATAAATGTCTTCTTTTGAGAAGTGTCTCTTCATGTCCTTTGCCCACTTTTTGATAGGATTGTTTGCTTTTTCTTGTAAATTTTTTTAAGTTCCATGTAGATTCTGGATATTAGCCCTTTGTCAGATGGGTAGATTGCAAAAATTTTCTCCCATGGTGTAGGTTGCCTGTTCACTCTGATGATAGTTTCTTTTGATGTGCAGAAGCTCTTTCATTTGATTAGATCCCATTTGTCAATTTTGGCTTTTGGTACTGGTACCAAAACAGATATATAGCCCAATGGAACAGAACAGAGGCCTCAGAAATAACACCACACATTTACAACCATCTGATCTTCCACAAACCTGAGAAAAAAACAATCACTGGGGAGAGAATTTCCTATTTAACAAATAGTGCTGGGAAAACTGGCTAGCCATATGCAGAAAACAGAACCTGGACCCCTTCCTTACACCTTAATACAAGAATTAACTCAAGATGGATTAAAGACTTAAATGTAAACCCAAAACCATACAAACCCTAGAAGAAAACCTAGGCAATACCATTCAGGACATAGACATAGGCAAAGACTTCATGACTAAAACACCAAAAGCAATTACAACATAAGCTGTACATTTATTCTTTAAATTTTATTTGTATAAATTTATGGGGTACATGTGCCCTTTAGGCTTACTGCTGTAATGAGCTATTTCAGTCACCTGAGTTAGAGCTTAGCTCTAACTCTCCCAGCTCAACTGAACTCATGACAAATATATTAATAACATGTAATTCCCATTATATATCATATAATCTATAATTATCATTATATATCATACAATCTATTGTATAATAAAAAGATTAATAATAGTATTATTTGTTTGACGTCTCTAGAAGCCACGATACTTTTTTTGCGTTAAAGAAATCCTCCTTTGAATCTTCTCTCTCACCCTTTCTCTTTCTAGATGAGTCTTTCTAGAGATTGCATTAATTTTTCAAATCCAAATTTGTTATCTATTTTCTCTTTTACACATTTGTTTTATTCACTTTTTTGATAATGATTTGCTTGACAGTTTTATCAATTTCTGTTACAATTCTATTACTATCTTCTGCCTGTTTCCTCTAGATGCAATCTTAACTCCTAAGGATGAATACATAATTGATTTTCAGCAAATTTTTTCTTGATACACATAGGAAAGGGTATAAATTTATCTTCTGAATGCCTTTATCTGCATGACATAATTTATTATGCTTTATTTGTATAACTATCCAGCTCAATTTTTCTTTCTTTTTTTTTTTTTTTTTTTAAGAGGGAGTCTTACTCTGTCGCCCAGGTTGGAGTGCAGAGGGGCGATCTCAGCTCACTGCAAGCTCCGCCTTCCGGGTTCACGCCTTTCTCCTGCCTCAGCCTCCCGAGTAGCTGGGACTACAGGCGCCCGCTACCACGCCTGGCTAATTTTTGTATTTTTAGTAGAGACGGGGTTTCACTGTGTTAGCCAGGATGGTCTCGATCTCCTGACCTTGTGATCTGACCGCCTCGGTCTCCCAAAGTGCTGGGATTACAGGTGTGAGCCACCGCGCCCGGTCTCAGCTCAATTTTTCTAATTTGTATTTTTTTTTATTTTGATCCATGGATTATGTCAAATGTTGCTACTTACATCTCAAATATCTGGAGGATTGTTTTTTAAATTTTTCTGTTTCTTTTTGTATTCTAGTTTAATTTTATTGTAGTCAAATAATTGCCTTTATGATTTAAAATTTAAAAATCTTGTTGAAGCTTTTTTATGGCCAAATATATGGTCAGCTCTGCTAAATGTTTAACGTGTAGACCAGAAAGAAAATGTGGATTCTGCATTGTCTTACATATATCAACAGTTTAATTTTGAACTGTGTTCTGATTATTTTCTGTTTAGTTTTGTATCATTTATAGCCTACTTGTTCCTACAAGTAGGAGGTGGTGTCTCATTATGGATTTTATTTGCATTTACCTAATGTCTATGATGTTGAGCATCTATGTGTTTATTGTCCATTTGCATATCTTCCTTAGAAAATATCTTTCATATCCTTTGTTCATTTTTAGATTGAGTTTTTGGTTGCTGTTGTGGAAATGTAAGAGATTTTAAAATATATATTCTAGATACTAGACCCTTATCAGAAATATAATTCATAATTTTTTCCATTCTATTGTTGATTAATTGACTAAGTAGCTCAGGATATTAACATTTTATTCTATTTTTTAAGTCATAGTACCTGGAAAATAGTAGTCACTCAATAAATGTTTGTTTAATTGATGTAATTAATTAGATGGTGACACCTTAGTAATCTTTTGATATGCATTATGACATGTGTGTTTTACTTTGCCCATTACCAGATATTTTGCCTTTCAAAATATATTTGGAGTTATATATTTTAAATATTTAAATACTTAATTGAAATATTTTAAAAGACACTTTGAGTCAGTAAAATCCATTGTTTGAGAATAATGACTTAAATTTCTACAAATTGTAGTATGCTTAGGTAGCATTTAACTTATAAATATCAACTACTAGGGAAAAATAATTTTTAAAATATAAAATTTTCCCGAGTTTCTCATCACACAGCTATGAGCTAAAGAAAGCTATTGTATTTGTCTTTAAATATAGTTGCTTTATTATTTCTTAAGTATCCTGTCATATTTCAATAATCACTTGCTAAAAACTTATGAAACAAAATAAGGGAGTCAAAACAGGAAAGAAAATGAGACATTTTTCATAGATTGTACAGCTTAGATATTTCATTATTTGACCTAGTTAAAAAGTTGGAATAAGTCAGATAGGCATTATCTCATTAATTTCTACTGTTATATTTCATATATTCACAGAACAATAAATGCACTTTTTTTCTATGTATTTCCTTTCAAACATACGAGATAATATCTAAACCAATTAAGTCAGTAATAATTGGACTCGTGTTTCTTAGGAAACGACAGATTGAAAATATGAACATTGATATTTGTAGATATAAAAAGTATAAAATACATAGTATAATGATGCCCTTTGAATTTTAGCTTTAGAGATAATTATTTCTTTAGCTTTATTTCTTGTCTTTTGTTTGTTTGCTTTTGATAAGAGGAATGAAGTATGAGAGCTTAAGAGACTTGTCCAAATTGACCCAATTAGAAAATAATGAAAGCCACAAAATAGAAAAGCATTTCCATGAATTTTGTCTTGCAAAGTGTATCTGACAAACCTCTGAACCAGCAGTTCTAAGCCCAATAAGATAAATATGCCATGCAAAATAATTATGTTCTCATGTGCCGAAATAAACTAATTATTCAGTGAAAATAAAATAGTCAAGAGTTTATAACAAAGAACAGAAGAAATAATCAAGTTGGTATTCAAATGAATAGAATACCATAGATTATGATATATTGAAGGAATATATAGAAGGAACAATGCTAAATCACTTAGGTATTAAAAATATCTAATGACAAAGTGGTTTTAATTTGTGGCTAATATTTCATGAGATAATTTTTTCAAGGTTCCGACAACATATTTATAAAGACTCAGAAGTAAATAAATAAATGCTCAGACAAATTTTTAAAAGATAGTTTACAAATCTACCTCTTGCCAATATCTTGAAGACATTTTGATAATTTGGCGAAGCCTAATTTATTATACTTGCTTTATTTTTGTAAAAGCTATCAATATTGATTTGAAGGACAGAACTCCCAGTAAGCAACAATGAATGGTGAATAACTCCAACATACAAGTGCCTAGCATTAATGCAATTTATCTATGATGTCAAATAATATACTGATATATGCTGTGTTAAAAATATGGAAAACCTTATTGGTAGTGTATCATGTGCATTTGAATTCTACATATACCCCACTTATTTCGTTTGTCAGGCAAGTATCAATAAAACTATGAGAAGATGCTTTTCAAATTCCCAGTGCTAGTGAATAGCCATATCATGAAACTCGAATAGTATCTTTGTTTCCTTCTCTCCCTCATCCCTTGCACACACACATAAATTCACACACACAAAGTTGGCAAGTACTAACAATTCTATAGTCTAAATAGTTGTAAAATCTCTTATGTCTGACCCTGCATCAGTTTTTACGTAAATTATGCTCACCTCCCAATGATCACCCTTCTCCAGTACTGTCAGTTTGAACAGGATAATTTACATAAAACATTAATTTGATTATATCACTCCCTTAGCTAACCTATTATTAAAAGGAGTTCCATTTATTATCTTTGAGTTGTTTTACCTTATATCTTGTGATCTGACCTACTTGCTATATCTTCCTGACCTACTTGCTATATCTTTCTTTACTGTGAATTTTGTACTCCATACTCCTCATAGGTCATTAAATAATTTATTCAAAATTATTTAAGAATGGATTATTTATTATTTATTGACTTCTATATCTTCATTAACTAAAATTATCTAATGACTTCTCATAGGTCATTAGATCATTTACTCGAAATTATTTAAGGAACAACTACTTTGCACATGGCACCATGCAGGAACTGGAAAGAAACTATGAGACAAATATTTAAATGAGAATATTTGGATATTTATATACAGGCATATCTCATTTTACTGTACTTTGCAAACAGCACTTTTTAAATTGATAATTGTGGCAACCCTACATTAAGCAAGACTTTTAGCATCATTTTACCAACAGCGCGTGCTCACTTTGAGTCTCCTAGTCACATTTTGTTAATTTTCATAATATTTCAAACTTTTTAATTAGTATTATATCTGGCAGAGTGGTCTTGATTACTTATCTTTGTTATTAATATTGTAATTGTTTTAGGGCACCATGAAACATGTCTGTACGATACGGCAAACTTCATAAATGTTTTGTCTGCTCTGATTGCTCTTCAATCGGCCTTTTTTCTGTCTCTCTCCATTTCCTCATGAATCTGTATTTCCAGAGACACAGCAATATTTAAATTCAGGCAATTTAATTATTCCACAATGGCATCTAAGGGTTCGAGTGAAAGAAAGAGTTGCATGTCTCAGTTTAAATCAAAAGCTGGAAATGATTGAGCTTAGTGAGGAAGGCATGTTGAAAGATGAGATAAGCCAAAAGCTAGGCCACTTGTTCCAAACATTTAACTAAGTTGTGAATGCAAGAAAATAGCTCATGAAGGAAATTAAATGTGATATTCCAGTTAACACATAAGTGATAAGAATGTGAAACATCCTTATTGCTGTTATGGGGAAAATTTTAGTGGTCTGGATAGAGGATCAATCAGTCACAACATTCCATTAAGCCAATGCCTAGTCTAGAGCAAAGCCTTAAGTGTAACTTTATGAAGGCTGAGAGAGGTGAAGTAGCTGCAGAAGAAAAATCGGAGGTTAGCAGAGGTACATTCCTGAGGCTTAATCAAAGAAGTGATCTCCATAACATAAAGGTGCAAGGTGACATAGCGGGTGCTGATGTAAAGCTGCAGCAAGTTATTCACAGTATCTTACTAATATCATGATAACAGCAGCTACACTAACCAACAGATTTTCCATGTAGATAAAACATTCTCATACTGGAAGAAACTGCCGTCTAGAACTTTCATAGCTTGGAAGTAGAAGTCCATGCCTGGCTTCAGAGATTCAAAGGACAGTCTGACTCTTTGTTTAGGGAATAATGCAGCTTTATTGACTTTAAAGACAATGCTCATTAACCGTTCTGAAGTTCCTAAGGCCCTTAAGAATTACAATAAATCTTCTCTACCTATGCTCCATAAATGAGACAACAAGCCTGGATGACAGTACATCTGTTTGCAACATGGTTTACTGAATCTTTTATGCTCTCTATTGAGACCTACTGTTCAGGAAAAAAGATTTCTTTAAAACTATTACTGCTCATTGAATGACCATTAGTGCACCTGGTCATCCAAGAGCTCTGATGTGAAAGTACAGATTAATGTTGTTTTCATGCCTGCTAACAGAACACTGATCTGCAGTTCATGGATCAGGGAGTAATTTTCAACTTCAAGTCTTATAACTGTAGCCATGGATAAAGGATAAATTTCAAGTCTTGTTTTATTTAAGAAATATGTCCTGCAAGGCTGTAGTTGCCATAGATTTTAATTTATCTGATAGATGTGGGAAAAGAAAATTGAAATCCTTCTGAAAAGGATTAATCATTTTTAGATGTCATTGAGAGCATTCAAGATTAATTGGTGGAGGACAGGATATTAACATAAATGGGAGTTTAGAAGAAGTCGACTCCAACCTTCATGGATGACATTGAGGGGTTCATGACTTCAGCAGAGAAAGTAACTGCAAACATGGTAAAAATAAAAAGAGAACGATAATTAAATGGCATCTGAAGATATGACTAAATTAGTGCACTCTTATGAAATTTAAATGGATAAGGAGTTATTTTGAATGAACAAAAAACGTGGTATCTTGAAATGAAATCTATTCCTAGTGAAGATGTTATAAAAATTGTCTAAATGAGAACAAAAGGTTTAGAACATGCCATAAACCTAGTTAATAAAGCTGTAGCAGGGTTTGAGAAGATTGACTCCAATTTTGAAAGTTCGATTGTGGATGAAAATGTGATCAAACAGCATCATAAACTACACAAAAATCTCTCACAAAAAAAAGAGGCAATCAATGAAGCAAACTGCATTGTTGTTTAAAGAAATTGCCACAGCCACCCAAAATTTAACAATCATCACCCTAATCAGTCAGCAGTCATGAACAAGGCAAGATCTGCCACCAACAAAAAAGATTATGACTCATTGAAGGCTCTGGTGATTAGTAGCATTTTTTTTTTAAGCAATAAAGTAGTTTTAAATTATATACATTTTTAAGATAAAATGTTATTGCACACTTAATAGACTACATTATCAGGTAAATGTAACATTTATTGAACTGAGAAACCAAAAATACTGTGTGACTCACTTCATTACAACATTGACTTCAGTGGTCTTGGAGCAAACTCATAATATGCCTGCAATATGACTGTATTAATATTCCATATGGACAAAAGGGAAAATATAGTAACCCTTAACCCTATCTATTATAAAATATGCTCAGTATGGTATCATATTTTTAATTTCAGAAAATGATAACAGAAATACTAAAATGACATTAACCACAAAAATAAATGCCCACATTATATATATGTATATATATGTATATATATATGATTTCTAAAATTTTGTGACAATATTAGACATATTTTTATTACCCAGAAAAATATTGTGAAAATGTTTTATCACAAATATATTATTTTACCAAACTTTTCAATAATTAAATGTTATATAAAGTATGTGGCCTCAACTTGGAGCAGAAAACACAGGAACAACATAAAAGCAAATAAAAAAGTGATGTTGACTTACATCAGAAATAATTTCAAGATAGTATAACAATTTTTATTGAAGAATTAAAATTTATGACTCTGTAACAGAAACCAGAATGAACAAAGTAAAATAAATTTAAAAGTGGTCCTACTGGAAAAGCACCAGTGGTAAATAAATACAAGTTTATTTGCTCCTAGGTAAATAAATGGAAAGGTGAAATGGATTTTAGTGCTTTATTTTTTATTTTTTTTTAGGTCTCCCTAAAAGGTCTCCCTCTGTCACCCAGGCTGGAGTGTTGTGGTATGATTGTAACTCTTAGAGCCTCAAACTTATGGGCTCAAGTGATCCTCCTGCATCAGTCCCCCAAGTGACTAGGAATACTACTTGTCTGCATGTATTATTGACACTATGTGCATGACACTATGCAAAGCCAATTTTTAAAAATTATTTTATTGTAGAGACAAGGTCTTGCTATGTTGCCCAGGCTGGTATTGAACCACTGGCCTCAAGCCATTCTCCCACCTTGGCCTCTCAAAGTACGGGGATTACAGCATAAGTTTCCACACCTGGTCTTCCTTTTTGAAAGGAGAAAAATAATGTAGAAATATGATGTAATGTATGATATATAAAATATAAACCATGTTATATAAAAATTACGGTAATAGACTCTGAAATATAATAGAATAATAAGGAATTAGAGAAAAACATGAAGAAAATAGTATGAAATTCTTTGTGAAAAATCACATTTTTTCATATGCTATTTTTTAAAAAAGAGATAATAAAATAAGTGGAAAACATACCAGAAACATTAAAATGTGCACAGTAAAAGGAAGAACACAGTAAGAAAGCATTAGCAAACTAACACAAGAACAGAAAACCAAACACCACATGTTCTCACTCATAAGTTGGAGTTGAACAATGAGAACACATGGACATAGGGAGGGGAACATCACATACCGAGGCCTGTCAGGTGTGGGGGTCTAGGGGAGGGATAGCATTAGGAGAAATACTTAATGTAGGTGACGGGCTGATGGGTGCAGCAAACCACCATGGCATGTGTATACTATGTAACAAAACTGCACATTCTGCACATGTACCCCAGAACTTAAAGTATAATAAATAAATAAATAAGATAATTAAAACCAAAGTTAGCCTCATAACGATAAATGTAAATGGTTTAAATTATTTCAAAAGTAAATGACACTCAACATTTTTGTGTGTGATGTGTTAAATAACCGTATGCTATTAAGATGAGGAAAATCTAAACTAAGCACATAAAATGTCTTATTGTCATCTACATCTAGATTTTCCAGATCAATATTTTTTGGTCCTTTGTAAGATATAGTTTCCCTTTTTCGTGTTAAAAACAAAACTATTGGTAGAATAAGCTGTATATTATCTTTTCAGAAAAAAGCCTAAATTTCATATGCTCACCAAATTCAGCCATAATTTTGTGTTAATGTAATGAGGCCATTATTATTTTTCCTGTTAATTTTTTATGATACCACTCTTAAACATTTTTGAAAATTGTTGAAAAATAAAATGAGCACAGCCAACCAAAAGTACAGTATGAAATGTTTTTTAGTTTGCACTCTAAAGCAATTTTAAGTAAATTAAACTGAATTGAAATAGTAAGGAGAAAAATCACATAATGAAAATTCAAATTTTCCATATTTATTCTTGATGTGTGCAAACATATAACTATAGTGTGAAATCAATAAAAGAAAATATAGCAATAACATCACCTTGGTATAATACAATAATAAAGTCTTAACATCTGATATAAAAAGTTAGCTCCAGACCACACATCTACAGCCATCTGATCTTTGACAAACCTGAGAGAAACAAGAAATGGGGAAAGGATTCCCTATTTAATAAATGGTGCTGGGAAAATTGGCTAGCCATAAGTAGAAAGCTGAAACTGGATCCTTTCCTTACTCCTTATATGAAAAGTAATTCAAGATGGATTAGAGACTTAAATGTTAGACCTAATACCATAAAAACCCTAGAGGAAAACCTAGGTAGTACCATTCAGGACATAGGCATGGGCAAAGACTTCATGTCTAAAACACCAAAAGCAATGGCAGCAAAAGCCAAAATTGACAAATGGGATCTCATTAAACTAAAGAGCTTCTGCACTGCAAAAGAAACTACCATCAGAGTGAACAGGCAACCTACAGAATGGGAGAAAATTTTTGCAATCTACTCATCTGACAAAGGGCTAATATCCAGAACCTATAAAGAACTCAAACAAATTTACAAGAAAAAAACAAACAACCCCATCAAAAAGTGGGCAAAGGATATGAACAGACATTTCTCAAAAGAAGACATTCATACAGCCAACAGACACATGAAAAAATGCTCATCATCACTGGCCATCAGAGAAATGCAAATCAAAACCACAATGAGATACCATCTCACACCAGTGAGAATAGCAATCATTAAAAAGTCAGGAAACAACAGGTGCTGGAGAGGATGTGGAGAAATAGGAACACTTTTACACTGTTGGTGGGATTGTAAACTAGTTCAACCATTATGGAAAACAGTATGGCGATTCCTCAAGGATCTAGAACTAGATGTACCATATGACCTAGCCATCCCATTACTGGGTATATACCCAAAGGATTATAAATCATGCTGCTCTGAAGACATATGCACACGTATGTTTATTGCGGCACTATTCACAATAGCAAAGACTTGTAATCAACCCAAATGTCCATCAGTGACAGACTGGATTAAGAAAATGTGGCACATATACACCATGGAATACTATGCAGCCATAAAAAAGGATGAGTTTGTGTCCTTTGTAGGGACATGGATGCAGCTGGAAACCATCATTCTTAGCAAACTATCACAAGAACAGAAAACCAAACACCGCATGTTCTCACTCATAGGTGGAAACTGAACAATGAGATCACTTGGACTCGGGAAGGGGAACACCACACACCGGGGCCTATCATGGGGAGGGGGGAGGGGGGAGGGATTGCACTGGGAGTTATACCTGATGTAAATGAGGAGTTGATGGGTGCTGACGAGTTGATGGGTGCAGCACAGCAACATGGCACAAGTATACACATGTAACAAACCTGCACGTTATGCACATGTACCCTAGAACTTAAAGTATAATAATAAAAAATAATTAAAAAAAAAAAGTTAGCTCCTCATGGCAATATCCACAGAGACATTAGGGAGCATAACTTAAAATTATATTTCTTGGGTATCAAATGCTTGAGGTCCCAGAATATGCCAATTTTCTGTCAATATCTGCAACCCAAAGATCTATTACTTACTTGGGAGAGCATCTCATCTTTTTACAGATCTCACTGTCACCCAGGCTGGAGTGCAGTGGCAAGAATTTGGCTCACTGGAGCCTCAACCCATCTGGGCGCAAGTGATGTTCTCTTCTCCATTCAGCCTCTGAGTAGCTGGGACCACAGGCACATGCCACCACATCCAACTAATTTTTTTTAATATATCTTTTGTAAAGATGAGTTCTATTTTGTCTGGGCTGAGAGAATTGCCTTTTTAAAAATGATAAATGTTTTCGTATAGGAGAATTGGAGCAAAATTCACCCCTAGTTATCTAAAAGATTATATCTTATAATCTAGTTATCAACTAGATTATAAAAATAAATTAAATGAATGTGTCTGTTAAGAAAGGTTAAGTATATGGACATCACAGGCAATTGTACTTTTTAGATTGCATAGTGTGTGTATAAAATTAAAATAATGTTTATATAAAATAAAATAGAGTAGAGGAAAATTAATTGGCTTTATAGAAAATACAGAAAAAATGTGCCCTTGTTCAACTGTTTATTACCTCGATATTTGTCAAAGTATATCACATATTTTAATTATTTCAAATTAGAAATTAGATTAATCTGAATAGAATACGATGTAGCTTGAGTAAAAAAGTCACCCATCATTCATCCTGAGTGAAAAAAAGACAGTTATATAGGTCAGTCAGATGAGTTTATTTTATACACAAGCCCACACATGCACACATACCTCATTTGCTTATCACAAAATGTCTGTAAAATGCATATTATACTTCAGTGTTTTGAGAAAATATTTCTCAGAGTTGTTAAGTAACCTGCTCCATTTTAAACGACTAACTGATGACAGTCTGAGATCCAAAACTAATTCTGTCTGATTCAGATATCTGTCTTTTGTTTATTTTGTTTTTGCTTGTAATTTTTTGGTTTGTTTTCAAAATACTTGAAGGTATGCACAGTTCCATTACCAGATGGATTTTAGTGGGAAGCAGAGATGGGGAGAGAATGTCAGTTTTGGAGTGACCTTAACAGCTGCTACTAGATGCATAACCGTAAGTTATAAAGGAATATAAAGGAGAATGCCTACAATCATATCCATGTCCAAATAAGGCCTTCATTCCCAAACTCAGGTCATTTTGAAAATAGTTGGGGGTGGGGATGTGAGACCATATTATATTTTAGAGACCATATGACATTTGAGAGACCATATAACATTTATTTTTGTTTCCTAAAACACAGAAAGCATCTCATGAATAACTCAATTTAAAAACAGGTAAAATGAGGGTTTACATGGGTAGCCTGGGAGACACCTAATAATTCCCACAAAAATTAACTATTTCTTTTAAAAGCAGGAAAATGGTTAAGGCTTATTGTTTTGATGTCTGTAACTTGAAAAGAAAGCAGAGGGGAAGAGAGGCACCATCATAAACACTCTCAAATTTATGTCTTGGCATAATGTAGAGAAAAAAGAAAATCCATAAAACTCTGAGTAAATACATTGTTTCAGTACACAAGATAAGACACCATATACTCCTTTACAGCCAAATATTGATTCCCCACTCAGTCTTAGAGTGAGGAATAGAGGAGAAAGTGCCAGGAAAAGACTGGTAAAATGGAGAATGAAGATACATGAGATAGCTCACTGATACAAGCAAAGCCTTGGTGGCTCCGTGCTGAGTTAAGGAAGAGATTTGAAAGCAAGGATATTTCCCTGGAGGCAGTAAAACTGCCTCCTGGAAAGAGAGCAAGCTATGGGGTTAGACGTTTAATAAAATTTTAGGTGAGAGAAAGTGTCCAGGTCTTTCACCTAAATTGCACACCAGATGAGCTCATCTGCTTGTTGTCCACATACTCAGGCTAGGGAAAAAGTGGGCATCTTTCAAAACTCAATCCTTAAACTGTAGCTTGATGTGAAAAAGTAGAGACAAATTCGCCCATGCTACATCAAAGTGTAAGAAGTGTCCATCTTAAGCTGGGAAACCTGAAAGTCATGGCAAGTATAAAATCACTTTTTAGTGATTTTTAGACAAGGAAAAAAATTGCATAAAAGAACATGCAAACAAAGTATTAGGAATCCATCCTATGAAATGCAAGTTTTAAAAATGACAGAGTGTCCAAGAATAATTATACAGAAGGATGCAATTAAAACAAAAATTCAAAGAATCCATCAAGGACAGACACACAAAATTAAAATGAAATGAGAAATTCAGAGCCAAAAAATACATATGTGGCTAAAATAACAGTTTACAAAATAACATAATTAGAAATAGCAAAGAAAAGAAAAGTGTCTGTAATGTAAATAATTTTAAACCATTTTATAGAGTCAATGTTTGGCAAGGTTGTCCACAAGTAAATACTTTTTACTTTTGTTTGTGGCAACCCTACATTAAGGAAGTCTGTTAACATCATTTTACCAACAACATGTGCTCACTTTGAGTCTCCTAGTCATATTTTGTTAGTTGTCATTGTATTCAAACTTTTAAAAATTAGTATTATATCTGGCATAGTGCTCTGTGATTACTTATCTTTGTTATTAACATTGTAATTGTTTTAGGGTACCATGAAACACATCTATACAATATGGCATTGTAAATTGGTGTCACTTTTGCACAGGAATGTGGTAATACGGAGCAAAATTTAAAGTGTTTGTATGATTTGACTCCACCATAATCTCAAAATTTAATCTAGAATATACTAACAAAAACATGTCAAGTTATGAATAAGAAGGCTTCTCATAACACTACTTGTTTAGCATCAAATTTCCAATTTACAACAAATTGGAAACAACCAGGATGTCTCTAGCTAGTAACCTAGAAAAATATGTAACCGATTAAAAATTTAGATAAAACTATATCTTTTGTGTGTATTGGGGATATATGAATAATAGCCACACTTCTGAAGAAATAGATACAGATACCATAAATATGAATAGCTTTCTTATTGACAAAGATGACGCTAACAATGTGGCATAATCACTAGTCAGTTTAACTACTTTATTCCCAGAATTAAACATATCCATGTATCATTAAGGATCTCCACAGGGTAATAGTGAACCCTGCTTTAGTAAACTCATTAAATTGTGAAACAGAATTAAAATAAACTGAGAACAGAGTGCTCCCAAAAGAAGTAGCGACTTGAGACACAGGTTCAGACCTTTATTTCCTCTCTCTCACCAATCTGATGACTCTCTGCTTCCTGAGGGAGAAGGACACAGATGATAATGAAAAAAAAAAGTTATCCTCTTGTTAACTGTACTGTCTGAAGGAATGAGTGGAAGTTTTTTTTCCTTGAGCCATGGCCAGAAACAACTAGAGGAATAAAATATTTCCTCTAATGATGTGAATAAAGCAAAGTGTGGAGCAATGTTATCTTACAAGCATTTTTATGCAAATTAATGCATTTTTTTTTGTTATTTGACATCTCACTTCATAAATGAGATTCAACCTGCATGTAGGAAATGAAAAAGATGATCTTGACTTTAAAAAAACTAACATTTCATCCATAAAAGTAATTTTTGATTTATGGGCTGAACTTGCCCATAAAAACGTTGTGAAAAAGAAAGTTTATCTTCAACTTTCTTCACCTTCCTGTTTCCTTTTCTATGTTTCCTTTTTGCTTCCAGATCCCACTATTTTTTTCTAACAATATTCTTTAGGCTATATGTGTCCATACATTTCCTGGATCTTCATCTCTTATCACAGAATGTGGAGTTAGTATCTTAAGTCATTACGTATCCTTAAAAAAACCAGGTAGATCCATATTAAACAGGGTTTCATAGAAAGGTATGGATTTGAATTCTGTTTCTTTCCTTAGTGTTCTAGATGTAATTTATTGAGCAAGTTACTTTAGGTCCATTAGCGCCGTTGTTTTTGTTTTTTCCCATACTTAAAATACAAATATCTATAATTAACTATAGTTTTTCTTATTAAGAAATTCCTAGATGAGTGGACATTTAATTAGATTTTAATTATTAAGCAAAAGCAGGAAATACTATGACATTTTTCCAATGGTGGCTATCAGGATTTAGAAATAGTCCATTAAAAGGCTTATTTTTAAGTGAATTTTTCTTCCTGGAATCCATGAGCTATGTATCTTGATATATATATATATCACAGTTGTATGACTATAGACCTGACCACGTCATAATCAGGAGACCACAAGGTGAATTGGAGACATACTCAGTTAACATGTGCAGTTCTAAAGTATTTTTAAATATCCGTATGATCATTTGGTTTATTTGCCTAAAAACAACCATTAACACATGAAAGAATTTTGTGAAAAATCCCTTGTCAATGTGAATTAATTATTCTTGACCATTTAAGAGAAATACCTATATAATAGCTACCAAAACTGTTAGACTAAACCAATTAGTTGGAGTAAGGATGCTACATAAAAAGATTAATTCAGTTATAAATTAATTGGCCTAATACCAGTTAATATGGAATTTCCTTTATATAGACACAGCCTAGCGTTCCAAACGAAAATGCACTATACTGTGCCAGAAAGAAAATAAAATGAATGCATAAAGTATTAGCAAAAATTGTTTTAAAATATGTAGTAACAGTTTATGACAGACTATCAGTAAGAGAATTGTAAATTTGGAAACAAAATCTCATTCTTCTCCACTTAATCTCTTCTTTTTCTTCTATTTTTTATTAAAATATTTCAAACATCTGGAACTTTACCACTTAGGAACTTTGTGGTTAATTTACCTGGTACAGCATATTGACATGTAACTCTCAAAATTATTTGTTGTGAACTATGTCTGAAACCGTGCATTGCTGTTCTTGTATCTATCTACTTTATAATCCTTTCACTCTCTCTCCCCTAAAATGTGCTGATAAAGCTAGCATTATGTAAATGTTACTAGTTACTATAATCAAAGAAATGCTTCTACGCAGGCATTTTCCCTTTCCATTCTATGAACACCCACATACAGTATGTGTGTATATGAACACACATATACATATGTGCACACACACATATTATTCATTTTTAGAAATGAGCCTAATCATATATAATATATATATTATATATATGCAAGAGACACAGCTTTAAATTACACAGAATGACTAAGTTGTCATAGAGCCTGCTATCTGAGTGGAAGACTATATATTGGATTCTTTTTATAGCCAACCAAAAAAATAAAAAACAAAAAACAGAAGCCCCTCCCTCCAATGTTTGTCATTTAAGTCCCAACTGTGCTGTAGCCTTTAACTGTGTAAGACAGCAAGACAGCACATTTTGTAGATTAAACCAATAAACTCACAAACATAAAAGAAACAAATCTCATAATTGCGGATTTCAATTAAAGGAAGGGGGATCAAAGCAAACATTCTGCTGGAAATTACACAGCTGCTATCTATACAAAATGAGAAAAACGTCTAGAGCCAGCCATAATTTTACAGAGGCAAAAAAAAAAAAAAACAAAAAAACCATGCAGCAAACCCTGCAGTAGGACAGATTGTCTATGCTCCTCACGTCCCAATCAGTAATACAGAAATATTGAGTAATAAATTCCTTGCCTCTCTCCATCTGAAAAGCTCCCACCATCTGTGAAAGACAATTTGTAACAGCCTCAATATTAAGATTCAGTAAACAGACAATCACTCCCCTCGTGCCAAGCCGTGGCTACATTTGGAGAAAAGCATAAAGCAAAACAATTAGTAACACCGAGACCCCTCTATTACAAATTATCCAGCCACCAAAACAACTAGTTTCAATTGCGGTTTCCCTTCAACTGAAGAGGAATGCAGGAGATCCTGCATATTTGGCTACCTTCGTGGCCCATGCGTAGGCCTCATTCTAATGCGTTGAATTATTATTGATGGCTGAGGCAGTTCTGCTCTGTTGGTGAACCAATAATGTCAAGGCACTACCTGCAAGATTAATTATAGGAGAGAATAGGCTGAGGTTTCTTGGGACTGAGACATTAATATAGACTGAGCATCAGTTTCAGGGGATTCAACAGACAGCTGAACTAACGCCTCAAACAACGTGACTCGCACTAAATCCCGGTAGCTGTATCTTAGCAGCATGTGGAAGCTTAGAACAATTGTTTTTAACTATGAGGTACAGCGCATTCTGTATTAAAAAAAAAAAAAAAAAAACCCTAAAATACAAAATCAACGGTTCTACCTGAGTTACAAATTCAACCTGAGCTTTGCAGAGAGCGTAGATTATACTATTTATTTCACCACAAAGAAAAGGTGACACCACTTTCCTCATGAGTTTGTCCTTGGAACATGTAAAATATGTTCTTATTTACTGCATTTTCTAGGGTTTTGAGTAGGGTGACAAATCTTCCTGGTTTTCTTGGAAAAAATCTCAATTCCCACTTGGTATCCTGGAGTGATTATTAAAAACACACACATTTTATTCTTAAACTGTCGTGGTTTGGATGATAAGTTATACAGTCACTTTAGTTCTAAGGCATATGGAGCCTGAAGCATTTTCTCACTGTGGCTATAGCCATCTTTTATGTAAATATTTTATTTGCTTGTCATATGCAGGTATTTGTACACTTTCTTGGAAATAAAAATTTTAAAGAACCTGAAGTGTGAAGTTAAATCGAAGGATATGCTACATTTGTAATCTAAGTGAAATTTAACTTGGGGCTTCTGCTTCATTTTGCCAAATTCAAAGTTGTATGATATAAAATTACATTATATATGTGTGTTTGTATACATAAATGTATATACAAATATTTAAATATATGTATATACCCATATGGTATCAGGTAACATTCATTTGATTCTTAATTCTTAATCTGTACTAGACACTCATCAAATGATTTTACATATTCTAATTCTTGCTTTATAGATAAATAGATATGTGTGTGTAAATATTTATGCATATATATATAGATGTATGGAATCTGTATATATCTATATGTATATGTATATAAATATTCCATAAATCTATATATGTATGTGTATATATGTGTGTATACATATACAACTTATATGTGTATATATACACATATACATATACACATATGTGTATATACACGCACATATATACACGTGCGTGTATATACATATATGTATGTATACATATATACACATATAAAATATGTATGGAATCTCTATATACTCTCTATATTCTCTCTATATATTTTATTAATATTTTCAACTGAAAAAAGTGAGGCACGGATGGATGGATGAATGATCATGTTCATGGTTACAGAGTGAGCAAATAGTAATGTTCAGATTCAAATTAAAGAACTCTGTCCTTAGTGTACAGTCTGTAACCAGTTAACAAGCTCTTATAATTCATATGTGTATGCATTTAATACATGCATTGCGGAGGTTTCTGTATCAGTCTCACTATTTAAATCATCTGGAGTGTACCAGAGAAAACAAACCATGGTAGCAAAACTAGTAAGGCTAAAGCATTACAACCATGCACTGCTGAATTTGTTATTGTAACTAGGAGGCCATTTTGTATTCTAACATGGAATAGTTATCTCAAAATAATTTATTTTACTTTGCAAGTTAATGCTATTCTCGACTATCTCTCTATTTTTCTCCCAGCAGCAATCAAAAGGAAATTGAAAAAAAAAATCCACGATAGATTTGATCTATTGTCTTAAAATGTCATGACTGTGGAGCGTATGATAGTTAGAAATAAGTTATCAGGCATCTCCACACGAGTAAAGACAAATGTCTTTGTCAGTTTTAAATAGACAGTGAGGAACACTCCGCTTGCGAAGGAAACTAAATTCCAAGTAACTGGAAGGACTGCCTTTATATATATGTATACGTCACCTATCACCTGCACTTCTGTTTAGAGTGTTTCAATAGAAAATTTATAATTAAAAAGTCTTATAATCTGAATACACTGTATACAGTTATGCATGTTAAGAGTCTGTCTAGTTTTATTGGTGTTATTATTTCACATGAGGAAAACACAAGAATAGAGACAACACATTTTGCTAACCAGAGAGGATGAGGAGCAAGGGTCAACCTGTCTGTAAGATTCTTTCCATAGTGCCTCAGATCACATTTAAAAGACTAAGTTAAACAAAGTTTAGAAAGATTCTGTAGCTTTTCTAGCATTCCATAGTTGTACCTGCCTCCAGGAGATTTTCATGCTAGTTGATAAAATGGTCCTCTTTCTATGGCTGTCCATCCTAAATATACTCTTTAGTTATTAAATAAACATTATGTTTCAGGCACAGTTCAACACTGGGGTAGATGCTTGAGCAGTGAAGTGAATGAGACACACAAGGAATCTGCCCTCATAATGTGTAAAACCTTGTGGACAAGGTAAGTAATGAATATAGAAATGAAAAGACAACTGGAATATTTGCTCACTCTTCTTTTTGCTGATATAACCTTTAACACTTTTCTTCCTTTTAATTCAGTGTCACCTCTGACTTGTCTTATTTCTGTTATCAGTACCTCGCCAAATTCTTGTGATTTGATATTTCAGGGAATTTCCTTCTTGTTCCTCTTTTCCTTTCCATTCTTATGAGATCTTCAACCACAAAAGGCATGTTTAAAATTTATGATAGCAGCTATGAAGTCTTTAGTATTATTTCCTTGGGTTTATTGATTTTCTGTAATTATCTTTCTAAAATGAACTGCATCTTCTTTTCTTATATATTGTTTGGCTTGCTTGTCTTTATGTGTTTATATTTGTGACTGTCATAAATTTATTTAAGGTTTTTAGCTCAGAATTCTCCATTTGAATTTTATTATTAAAATATGATTTATTATTAATTCATTATTAAAATGTGGAATTTGGGTACCGTGTGTTGAATTCATAAAACTCCGTAGTTAATGGCACATCATCGTCACTGATCTGTGCCACAAAACTCTTGAAAAATGTTATTTACTTTATTCTGTGTTCTTTATTCCTATTTTCCTCTCCCTTATACCACATAGAAAGACATTTTATAATATTTAACATGGGAAAAATTTTGGTATACTTTTTTTAAAAGTAGGCATTTATATTCAGTGCTTCAATTTTAAGTTGCATAATAAAAGTGTTGGATATTCGATTTTAGAGATTCGTCCATGTTGTTGTTTTCATATCTAGTCTTTTAACAGCTGGCCAGGGTTTCATGGTGCATGCTCATCAAAGCAAACTGCACACTTGCCTGCTGATGTACAACTTGCCACAACAAATCTCACTGTAATACCATACTTGAATATATTCCCTTATACTTACCTATGAAATAAGGTCTTTGGTTATATACCAAGTCAATTTTCTGCGTCATAGTTTATGAAAGGAAAGAGTTAACAGCAGTCCTGTGATCTGTTTTTTCCACCTCTTCTTTAGGAATGGGACAGGATGAAAGACTTTCCCGTCAAACCATCTTTTAAACATATGAATGTCAAGACTTCTACAAAACATATGTTGATGTTTTCTAGTGGGTGAGTCCTTGTCTTGGAAATATTGTGGCCAACTCTATGAGTTTGCCAGAACTACCACAACAGAATACCATAGACTGAGTGGCTTCAACAATAGAAATTTATTTTTTCACAGTTCTAGGGGCAAGAATTACAATACTGAGGTACCAACAGGTTTGATTTTCTCTGGTTTCTCTCTCCTTGGCTTATGGATGTCCACTTTCATGCTGTGTGTTCACATGGTTTTTCCTCTGTGTAGGCACATCACTGGTGTCTCTTTGTATGTCAAAATTTCCTCTTATGAGTACACAAATCCAATTGAATGAAGGTCCACTTTAACAGTCTCTTTTTAACTTAATTATCTCTTTAAAGGCCCTGTCTTCAAATACAGATACATTCTGGGATACTGGGGATTACAGCTTTGACATATGAATTTTGGGAGAACATGATTCAGCCTATGTACCTGGTTGGTCTATGTTGCTTATTGTAAATTCACCTAGAATATCCCCTTAGAAAATGTCTTATAGACCAGATAATTTTCAGATCATAACATAAAAATATTTCATGACTTGCATAGCTCCCTTTTGTGTAAGTTATATCCTTCTAGCATAGGTGAGACCTATATGTTAAATCTGTGTCTGACACACTGTAAAATAAAAACTTAGGACTCAAGAACAGTCCTGGATTTCTCCATGCCTCTTCTAGGCTTCGCAATTACCCAAGAGTTCTGTAAAAGGGCCATATATGCAAAGTGGTCTCCAAGTGCCAAAGGAGCAAAGAAGCTGCAGAAGGAGGGAGACAAATCCAGTTTGTTGGTTTTGAGTGATTTATTAAGGGAACTTGCAGAAAGAATAGTGGCCTTGGGCAACCACAACACAGGTAAATTTTTACACTGTGAACTCTCAGACCCACGGCTTATACCTTGGGGAAAAAGCCTATGTACGCTGGAGGAATGTGTAAGTCGTTGCAGACATTTCAGCCTATAATTTCCGGGACTATAAGGGTTGTTTTGGAGGAAACTTGCTGTGAATAGGTGTTCTTACATAGGAGCAATAATACATCAACTAGATATTTTGGCGGTATTCCTGAACTGGGGTTAGTCAGATGTTATATGGCAGATTAGCATTTAATAAAATCACTCTTGTCCCTGTACCATGGTCCTGAAATTATTAGTACATTTTGATATTTAATAAGATCTCAGATTCATGTGTGTCTTACTGAACAACTAACACTTTTTGTTGTGATATGCAGTTTTAGAAACTGATAGGGTTTTTTGTTCTTATGTCTACACATTATCAGTTCTTCTATCACTCTATTCATAAGGACTTTAGAATCATAACACTTAATTCACATTTTTAATTTTAAAACATATTGAGGATCTATTGATCATATTTTTCTACCATGTTATTAAACAACTCATTACTATGTATTGTTTTTGTATTAAAAAATGTTGAAAGGTATTCAAAAAGAAGCCAAAATACCTTGTAGTATAAAAAGGAATAAAAAAAATACAAAAATATATGATGACATGTATCTACCATTTTATTATCATCTGGAGTAAATTTATTGCCCCCAAAATTTTGTGTTCTGTTTATCCTTCCCTCTTGCAACTCCTGTCAACCACTAATCTCACTGTTTCCACAGTTTTGCCTTTCCTTCATGTCATATTGTTGAAATTATACAGTATACAGTCTTCTAAATTGACCTCTTTCACTCAATAATATATGTTTAAGGCTCCTCCATGTCTTTTTGTAGCTTTATAGCTCTTTCTTTTTAGAAGTGAATGATATTCTATTGTTTTAACACAGTTTATTTATCTATTCATATACTGAAAAATATCTTGGTGACTTCCAAGTTTTTGACAGTTATGAATAAAGTTGCTATAAACATCTGTGTGTTAGTTTTTTATAGACGTAAGTTTTTAACTCCTTTGGGTGAATACCAAGAAATGTGATTACTGAATAGTATGATAGGAGTATGTTTAGTTTTGCAAGAAACTGCCAAATTTTGTTCCAAAGAAACTGCACAATTTGCATTTTCACTGGCAGTAAATGAGATTTCCTATTGCTCCACATCCTTGTCAGCATTTGATGTTGTCAATGTTCTAGACTGTGGCCAATTCTAATATGTATGTACTAGTTTTTTATTATTGTTTTAATTTTCATTTTCCTGATGACATATAATGTGAAACATGTTTTCATATGCTTATTTGCCATCTGTATGTTTTCTCTGGTGAGGTTCTGTTTAGGTCTTTCGCTGATTTAAAACTCTAGTGTCTTTATTGTTGAGTTGTAAGGGTTCTTTGAATATTTTGCCTAATAGTTTTTTTTTTTTTAATCAAATGTCTGTCCTGAAAATATCTTCTCTCATGCTTGTGTTTTCATTCTCTTGACAGTATCTTTTTCAGGACAGACATTTTTAACTTGAGTAACATCTATTTTATTAATTTTTTCTTTCATCAATCATGCCTTTGGTGTTGTATCTAAAATGTCATCACCAAATCAAAGGTCATCCATTTTTCCATATGTAATCTCTAAGTATTTTATGGTTTTTCAATTTAACATTTAGGTCTGTAATTCATTTTCAGTTAATTTTTGTAAATGGAATGGTCTGTGTCTAGAGTCATCTTTTTGAATGTGGATGTCCAAGTGTACAAGGACTGTTTGCTGAAAAGACTACAAAGGATCTTCAAACAGTTCATAAAAATTTTCTAAATTTTCCATGAATTTCAACTTTTCTCACAAAAATAAACTTGTATTGTCTTGTTGTAACATGTCTAAACAGGACCTAGTTTGAGGTACTAAGAAGAATATGACACCAATTTGAAAATAATACCTCTCAAACAACATGAATTCTGATAAAATGAAGCAAGAACAAGCATCAAATTTATGGTAAGGCTTGAGCAGAAACATAGAGAAATAATTGACCAAAAGCCTGTGGGGACAATATCCAAAATAAATCAGCAGTTTACAAATTGTAACTGATGTTAAGAAGGGATGAGATAATGTTGAAGCTGAAAGCTCAAAAGAGAAGACCATCCACATCAGTTTACGAGAAAAGAAAAAAGAAAAAAAAAAAAAAACTTGTTTGTGCCCTAATTGAAGAGCACCAAAAATTAACAGCACAAATAGCTAACAACCTGGATACCTCAATTGGTCCAGCCTACAAAATTCTGATTGCAAAATCAAAGGTGAGCAAACTTTCCACTTTATGGGTGCCAAAACCATTGCACAGAGATGAGCTACAGATTATAGTAGAGCTTTCAATTGAAAATTTAAACAAGTGGAATCAATATCATGAAACATTTCTTTGAAGAATTGTAACAAAAGATGGAATATGGCTTTAATAGCATGATCTTGAAGACAAAGAAGAATCAAAGCAATGGTAACAATATGTGGAAGTGGACTAGTCAAAGTAAAAGCAGATCAGTCAAGAGCAAATATTATGGCAACAGTTTTCAAGGATGCTCAAAGGAATTTCGATTGTTGACTTTCTGAAGGGCCAAATAATGATAACATCTGTTTATGATAAGAGTGCTTTGAGAAAGTTAGCCACAGCTTTAGCAGAAAACACCTGAGAAAGCTTCACTAGAGTCTTTTCTCCACCATGACAAGGTTCCTGCTCATGCCTCTCAAACAAGAGCAATTTTGCAAGAGTTTCAATGGGAAATCATTAGGCACCCCTCTTGCAGTTTTAATTTGGTTTCTTTTGATTTCTTTTTCTTCCTGATATTAAAAAATCTAAAAAGGGCGGCCAATTTTCTTCAGTTGATTATGTAAAAAAGCATTGACATCATTAAATTCCCAAGACTCTCAGTTCTTTAGGGATTGACTCAGTAATTGGTACCATCTCTTACATAATTGTCTTGAACTTGGTGGAGTTAATGTTAAAAGTTTATATCTTTAATTTTTATCTTTAAATTCCAGTTTTCTACATATTTTAAAAATTTCCCTCATATCTTTCCTGCATTGTATTGCCATTGTCCTTTGTGAAAGATCAATTGGCTATATTTATATGGGTTTATTCCTTCACTCTCTATTATTTTCCATTGACCTATTTGTGTATTTCTTTGTCAATACAATCCTGAATTGATTACCCTAGCTTTATAGAAAGTCTCAAAGCAAGGTAGTATCAGTCCTCCAACGTTCTTCTTCTTCTTTAATATTGTGTTTGCTATTCTGCATCTTTTGCCTATTCATATCAATATTAAAATCAATTTGTCATTATCCGTAAGATAACTTGTTGGGATTTTATACTGAGATTACATTGAACCTGTAGATTAAGTTGGAAAGAATATCTTTACAATATAGAATCTTCCTGTTTATGAACATGAAATATCTCTCCAAGTTTTTAGCTCTTCTTTAATTTGTTTCATCACAGTTTTGTACTTTACTTCATATAAGTCTTGAACATAGTTTGTTAGATTTATACATAAATATTTCTTTTCTGGGTGCTAATGTAAATGTTATTGCATTTTTTAATATGCAAAAGTTACCAATGTAAAACACAACAAAAAAGTGCTTGCATTATAAATACATTTGTTGCAAATAACAAAAAGCCCAAATATCAATGACTTTAACATAAAATAGATTTACTGTTTCCTTATACTTACAAGATGCTCCTTCATGTAACAGACTGTATTCCAGGTACACAGAAGAAAGAATAAAAACCAAAGAAATTTATGAGACTTTTTTTTAATCAGGAAGATACTAAAACTCTCACTGAAGCCTTTTATCAAATTCCTCTTACATATTATTGGCTAGAATTTTATCTCATGATCAAACTTTGCTGCAAGAGAATATAAAAAGGTGTGTGTGTTTGAGCATTACATGTTGAAACTTCAATATGGATATTTTTACAGTGGGGAAAAAAGAGTACAACAGATATTGAATAGACAACTAAGAGTTAGGGCTAAATTAATACTTCAGAAACTTATGTATAGAACAGCTGAATATTTGGAAGAATAGGCCAGCAAACATATTAGACTTGAGTCCTCTAATTTATGTATTTATTTTAAATTAATATAAAAATAACCATCTGTTTCTGTAAAGCATATGGTTGTTAAATAGATATTCAATAATAAAGCTTGCTTTGTTTATGAAAGAAATAGTTCCTCGGAATTTTTTACAAGAGACATTAGCAAATGATGCTAGGAATAAAAATTTATTCATAATTTATCTATTTTGCAATACTATGAACAAATAATCACCATTAGAAAATATAAAAGGGACCTGGGGTTTTAGTAAATCTCTGACATATCCCTTGCCATGATCACAGAATCTGTATGTATATCATCTTCTTGTATAATCTGGTCAATCACTACTCTTTGAAGTCATCATTCCTTTGATTGAAATTTTAGCTTCTTTTGTTGCATGAAACTATTTTTAACAGATTGTATATTTACTTGAGAAGTTGTCTTTTTTATATGACTGCACTATACATATCAGAAATATGACTTATTCATTTATATATCCTTGTATTATCTAACCAATTTTTAGCAAAGTGGGTTCCTCGCATACACTTGTAGAACAAACATTAATAAATCAAATGAATATTGATGGCCTCATGATTCCAGAAATTTGTTGTGTTTAGCAAATTTGTCTGAAACATAATTTCAACCCTAAACAACATACAAACTAAACTTTATGCTCCTGAGGGGTGTGTGTGTGTGTGTGTGTGTGTGTGTGATTTTCACATTTTAGTGACAATCTATAAGCTAGGGATGCTGTGCAAAGTTCAATAGAAGTTTTTATGGGTTTCTGTTGTTGCTATTGTTGTATTTTGTAACTTCATAATGTCATGAGAAAATTTATGAATTCACACATGTTGATTGATATGATTTGGATGTGTCCCCACCCAAGTCTCATCTTGAATTGTAGCTCCCATAATTCCCATGTGTCATAGGAGAAACCTGGTGGGATGGAATTGAATCATGGGGATGGGTCTTTCATGTGCTGCTGTCATGATAGTGAGTTAATTTTCACAAGATCTGATGGTTTTATAAGGGGCTTTTCCCCCTTTTGCACTGGAATTCTCTATTGCCTGCTGTCATTTAAGACACAACTTTGCTCCCCATTTGCCTATTGCCATGATTTTGAGGCCTCCCCAGCCATGTGGAACTGTGAGTGAATTAAACCTCTTTCCTTTGTAAATTATGCTGTCTTGGGTATGTCTTTATTAGCAGTGCGAGAATTAATAATACAATAAATTGTTACTGGGAGTGGGGTGCTGTTGTATAGATACCCAAAAATGTGAAAGTGACTTTGGAACTGGGTCACAGGCAGAGGTTGGAACAGTTTGGAGGACTCAGAAGAAGATAGGGAAATGTGGGAAAGTTTGGAACTTCTGAGAGACTTCTTGATTGGCTTTGACCAAAAGGCTGATAGTGATATGGACAATAAAATCCAGGCTGAAATGGTCTCAGATGGAGATGAAGAACTTGTTGAGAACTAGAGTAAAGGTTACTGTTGCTATACAAAGAGACTGGTGGCATTTTGCTCCTGCTCTGGAGATCTGTGGAACTTTGAACTTGAGAAAGATGATTTGGGGTATCTGGTAGAAGAAGTTTATAAGCAGCAAAGCATTCAAGAGGTGACAGAGCATAAAAGTTTGAAAAGTTTGCAGCCTGATGCAGTAGAAAATAAAAAACTCTTTTTATGTGAAGATATGCAAGCCAGCTGCAGTAATTCATGTAAGTAACAAGGAGCCAGATGCTAATTTCCAAAGCAAGGGGGAAAATGTCTCCAGGGCATGTCAGAGACCTTCATGGCAGCCCCTGACATCACAGGCCGGGAGGCCTAGGAGGAAAAAATGGTTTTATGGGCTGGGCCCAGAGTCCCCCTCCCTGCTCTATGTAGTATCCAAACATGGTGTTCTGCATCCCAACTGTTTCAGCTCCAGTTGTGACTAAAAGGGGCCATCACTCAGCTCAGTTTGTTCCTTCAGAGGATGCAAACTCCAAGCCTTGACAGCTTACATGTGATGTTGGGCCTGTGGGTGCACAGAAGTCAATAATTGAGGTTTTGGAACCTGCATCTAGATTTCAGAGGATGTATGGAAATGCCTGGGTGTCCAAGCAGAAGTTTGCTGCAGGGGTAGGGCCCTCATAAACAACCTCTGCTAGGGCAGTTTAGAAGGGAAATGTGGAGTTGGAGCCACCATACAGAGTCCCCATTGGAGCACTGCCTATTAGAGCTGTGAGAAGAGGGCCACTCTCCCCTAGACCCAAGATGGTAGATCCATTCACAGCTTGCTCCACATGCCTGGAAAAGCCACAGGAGTGGAACTTCCCATGCCGTGGGAGCACGCCTTTTGCTTTAGCATGAACCAGATGTGAGACATGGAGTAAAAAGGAGATTATTTTGGAACTTTAAAGTTTAATGACTGCCCTATTGAATTTCAGACTTGCATGGGGCCTATAGCCCCTTTGTTTCTTCCATTGGATATTTACCCAATGCCTGTACCCCCATCGTATCTGGGAAATAACTAACTTGCTTTTGATTATATATGCTTATAGATGGAAGGGACTTGCTTTGTCTCAGATGGGAATTTTGACTGTGGACTTTTGAGATAATACTGAAATAAGTTAAGACTTTGGACTGTTGAGAAGGCATATTTGGTTTTGAAATGTGAGGACATGAGATTTGGGAGGGGCCAGGGGTAGAACGATATGGTTTGGCTTTGTCCCCATCCAAAAGTCTTATCTTGAATTGGGAGGAATCTGGTTGGAGGGAATTGAGTCATGGGGGTGGATCTTTCCTGTGCTGTTCTCATGATAGTGAGTTAGTTCTCATGAGATCTGATAGTTTTATAAGGGGAATTTTCCCTCTTTTGCACTGTACTTCTCTTCTGCCTGTTGCCATAGAAGACATTACTACTCCTCATTTGCTTATTTCATAACTGTGAGGCCTCTCCAGTCATATGGTACTGTGAGTCCATTAAGCATCTTTTTCTTTATAAATTACCCAGTCTTGGATACATCTTTATTAGGAGCATGAGAATGAACCAATGTGCAGTTTCTCTATTTTATAAGATTTGTCTCATTTTTGCCTATTTTTGATAAGAAATTATGTTTTTTATCTATTTAATTTGTTCCAACTTCAACACTTGTGGGAACCATTATAAGGTTCTTCCCTCAAAGTTGCTCATGTTTCATGCTGAGAACCTGTGAATATGTCAAGAGGGACTTTACAGATGCAGATGTGATTAAACATCTTGAGATGGAGGGATTATCCTGTATTATTTAATGGAACTAATGTAATCACAAGAATGCTTATAAGACGGAGGCAGGAGAGTCAACCTCTGAGAGAGAGAGAGAGATTTCAAGATGTTACACTGTTGGCTTTGAAAATGGAACAAAGGGCCATGAGCAAACAAATGAAGGTGGCATCAGGAAGCTTGAAACACAAAGAGAGATTCTCCTCTAGAGCCTTCAGAAACAACACAACCCCCAAATACCTTGATTTTAGCCCAGTCAGACTCATCCTGGACTTCTCTCCTCCCAAAATTATGCTATTTTAAGCTACTATATTTTAGGTAACTGAAACAACAGTAATAGGACACTAATACAACTCCCTACCACAATTAATGAAAACAGTCTCTTTTGGATGACACTTAAGAGTCTCTTTAAGTAAAATGTTCAATCCCTAGGAATCCTGCTTAATCCCTCTTATGTACTCAAAATATAGGCAGCGACTTACAGTGTTTTTATATCGCAGAGTTAAAGGGGAACCCAAAACTATGCAGAGACCATGGCTTCTATGTCTTCAGTCAACTTTGTTCTTTTCTCATTATGCTGCAAGTATTGATTTATTGGTCAATCTTTTACCATTAAGTATAATGGTAGATGTAGGGTTTTTTGTAGATTATCTTTATCAAGCTGAAGGAGGATACCTCTCTATTCCTGTTTTCCTGAGAGTTTTTATAATAAATGGGTGTTGATATGTTTCACATTTTTTTTCTGCATAGATTGTTATAATCAAGTGATTTTCATCTTCTAGGCCAAAATAATGTGTCATGGAATTAATTAATTTGTGACCCTTGAACTAGTCATATGTTCCTAGTATAACCTTAATTGGTCATGGTGTATGATTGTTATTACTAAATTAGACTTGCTAACATTTAAAAAATGATTTTGTGTTTATATTCACAAGTGATAGACTCTGTAATTTTTGTACTTTCTTTTTTTGATATCAGATATCAGCACAATAGTAGTCTTATAAAATAAATTAAAGATTGTTGCTTCCTCTTTACTTCTCTGAAAGAGTTTGTAAACTCCTATTAATACTTCAAAAGTTTGATACAATTCTTGATAAAAACCATTTGGGCATATAACTTTCTTTTTCAGGAGGTTTATAATTTAAAAATCCACTTGCTTAATAGCTATAAGATTATTCAAATTACCTATTTCATCTTGGGTGAGTTGTGAAAATATTTTCAAAACTTGGTCCAGGTTGTCTAAGTTGTCAAATTTATATGTTTTAGAGTTGTTTATAGTATTCTTTTTTGCCTTTTTTATATCTATAGGATTTATAATTGTATCTTATTTTTATTCCTGATATTTATACTAATAATTTGGTTATTCTTTTTTCCTTACTCTTACTAGATACATGTTAATATTATTGATTTTGTCAAAGAATAAACTCGGTTGTTTTCCAATATTTATGTTTTTATTTTTTATTTTATTCACTTATAGTCTTATTTTCTTTCTTATGCTTACTTTGCATTCATTTTACAGCTTTTATATATGTTCTTTAAGTGGGAGAGTAGATGATTTATTTGATGCTTTTAATTTTTTTGAAAGTATTTATAGCTTTACATTTCTTTCTCAAAACCGATTTAGCTGTCTCCTACAAATTTTGGTATGTTGTCTATTCCATTTTTTTATTTCAATATATTTTCACAAATTCCTTTGAGACTCTTTTGACCCATAGATTATTCACAAGTGTCTAGATAATTTTCAAGGGTTTGAATATTTTTCTGTTATCTTTTTGTTGTTGATTTTTAGTTTGATACCTTTGTGATTAGAGAACATACTCTGTATGATTTCTAGGGTTTTACATTTTTGAATTTTTTTTTAATGTTCCAGAACATTATCTTTCTTTGGTTATGTTCTGTGGGCATTTAAAATTAATGTGTATTCTCCTGTTGTTGCTTGGCATGTTCTAGAAATGTTGATTATATCTTGGTGGTTGATGGTGTTGCTGAGTTTTACTGAAATTCTGTTTAGTAGCTCTACTAATTCTTCAGAGAAGGGTGTTGAAGTCTCCGATCATTATTGTGGATTTGTCTATTTCTTCTTCAGTTTTTTCAGTTTTCACTCCCCATATTTTATAGCTCTGGTGTTCAGTGCATGAGCTTTAAAATTGCTATGTCTTTTTGGTAGATTGCCCTTTCTATAATTATATAATGTCCCTCTCTGTCTCTAGTAATTGTCTTTGCTCTGAAGTCTACTTTATCTAATCTTTTATTCAGGCTTGTTTTGAAGTTAATATGATTCACATTTTCATGATTTGTCTTTATCCATCCTTTTACTGTCAACCTGCTTATAACATTATACTTGAAGTGAATTTCTTGTTGACAAAAAAATAATAGAGTCATGTTATTTAATTCACTCTGCCAATATTTTTATTGGACAATTCAGATTATTTCCATTTAATATAAATATTGATGTTAGGTTTAAAGCTTATCATTTTATTTTTATTTTAGTTTATCTCTTTTTTTATTTTCTTTTATTTTTTCTGCTTTTATAATGAGTAGTTTAACTGTTTTTTGACTTGCGTTTCTCTGTGTGTGTGTTTTTATGTATGTATCTATTTCCTTTTTTAAATAAGCTTTCTTGGTGGTTGTGCCAAGTATTTATATATATATACATATATACACACACACATAATTTATCATGGTATACTGGTGTTATCATTTTTACCAGTTCAAGTGAAATATAGAAATCTTACCTCTGTTTACATTGTTACTGCTCCCTGCTATAACTGTCTTAAATACTTTCTCTACATATAATAAGAACAAAATAAATCAGTGATATAATTTTTGACTCAATGTCAATAATAATTTAGATAACTCAAGAGAAGAAGAGTGTTTCATATAAGCTGATTTTTTTCATTTGTTTCTTCATTTT
This sequence comes from Mandrillus leucophaeus, assembly GCF_000951045.1. Taxonomy (NCBI): domain Eukaryota; kingdom Metazoa; phylum Chordata; class Mammalia; order Primates; family Cercopithecidae; genus Mandrillus; species Mandrillus leucophaeus. The sequence continues at coordinate 2,783,469 of NW_012105220.1, read as the reverse complement.
TTGCTTTATTTTTAAAGAATTTTTCCCTTTTATTTCCTTTTTTTAATTTTCAATTTTTATAGATACATAACAGCTGTACCTATTTATGGGGTAAAAGTGAAATTTTGATCCAAGCATACAATGTGTAATAATCAAATCATGGTAATGGGGATATCCATTACTTAAAGGACTTTTTTTTTGTTAGAAACATTCCAGTTTCTTACTCTTACTAGATACATGTTAATATTAACAGTTTCACTTGTTTAGTTATTTTGAAATATACTATAAGTTCTTATTAACTATAGTCATTCTGTTGTGCTACTAAACACTAGATCTTATTCCTTCTAACTATATTTTTTATATCAATTAAGAATTCCCACTTATTCTGCCCCTACTCACCCTTACAATAGATTTACTGGCAACAAATTATCTTAATTCTCACTCCTGTGAGATCATCTTGATTTTCCTTTCATTCTTGAAGGCTATTTTCACTGTTTATAGCATTCTGAGCTTTCCTGGCCTCCATTGTTTGTGAAGAAAAATTTCTGTCATTATAATAGTTTTTTTTTTTTCCCCATAGTTTCAAAAGTATAATGAAGATGTATCTTAGTGACATCGATTTATTTAGTCTTATTCTGTTTGGTGTTCATTCAACTTCTTGAATTTGTATCTTTTATGTTTTTTGCCAAATTTGGGGAAGCATTCCCCTATTATTACTTCAGGTAATTTTTTACCCCAGTCTTTTGTCTTATTCCAGTGCTTTGATGACAGAAAATGTAGATATTTCACTATATGATAGTTTGCTACGTAATGATATTTTGGTCAATGATGGGTCATATATGTTATGGTAGTCCCATAAGATCATAATAGCATGATTTAACTGTACCATTTCTATGTTTAGATAAGTTTAGATAAACAAAGACTGACCATTTTGTTACAGTTGCCTACAGTATTACGTGTTGTACCAGTTTAGCCCAGGAGCAATAGACTTTGTAGTATAGTAGGTTATACCACTGAGATGTGTGTAAATATACTCTATGATGTTTGCACAATGACAAAATCACCCGAGGATGTATTTCTCAGAATATATCCTCATTGTTAAATGATACATGGCTATATTTTCACAGGTTGCTGGAGAATTTGTGTGTAATTTTCTCAGTTTTGCAGATTGTTTAATTTCTGCCTGCAGTCTCTCATTCGTTTTTTTTTTTTTTTTTTTTTTCCTCGCCTCTATTCTACCCATTCACTGAACTTTATATTTTGGTAATTGAATGTTTTAATTCTAAAATTCACTTTGGCTCCTGTTGATATGTTCTATTTCTCTGCTGAGATGTTTCAACTCTTTGTTGACATATTCTTTTGTTTTTTAAGGACATTTGTAATTGCTTACTGAAGCATAATTATTATAACTGTTTAAAATATTTTTAGATGATATGAACATCTCTGTCATCTCATTGTTGGCATCTATTGCTCACCTTTTTAATCAAGTCTGGTATCTTCCTACTTCTTGGTATGATAAGTGATTTATTATTGAAGACTTGACATTTTTGTGTTATTTTGTGGGACACTAAATTTTCCTTAAACTTTCTATTTTAACTGGCTTTCTGTGACACTGCTCCAGCCGAGGAAGAAAAGAAGCTGGTTATAAATACAAGTCCGGGTTCCTTACTCATCCTTCATTGAAACCCACGGGGTGGTCTTTTGATGCACGAGGTGAGTGCTGATGTGTTGGTGTCGCACATGAAATCTACTGACATTATGGTGAGAGTGGGTTTGTTATCACTGGGTAATGGTGAAATTCCTGATTCTCCAGTAAGCTTTCTCTGATGCCACCTAGGCATCGAGGAGGAGGGGCACTACATTGCTGATGAGTAGGGTGAAAGTCCATGTTCTTCATGTGGTTTTCACTGACATTGCTGGACAGAGGACTTGTTACAGGCTGATGGTGATGTATTGGTTTCCTATTTGACTTTCTCTACCATCAGGACAGCAGTTATTTTTTAACAAACTTGTGATTGTGAAAATCAAGATTTCTAATTCAGTCTTTGCTGACTCAATTTGGAATGGGACCACCATTTTTGTTGATGTTGTTTTCTTGATTTGTTTTTTGGTGTTTGCCTGGAGTAGAGTGGTTATTAGGTAAAAGTTTTCTCTCTAGCTAGGCTGCTTTTCTCCTAATCCTTTGACTAGAGAAAACAGTCATTTTCTGGAGATTTTTTTGTCTGTGCCCATTGGCATTTTCAAGCAGACAGTTTTTTTGGCCCCAAGTCTAGTATAAATGAAACAAAAACCAAACCCAGGAAACTATCATTATGTTGTTTTTTATTCCTGAGGTCCCTCGCTGGTCCGCTGTCTTCTTTATACCTATATAGATCTTTTTACGTTTATTTTATGTGTAATGTACAAGGTTTTAACTATGATTAGTGAGAGGAATAGGAAAAAGTATTTCTCCTCCATCTTCCCAAAAGTGGAAGTCACTCCTAAAAATGTGGTTTCAAGTTTCTAATGTTAGGAATTTTATAGATGTCTGTTTTTCTTATTTCTGACTATATTCCATAGGAATAACAAAGCCAGATTATTTTATTCCTTTTAAACCAATTAAATCATACACACATCTTAATGAATATTCCATTTTCATCTGGAAAGAATGCATGCTCTTCTGTTTTGAAGTAGAATGTTCTATAAATGTAATTTAGAAAAAGCTGGTTAACAGTGTAAACCTTCTATATTCATATTTGTTTTCCCTATAAATGTTATGTAAATGAATAGCATATGTGTGTTGAAATCTCAATCTTATAGTGTGACTTTATCTATTTCTGCTTTCAATTATTTTGATTTTTGCTTCATATATTTCAAAGTTCTGTTATTAAGCATGTATACATTTGAGATTATTATGTCATCTTGGTGAGCTAGTCTCTTTATCATTAAAAAAATCCCTCTTTGTCCCAGGGAATATAAATTGTTTTGAAGTCTCTTTTTAATATTAATATAGACACATAAGATTTTTATAGATAACAATGTCAAGGTATGGTCTTTTCTACTTCTTAACTTGAAAAACAAAACACAATGAAACTATCTTTTAACTTTTGACCTGTTTACAAGTAAAATTGCTTTCTTGAAGTCAGCACATAGATTGACTTTGGTTCTGTATTAATTCTGTCAATGGCTCCCTTTTATTTGGAGCTTGTAGCACATTTACAATTAACTTACTTTTCTGTAATGTTGAGGTTGAATCTATCATTTTGCTCTTCATTTTCTTTTGTTCTCAAGGTTCTTTTCTTCTTTTTTTGTCTTTTCTTGGCTTCGAAGATATTAATTATTTTTAAAAATTATTTTATTTTCCATATTAGCACATTATACCCACAGGTCCTTTATTGCATAGAAGAATGAGCACCAGACAAATAGAAAAATGAGTTGAGTTGTGCTGTGTGCTTTGTTTTGTTTGTCATTAATTGATATTAAATTGACCAAGCTAGATGGGTGTGGTGGCTCACATCTCTAATTCCAGCACTTTGGGAGGCCAAGGCTTAAGGATCACTTAAGCCTAGGAGTTCAAGACCAGCCCTGACAAGAAAGCAAGACACCATCTATACAAAAAAATTAAAAATTAGCAGGCATGGTGACACGTACTTATAGTCCCAGCCACTCAGAAGACTGAGGTGGGAGAATCAGTTGAGCCCAGAAGTTCTAGATTGCAGTGAGCTATGTTCACACTCCTGCAGTCTAGCCTAGGTGACAGAGTGGGACTTTATCTCAAATAAATAAATGAATTTTTTAAAAAAGCACATTTATCTTTTTTGACCTCTTTAACCAACTGTAGTATTAGATGGTTGTAGCAGCTTAATTCTGTTTTATTACCTGTATGTAAACCATCTTAATATACTTGCACAGCAAGCTTATAAATAGAGCTTCTAAATTTTAATTAAATGATTAATTAATCTTAACCAAATAAATCAGATAAAACATCAAATATGCTTTGAGGCATAAACCAACATTATCTGCTCCAAATAATATTATTACATATATACAAATATTTTACGTGGAATCTTCACTACTTAAAAAATTTAAAAGCAGATTTTAGCAACATTTTTCTTTTTTCAATTAGTGTGTTAATCATGTACAAGCTATTGCAATTCATGTTTACAATTCTGCAAAAACTTAAGTAATTACAAATTCTTATAAAATGATATAGTCATAAATAAAATTCTGAAGTTAAAAATATTTGTTTTTATTGTCTTCTAATTTTTCTTCTCTTCCTTATGAAGTGTAATAACCCGTGAAGGTGAGACAAGCTTTTAAATTGCAAAAAAAAAAGAAGAAGAAGAAAAACAATTACCTAATTCAATCAACTGGATGAGTTCTTGAATACACCAGGGAAGAGTATCAAGCTTTAAGTAGCAAAATATTTTAAGTAGTAAAAGTTTCAAATAAGGAGTGCAATAGAAAATTTTGTTGCAACAAGATAACTTCAAAGAGACCTTAATTACATATTGGTTATACTTTTCAAAACTTTTTTATAAGCTATAAAGGAATGCCTTCATATCATAATATCTGATATAGTAGTCAATTTTTTATAAAAGGACCCTGAAAATTTTATTATTATTATTATTATTACTCCCTGTACTTAGTAAAGGTAATGGTAAGTGTTTATGCCTCATTATGAAATATTACACAGTATTACAACAAGCAGATATTATTTTAAGGTTCTCTTTTTTCCCAACATAACATGTTTCTCAAATATTTTTGAGATACAATTACCAATATCCTTTAAAATTCTGTTTATTCTTGTTTAAGCATCTGGATTTCAGAAAAACGTTATGTCACTTGAATTTTTTTTTTTAATTTTTATTCAAACTGTGAACCCAAAAGTATTTGAGGCAGGTATCAATCAATTTAGAAAGTTTCTTTTGCCAAGGATAAGGATTCACATGTAATAAAGCCATTCATATGGTTGGGGGACCTTAGAATTTTATTTTGGTTTACATTCTCCTCCTTCTGGCCAAGGTTTGCCGAAGATAGCATCAATGTCCACCAAATGTTTATTTTGTTTCATAGCATTGCCAAGGCTATAGGATTGTCTGCCCCAAGTCCATCCTGTCCCTTAGTGGGACACTCTGTGGCAAAGGGACTTAGAGTCAAGAGACTTATAGTCAATTAAATATTCTAGGCCAGATAGGAATGAACATGAACAGGCATTCATTATCTCTTAATTTTTTTGTTGTTTTAAAGAACCAACAATCAAAAAGTCAAAGGCTTATATTTAACTTCCGTGTGTTGAGGTACTGCAATCTTGTTTTTAGTTACAGACATATAACAATTCACTATATAAAGCATAACATTGTTCTGAAAAATAAATTTTAAATATATATATTTATCTGCACAACTCATAACTGGGAGTATTATACTAAGGAGGCTTGGTCACAAAGTATCATCATCCTCCTAGTAATTATTTTCTCTTAATTCTGTGGGAAGCAGGAGATTCCTTATGGTTGAGGTGGATGAAAAGGTGCCACATAATAGCTCAGAAAACAAAGTCCTTTGTTTTACTAGCCATTTAGGCGTATTTGTACCCATCTTTGATTTGGAGTGTCTGACCTTGATCTACTTCTATCCCTCAAAACCAGCCCTTACAATCTTATGTGCCAACCTCTTCCATGATAGTCTCTGGGCCTAGAGGGAGGGGGCTTCTGTAGCCTTAAACAGCAGGGCATTTGCAGTGAAAAACAGATCAGGCCCAGTGGAATGCCAAATGAGGCAAATTTACATCTTTCATGATTCAATCTGCACTCAAAAACAAAAGTCGGGGCTGAAATATAGTAAAAAGTGTTATAGTTTTACTTTGAAACAATTTCTTCCTCTCTCTAGCCCTCCTTTCCCATTGAAGAGATATTATAGTAAGACTAATTTATGTGCAAAATAAGTTTTAGGCTTATTGTACTTTGCATGATTATTTGCATAGATTGCAGCAAGAATTGATTGCCGTATAGGCTCCTTTTAAGTTGGCTTTCTGAAACTTTACGTAAAAATATGTTATTCTAGTCAAACCTTGGTAAAATAACCAGTGTCTCAAATTGTCCTGTTTTAAAAGAAAAAACTCTTACTAAACTTATGTAAATAACTGTATTTTCATAAAATCAGAATACTCACAGTTTCTGAATTTTGGAGAATTCAGAGAGAAAGGTAAATTTGCTCACAAAAACATACTTCATCCAATTGCTCTAAACTATACAAAAACAGAAAAGAAAAAGATTTTCTAGAATTTTCCTTGGAGCAGCACAGTTCCAAACAAGATGTTGTTTGTTCACCTTGGAACTGCTATTCACATGCTAAGTAGCTCTTCTTAGATGAAAGCTGTTTATTAGGTACTGTAGAATCTAGCAGCTCCTTACATAAAGTTACTTCTAGGAAAAATGGAGGCTCTCTGCTCATGAGAATTTCCTTCTGCCATCTCTAGGTAGTAAGATTCAATTAATCCATTTTTATTTTATTATAGAACTCTTTGGGGCACCATTACTTCCATTAGCATAGGGGTAGCTTCAGTTAACATTTCATAGCAAGGTGGTAAATGCCCCTCAGGTGGAAATTCTCTAGTCCAGTAGTTGTCATTGGGAAGTGCTTACAGTCTTTTGTCATAAGCTCCAATAAATGTTCCACAAAGGACTATGAAGTGGAGGATTTTTCCTGACTAGCACTCCAGCTTTTGCCCTATATTCTGTGGGCTCAGGCAATCTTATTAGTTCCTATGTGTTTAGCATGTCCATGTTCTGTGCGGGAAACGCATGAGGGGAGAAGAAAAGACACACACACAATACCTTTAAGAGTAAACAAACTTTATCTCATGTAAATGGCAATGCAGATGTAATAAGCAAATGATATAATAAGCAAATAATATAATAAGCAGACTGACATAATAAGCAAATTGAATGGGAAGGGGAGAAGGGAAAAGATTTTTACACTCACTAGGCTATGGAGGATTCACCACCACACTGGATAGCAACAGCCTGGGCTCCAGAGTCAGCTACTTGTCCATCCACAGAGGAGGAGAAGTCTCATGACTTCAGCGCAGTCCGGGACCCTAGCTCTTTTTGTAACAAGTTATTTGGCATGAGGCCCGGTCACGAGGGCCCTTATGACTGGGCTCAACAAACACAAAAATGTCAATTTGTTTTCCCGATTTGTCTATTGTTTTTCAATAACTAACATATAGGAATAGATCGAAATAGAGATTTCTCTGAAATAGCACTGGAGAAACGCCTCAAGGGGTTCACACAACCTCTTCCGGGACTTGGTGACCATTGTTTGTGTCCATGTTCAATTGAGTTCAAATTCAATATTTAACTTTTTCTCCACAGTCCAATGAACACGTCTCATAGGATAGACTTACATGCCTTTGGTTTTATGGTACTAGATAGGGAAACCTTCCCCCATCAGATACAATACCTATTTTCATAGCCATTTATGTAAAGGAGTCACAACTACCTTTTATGAAATCTGTTTAAACATCTCAAATTTTATAACTCTCTAGTAATTTATACATTTTTATGCTTTGGTCCCAGAACCTTTTTTTTTTTTTTTTCCTACCCACAGTCTATTTTACCTTTTCCCTTGAAAGAGGATCTGGGTCCCCAGCCATGGGTTGAGCCAAGGAACTCAGTCTCTTTTGTCAATCTTTATCATAATTTGCCTTAGCCTTGCTTCACAAAATATAAGCTTCTTATTATAACCTTTGCCTTTTGATATTTCTTAAATTTCCCCAATTTGGGGTAAATGCAGAAAATGGATGCGGGGACTTTTAATGTTAGAGAATGAACAGGATGGGTCATCATAAAGCCAGTCCCACCGGGCTTTCAAATATGAAGCATATTAACTGCTTCATCTGGGGTGCTCTACTTGACATTTTTAGGGAGAGTTAGGCAGTTTCCTTCTTAGGGTAAACAGACCTTACAGTGGCATTTATCTGGTCACTGGGCTGGTTGTTTTCTCAGGAATAACCTCCTGTGCATTTGTTTTACATATACTCATCAGCAAATGTTTAATAGTAAGCTATGGGCCTTGCGTCAACTTAAACAAGCCCTTTCATTCTGTAGCATTTAAATTAAAGATTCTGTCCTTAAAGTAGTTATTTGTACAATTCACTATAGCAAAGATTTCTCAGGAAACTGATGATACCAATCTACAAAATGGAACAATTCCTTTACGTTATACACTCTTTTTAATAGTTGCTTGGTCTTGCCCTTCTCCTGCATTGACTAACTTCTTGGTAACCACAGGTCTAAGAGGTAAGTTTTATTGCCCTGGCTTGATTTTTCATTTTGTGTGTAGCTTTCAGGCTGGTGGCCTGACCTGAGACAGACCCACATCTAAGCTTGGCCCATCCTTAAGGCCAAACCCGGCACTCTTTTACTTTCAGTTAGCTGTTACAGATAACAATAACCAAGAGATTGAATATTTTGCTTTTTTTCTTATTAATTTGCATTTCTGTAATTAATTAGTTCGGTGAACTAATTCCCTGAGACTGAGTATGATTCATCTCTAAATTCCACTGTAGCTTTTACCTTTAGTAATTGAATGCAGCCCAGCTGCAGCTCTTTAAGATGGGTAACCACGTGGCCACTCAATAATCAAGTTTTCCTGTCACCTGCCTTTTCATTTTTGTCTTTACTCATTTAGTTTTATTTGTACGATCTTTTTCTTTATTTTAAAGCAACTCTGAAACAGTCTCTAAACTAGGAAAAAGAATTGCATTTTCTTTAGCAAAAACCACATCATTGTGTTTTTACAAACTTCACCAAAAACACCTTTTATTGGCTATTATTTTAACTCTTAATAATCCAAAGTGCCAGTGAAAAAAACTGAAGTTATGTAATGTAGCATAATATAACTTTAAATTTTAAACTACTAGAGATAATTTTGAGATTAAATTTACCAAATTAAGCTTACCAAAGATTACCAAGGTCATGTGAACTAAAAAGGATCTGAACTAGCTTCTATCAGTCTGATAGGCACTTTCTTTTCTTTAAATGAATTGATTAGAGCACTTTCATATAGTTTGGTAGTGAAATATCACTTCCACATGACACATACAAACATATAGATATAGCAGACATGCCACAAGAGAAGATCCAAAAGATTTTTCTTTTGCTTATTTTCAAAAATTCTCTCCCTTACTTTAGATAATTAATTTAAAAAGTTAGAGGAACCAACAAAAGGTGAAAGAGAGAGTTACCATCCCAGGCCTTGCAAAAGAGAGAAAGAACTGAAGCAACAGGTTGCAGTTTCTGAGATATTAATCTGAATAATTTCAAAAAGAAACATTATAGAATTTAAAAATTAAAAACTTCTCACCATAAGAGTAACTCAATCTTTTTAATAAAATCTTCTAATCGGTTTTTTAGTTTTATATTTGACCGTTTTATATCAAATTTCAATTTTTAGAAAAACAATTATAATTTTAATTATAGTCAACTTAATCATATAACATTTTTATAATTTCCTTTTTTTATTAGTATCATTATGACTTACACAGACCATTCACAACATTTTTGGACTTTCTGGTTTGTCTCAAATAGCCCTCTTTTTCAAACAATGAATCATTTCATTTTAGGACAAAAATTCGTCATGCAAGATTTTTTCTCATATGATATTGCTTTCAAGATTTCATAGCAAAAATATCTCTTCATATCTGTAACTTTCTTTACATCTCTCTTATTTCTTGGTTTATTTCATCTTGTTTTATATATAATCTTTAACCTTTGGATTAGACAAAATTTTACCTTTTAATAAAAATATATTTTAAATATGTTTTTTCTATAATTTTTAATTTGGTAATTACCAACTTAACTAATTAAAAAATTAATTAAAAGTAACATCAGATATAAACCTGGCAGAAAAATATCTATTATTTAATATAAACTTAGATTCTAAATTATATGACAAGTTTGTTTACAAGCATTTTTTCTAGTACATTTACCTGGTTATTTAATAGTTTACCTAGATTATTTATAAAACTCTGAATATTATCATTGGAAATTATTTTGCTGTTAACCATGTTTAAACCTACGAGTTTCAGTTGTTCACCTAAGTAAAACCTTAAGGTTAAAAATACAGGTATTTTACCCATAACTCAGAATTTATCTGTTTTCATTAAACCAAAAAATAAATGTTTTATTTATTAAAAATTACACAAGGAAAGACCATTCTGTTTTGGGATGGGATTATAATTTTATAAGTGTTTTGGCAAATTTTGAAACCTTATAATAGTATTCTGCACCCATAAGTATAAAATAACTTGATTAATTAATGAAAATAAAAATGCTAACAATTCTTAAGACATTTCTAATACTACTTAACCAATATTTTTAAAGTCACCTTATTTACTAAAGATTTTACTTAAGTCACATGAACTTGAAAAGCATTTGGGCTTCTTATTTATGTGTACTCTTTAACTTTAAGCCAATTTGGTATCTAGTGGCCAAAAACACATAACAAAATACGTGTATGTACACATAAAACACACATACACACTCATACAAACAGAGATCCTATAGCTTTTGCTTCAGAACCATAGCTATGAGATATTCATAGAAACACACCAGTTTGGGGGTGGCGGGGAAAAGGTTGTATCTAAACTGGTTTTTATCTCAATAGAAAAGTAACATCAGATGTAAAGCAGGCAGAAAAGAAATAAATAGAGAACTTAAGAACTTTATAGTTGCAGATAGACTTTGGGGCTCTGAATTTTTTCTTGATGTAATTTGTCCATCAGTTTTAAATGTACACAAAGATTATAATATATAGACCAGCTGGAATACTAGAAAAACATGACATGCCTTTGAAATTTCTCATTTTACACAAACACTTGCAAGTATAGGCGCCGTAAAACTAACGGGGTACCCGAAAGGAAGCCATTCTCTTTTGACTTTTCTCATTCTTAGACTATTTGTCTCCTTCTTCTTCTTCTTCTTCCTCTTCTTCTTCTTCTTCTTCTTCTTCTTCTTCTTCTTCTTCTTCTTCTTCTTCTTCTTCTTCTTCCTCTTCTTCTTCTTCTTCTTCTTCTTCTTCTTCTTCTTCTTCTTCTTCTTCTTCTTCTTCTTCTTCTTCTTCTTCTGCTTCTGCTTCTGCTTCTGCTTCTGCCTCTGCTTCTTCTCCTGCATCTGCTTCTGCTTCTGCTTCTGCCTCTGCTTCTTCTCCTGCGTCTGCTTCTGCTTCTGCTTCTGCCTCTGCTTCTTCTCCTGTGTCTGCTTCTGCTTCTGCTTCATTTTTCCAGCTGGGACCTAGGGTTTAGTATAGTAGATTGAAATGTGCTGGTTGTAGGTGGGACTCCACATTGTGTCACCATTGAGTTGCTTCTGTCCTCTTACACGTCTCAGTTATTCTCTATAGAGGTATTGCACTTTCAAAAAACCTCAAAATATTGTGCACCCAGCTCCTATATGCATTACTTGACTGAGCCCTTTTAAACTAATGTTGTTTAGGGCTCCCTGTAGGACTGCTGTATATCATGGGGTGTCAAACCCCCAGACATTTCCAGTTGGCCCTTTATCACTCAGGGACACCTTTTGGCTGAGAAGTGCAAAATGCCTTGCCTCTTTGGAGCTGAGGAAACTCAGTCTCTCATTTAACTATAAAAATGACAGTTCAGTTTCTCACGCAAATGCAAATACAAGCCAAACAAGCTTAATTTGGAGAGAAAAAGTGATGGAGAAAATCCTATAGAATGCACCTCCAAATTGGAATTAAGATCCTAAATTATAACTTCTTAGTGGGGAGGGGGGAACCCACAGCTAAGACCACTTTATCTAGACTGTCCTCAGCCACCCCTAACTCTCTTTTGCCAAAGTCAAATCTTACATTACAAGGTGATCTCTGGTATCCAAAAACCAAAGAGGTCAGGTAATGTGATACAAGAAAGCAGGGCTGTAGACCCAAGAGGAATCTGTCCATGACTCTTGAAACTTAACAAACTAAAAAGAACACCCCCAAAAGGAGTGAGCAGTGCCTTTGTTCTGTGTTCTTTAAGGGGTTTGAGTCATTAGAAGCCTTCTCTAGATTTTCCTTGGTACCAAAGATGGCAAAAGGGGAAGGCGGAATAAAGTGGAGGAAAAGGAAACAGAACAATGTTTTTAAGACAAGAAGCAAACACAAAAACCAAATGCGTGTCTTCGTTGTTTTCACTGCTGTTGTTGTTGCAGCTGTGAGGAATTTTAGCCAATTCAGAGGTCTTGTTCCCTACAATTCGAAATTCTTACTCGGATTAGATCAAGTCAGGTAACGTTGGTCAAATTTGATGAGAGAAAGACTGGAACAACAACAAAAAACCCAACAATATGATTAATGAGCACTCTAAATTAAGACCAGTTGGTTGTCAATTTTAACTTTTAGTCATTGAGGACAATTTCTAAGACAAAAATCCCCAATTCAGCTACTTACCTAGGAATGGGGCCCCGGCTCAAGACTGCTCTTTACCATCTTAGAAGCAAGAAGTAGAAAACATCTCAAAATCACCTTCCCTGTTGGAAATTAGCTGAAACTCCAGAAAGGAGTTATTTGCTTTCCATTGTCATTTAAGCAAAAAAACTCGCCTTCCTTGTTGGTAGCAAATAAAACTTCAGAAAAAGAGTTGTACAGCAAAATAAACCACTCATCTCAACCAAATTTGGAAAGACCACGAATTCTCTGGAGGTGGGGGAGCTCCCAGACCTCAGCAAATTGTCCTATTGGTTTGAGCTGTAAGGATAACTCAAGCTGGTACCAAGTACCAGTAGGAGATTTGTTAAAAGTCAGGGACACCTCTACTCAGAATTCTTCTGTGGTTACCAATTTGGAAACCCAAAATTACCTGAGACAGGTCTCAATCAATTTAAAAAGTTTATTTTTCCAAGGTTAAGGGTGTGCCTATCACACAGCTTCAGGAGGTCTTGATGGTATGTGTCCAAGGTGGTCAGAGAACAGCTTGCTTTTATACATTTTATACACAATGCATCAATTAATACATGTAAGATTTACATTGGTTGTATCTGAAAGGATGGAACAAATAGAAAGGGAGGGGGCTTCCACGTCATAGGTGGATTTAAAAATTGTCTGATTGGCAATTGGTTAAAAGAGTTATTATCAATAGAAATAAATGTCTGGGTAATAATAAGGGGTAGTGGAGGCCAAGGTTTCATCACGCAGATGAGACCTCCAGGTAGCAAGCTTCAGAGAGAATAGATTGCAAATATTTCTTATCAGATTTAAAGTCTATGTTGATACTAATGCTGGTTGGCTTTTCCTGAATTCCAAAAGGGAGAAGGGGTCCATTCATATATTTGGGGAGACCTAACTTTTATTTTAGTTTAAAAACTGACATTCCATTTTGTATATTTATGGTGTTTTAAGAAAGTAATTTTAAAGTTTGAATGGGTTAAGACTAATAGGGAGTCAAAACACAATAAGTAATTTGAACATCACAGAGAAACTAATATATGAATTCATAGCTATAATTTGAGATTAGAGTAATGAAGAATTAGCAAAGGTAACACAAAAAGAATAGACAAAAGAGGCAGTAGATGAAGCACGTAAATAAGACTCCTCTTGGGGCTGAGTTCCAGACCCTGTTGCAGATGGCTTGACTGTTGATCAATAAGTGGCAAGGAAATTGCTGTAATCTTGTGCCAGTGGAATTTATTTTTGTTCCAATGCTGCATATCATTTATTAGCATCTATGATAATAGATAAGTACTTGGGTATTATCTTGCACCTACTCCAACTAACATACAAATAATAATTTTCCTCCCCATTGTTCAAATATAGTTATAAATAAATTTTTGATTCTCATAATTTGATGTTTATATTATACATCGACATAAAAGTTAGGCCAAGCCTTGTAGTACATGATTAATATTTCTTATTTCTTTGGAAAATTTTACTTTTTTAAGAGTTAATCATTAATGTTTTCATTTGCTTTGTTTTCTATAAGCTCAATGGATCAATTTTCTAAAACATCTTTTAACTGTTTTCATACAACATAATTTTTTTTATATTAATTATTTGTTCCTGGAAGATATCAGTGCTGGATCGTTATGAACTTGGCATCACCACCAACCCTTCAACATTTTCTTCTGCAGTTTAGAAGAGAATGTAGCACCTACAATTCTCAACATATATTTACTGTTATAGTTTTAAATTAGAGTTAACTGGTGAGAGACACTGCTGAAGATTTAAAAGGCAGATGAAAAGGTGAAGATTTTAACTGGAGAAGGTTGTTGTAGCCAGATACTTGGGTCTGTTTGAAAAAAACAGTAGTGTCCATAAAACCAGCATTCCTGCAGCTGTAGCTGAAACTGGAAAGAACTTCCTTGAGTTTCTAGAAAATTTCAGTTGTTTCCTGTTTAGGCAGTATTTCAAAACCACTTGCTCTGGTGCCTCAGGCTAACACTTTAAGTGGTAATTTCCCTGACGGGAATTCCTTCCTTCTCGTCTTGGGAAATCCCCTTTCCATCTCTAAATATTTGAGTCCCCTTTTCCTTGCTTTACACATTTAAGTACTTTCCTGTATACTCAATCTGTTTTATTGCAGTACATTCGCCAGTATCGTTCTGGAAATTAGTGAACGGGAACTTTTTTTGGTCTTTGTTGTTGTTGTTGTTTGTTTTTGTCCTTTGCAAGCCAGGAAGCACATATAGTTTGTATTTATATTGATATTCAGTTACTAAATTCAATGTAGAAAACGTATTGCTGCACAGCATTCTAAATTTTTGTTTATGCAATGCCTTGTATGGCTCCCTTTTACTTTGTTTTTCGTTCTGGAAGTTTTTTGGCATTTTCTCTTTGTTCCTAGAATTCTAAGATTGCACAGTGACATGTCTTGGTGCATATTCACTTTTTTGAGGTGAAATGTATATTTAGTAAAATTCTCTACTTTTAATTAAGTAATTGATGACATTAGGGAAATGTGTAAATTAATGTAACTACCCCTGCAATCAACAGCTAGAATATTTCAATCATCCTGTTACATAGTTTAGACTTCTTTAGAATTTCATATAAGCACACAGTCTTTAGTGTCTTTTTTCTTTAACTTAGCATACTACTTTTGAGATTCATCCATACTGTTGTTTTGTCAGTACTTTATTTCTTGTTGTTGATGAGTAGTATTACATTTTATGAAGATACCATGATTTGCTTATATATTGTAGTTGATGTATCTTTGGGTGTGTTTGTAGAAAACACTTAGACTGTGTTTTTTCTCTGCTCTCACACCACCACAACAATAATCAACACAGAAGACTACTGTGACCAGATGTGGGTGGTGGTTCTCTCCACCACTAAGCAAGCAGTCTGTGCTGCAATGGACACGAACAGGTGTCCTTCAATACAATTGTGACATTGTCTACCCAGAGATAGTGTCAGATCCTGCACATTTGTTAGAGGCGTTAGAACCAGAGCAACTCCATTTTGAATAGGAGCTGGGTGAAATGAGGCTGAGACCTACAGGGCTGCATTCACAGGCGGTTAAGGCATTCTAAGTCACAACATGAGATAGGAGGTTGGCACAAGACACAGGTCATAAAGACCTTGCTGATAAAAACAGGTTGCAGTAAAGAAGCCAGCCAAAACCAAGATGGCAATGAGACTGACCTCTGGTCGTCCTCACTGCTACACTCCCACCAGTGCAATGGTAGTTTACAAATGCCATGGCAATGTCAGGAAGTTGATGTTTAGCTCTATCTGGTAAAAAAAAAAATGAGAGGCATGAATAATCCACCTCTTGTTTAGCATAGTATCAAGAAATAACCATAAAAATGGGCAACCAGCAGTCCTTGGTGCATCTCTGTCTATGGAGTAGCCATTCTTTTATTCCTTTACTTTCCTAATAAACTTGCCTTCACTTTATGGACTCACCCTGAATTGTTTCTTGTCCAAGATCCAAGAATTCTCTTGGGGTCTGGACTCCAGACACAACACATTGAGGGCTCAGTCTTACCAAATTGTTCCTCTTTTCCACCAGTTGCAAATCCAGGCCCCTGGAACTTCTCACTACTAACTTCAAGTTCAGATTCCCATGATCCTCTCTTCAGCTTTGACTGATTTGCTGGAGTGGTTCACAGAACTTGGGGTTGCACTTAACATTTACTGATTTATTACAAAAGATAACAGATGAAGCGATGCATAGGGAAAATCATCCGAGAAGGGGAATAGAGCTTCCATCTTCCCCTCTCCCCACCACCAGGCTCATCACTCTCCAGGAACTCCCACTGACTCAACTATTCTGAGCTTCTCAGAACCCTGCTCTCTTGGGTTTTTATGGAGACTTCATTAAGTAGACATGATTAACTAAACTACTTGCCATTGGTGAACAACTTGACTTTAGGCCCCGTCTGAGAGTTGTAACCCTCTAATCCTACCTTTGTCTTTCTCCTGAGAAGCTCCATTCTGAATCTATCAGTCAACATTTGGATACAAAAAGACAGCACTTTGGAGATTCCAAGGATTTTAGGAATTGTATGCCAGGAAACAGGAAAGAACACTAAATATATATTTCACAATATCACATGGTGGTTTGGGATATTTGTCATTTTGAATACAGTTGCCATGACCATTTACAAACATGTCTTTGTCAGACATATATTTCCCTTTCTATTGCATAGTTACCCAGGAGTGGATGGATTACCTAGGAGTGGACTTAATAAGATGCTGCCATTCAGTTTTCTAATGTTGTGGTATAATTTTTATTCCCACCATTGTGCTGGTAACCGATGGTGGAAACCCATGCCATTTTATTTTTGGGAGTTTTGTTATAGCATGTCTTTGATAATTTCTTTCTCTTTTTGCCAAAATCATTAATTACGTTTAAGATATTCTGTGTAGAGATTTTAATTTTATAAATTTTATGATAAAGCAGAAATCCATAATATTTTTCCTGCTTTGGGGCCAAAAAGAGTGAGACTAACGTGTGTCAAATTTAAATTTTTCCTTTTTTGGAAAGACAACATTAAGTCTCCAGAGCACAAAAGTTCTACAAAATGAAAGAAAACAAAATATACTATTTTGATGTTTGTAGTGACATGAGTTAGTATTGAGCGATACACAAACATACATTTGCAAGTAACATCTTTATTATATTTTATTGGATCTTCAACATTCTAATTGTTATTCTATAATGGTATTTGCTTTTCTTGATGTTTTTCTTTAAAGACATTTGCTTAAAATGTGAAGAGAATGGCTATGCTCTGCTTCTACAGAGTGAATAAAAACAGCTTAGTAGCAAAGTCATTTTCAAAGAAGAAATATCAAACTTCAAAAACAATTAAATAGATTAAAGCTTTTTCTTAAAAGATGTACTTATTGAGAGCTTGGGGAGTTAAACACAGAATTTTCATTAGAATGACTGAGAAATTGTGCATGAATTTTCTTACCTGCTTTGATGAGCATTCTGCTTTTCCTATTGAATTTGAAGAAAGCAAGTAATTCCATAGTTTAAAGGGTACCTGGCAATCTTCTCAACACAGGCATTCTCTCATTTTAAGTATAAAGTATTTATGAGTGTTTTTGAAGTTCAAGCTGAATAACAGGTATACCTGTTTTACATTTCACTCCTATATGCCTTCTTACTCTAGTGCAAAATATTACATCTATTTCTATTTTTTAAATATAATTCTGACCATTCTATTATAATAAAACTTAACCCTAAGAATTTTTAAATTAAATTTAAAAAAATTCAGTTGAGATATTCAACATTGAGTTTTTTACTTCCTTCGTGAAAAGAGTCAAGGTTTTCTAACACAAAGATGATTTCTGGCAAATGATGTGCTAGACACTTATAACACAAAAAGAATTAGGGACAAACATTTACTTGTATTCAACTTTTTCTTTAGCTTTTTTGTAAGAACATTTAAAAGTTTCTGGCACCCCAGTCTCACAGAGCAGCATTTACTGGATCCACAAATTTATCCAAGACTACTCTGTATACCTTGCATTTCCAGGTCTGTTGTAATATCTGGTCAGATTATTTTTGGCTTTTTGCCCACACAGTGATGAAAAAAAAAATCCATACACTTAGTCAATTTATCACAGGTTTTATAGATGACATAATTAAATTAAACTATTTACATGAAGAAGCAAGATAGAGTATTTCTGACACTTGGTGACACTACATAGATCTAAAATGCAAATTCAAAATCATCAATTGCAGCAGATCCTGTTGATGCCCTGTCTGATATCCCTTTGGTCCATTTGCATAACCTGAAGTTGTGCCAGATCATTTCAGTATATTGGTGGCTTCCTATTCAAATGCTCGAATGGCTCAGCTTCTCTGCTAGAAATCTGGGCAGGGGCTTTCTCAGGTACTGCGTGAGATTGTTGAAGCCTAGAAGAGTGAAGAAGTAACTGTCCCTGGAGCAAACCTCACCACATACTCATCCATCCTTTTGTAGGACAATTCAGAGGTATGTTACAGATGGTCACTTCGGCTCCCAGTGTGTTTCATCCCTGTTTCTCACAAGGACGTTCCACTCATTAATACATGTTCCTGGCTTTTCTCCATTCCCTGTCTCACATTTACTACTCTTTAACTGTACACCCTTAAATTACATTATAGATAAACTTCTTGTACCCAGTCCTTGTTTCAGTATTTGCTTTAGGAGGAACCAAATTTAGAGCAACAGATAATTTTTTCACGTTATTATCCCCAACTACTAAAACAGAAAAAAATCTTCCTAATAGAAATAATGTGATTTTTTTGAGTAGAAGAAATTTGAAATATCCGGATAGTATTTCAATCTTTTAGTTATTTTTACGTGATAATATCATAGATTATTAATTTTAATGACATTATCCATACATTTCGTGTTTTGTGGAAGACAGTATCGAAGAATCTGTGTAAAAATGTCCTAAACATCATTTTTTTCTAGATCCATACATTTATCCAAGGCTATTCTGTATATCTTGCATTTCCAGGTCTATTGTTATTTTCTTCTTATTCATTATGTTCAATCCATATGTTCTAAATTAATTTTCTCAGCTGTTTTACATTTAATTCTACTACCAAACCTTACATTTTCATATATAAAACTTCTTAAGGCTAGATTGCATTCTATAAATTGGTTTTTAGTATGTGTCTGATATATCACATATCCAGCAAATAGAAATGAAGTAACATGTATTCTCAATTGAAATCCAGGCCTTCAAAAGCATGTTGCTAAATTTGCATTCAATAAAATGTTTATGAATGTATTTCCTTTTATTTATTTATTTATTTATTTATTTATTTATTTATTTATTTATTTTTTGAGAGGGAGTCTCTGTTGCCTAGGCTGGAGTGCAGTGGCCAGATCTTGGCTCACTGCCACCTCCACCCTCCGAGTTCAAGTGATTCTCTTGCCTCAGCCTCCCGAGTAGCTGGGACTACAGGCACCTGCCACTGCGCCCGGCTAATTTTTGTATTTTTAATAGAGACGGGGTTTCACCCTCTTGGCCAGGCTGGGCTTGAACTCCTGATCTTATAATCCACCTACCTCGGCCTCCCAAAGTGCTGGGATTACAGGCGTGAGCCACTGCGCCCGAACATGAATGTATTTCTTTTGGTAACATTCTAAATTGTTTGTAAATGTTACATTGGTAACTAATATCTTATAACTACTGCCTCCCACAAAGTTCATTTATTTAATAATAAACACCATGATGGAAAATATTATAAAATTTAACTTGGTCTATTGAGGGGCCTGTAGTGCATTACCAATTAGACAATAAAAGCAAGCAGAAGAGAAGTTGACAATTTTTAAAGAGTTTCAGTTTCCATGTAGATGGCATTTATATCTTTTATTCTTTAGGTATTAAAAAAAGTAATATCACAGTTTTGATGGAAGTAATCATGAGATACGTGACATCTTGGTGCGTAGGCGCTGCTGTAAGAAAATACCACAGACTGGAAAATTTGTAAACAATAGAAGTTGACTTCTCACACTTCTGGATGTGGGAAAGTCTAGTACACCAATCACAGGTTGATTGTGAATTTACATGTTAAAGGCAAGTTATATAGACATTTAAGAGTTTAAGATCAATACTTAGTAGAGAGTATATTGGGGAACATCAAGAACCTACAGTATGTTTTAAGTATAATATTTTAGAAAAATTTTAGCATTCTTTGTAAAATAAATTTTTGTTATAAGGAAATATCTTTAGCTATGTTCTCAAGTTTTAAAAAAATACAATTTTCTATAGCAATTGAGCTTACTAAAGTTGCAGCAACCAAAGCCTTGAAGTTATTTTCCTTATAGAATCAAAGAGAAGAAAGTCAAAGTTCTTGTAAGTATAGATTACATCGTTGAGTCCAAATAATGTCTGTAACACCCTCATTAATTAGTCTGTAAAAAAATGTTTAATATCTGAGTCATAAGTTCAAAATCCTTGTATATATTAGGGTTTGTTGTTTCAAACCAACTGTGCGATGTGCCAAAAATATCCTTTGTTTATAGGGATCTTCTTTATCAAATGGAAGCTGTTATTTATAGCCTAAAACCTCTATTACCTTTCTATTCAGTGCCAAATAGATGTGCAATTTATAATTTTATGTTTCTATAAGTATAAATTCCAGATATATTGACAATAAATAATACATAAATACAATGTCTAAATGCAAACTATTAATAAGTGAATCTTAACTTCATTTTACATATTCAATGTTTTAAAAATTTTTGGTGAAATTTATAAGTATTATTACATTGTATATCTATTACAATATGTGAAGAGAAAAGAATAGTAGCTCAATTTTATGGAAATGTTAATTTATTTATCATGTTAGATTACAAACTAGCTTTATCTTTATATGGCTTAACATCTTGCATTGTTTCTTAGAATTTTTCTTCCACTGTCACATAGCAATAAGTTATTATTTGGGAAATAAAAGAAATTTCATTAGATCTCATAATTTAGTTTTCATAAGATACACCTAATGAACTATTAAAATATAGAATTTGAGTTCTGGGTACCAGAAATAAAAGTTTTAATAGAGACCTAAATTGATATTAAGTTATTTATTAGTTCTTGCTCTCTTTTTGCTTCTCTTGTCAAACCTCTAGAGAAACATTTCACAAACTGTAGTACAGTACAGTTGTGTACAGTTTTTACTATTGTTTGTGAAATGTGTTCCTAGAGGATTGAGGTGAGAAAATAAAAAGAGAGCAGGGACTCCTACAGATCAGTTTGTGTAAGAAAAATACACAAACTGGCAAAGTGGAATGGAATATGTCGATAAATATGCACAGGCATAAACCTAAAAGCAGAAGAAGATGTAAAGAGAAAGTCAAATTCATTATGGGATAGAGACATAATAAATCAAGTAACAATGAGTTATCACATTATAGCAGACATAAAAAGGAAATGCTGCACTTTAGGAGGCCGAGGTGGGAGGATCACGAGGTCAGGAGATAGAGACCATCCTGGCTAATATGGTGAAACCCTATCTCTACTAAAAATACAAAAAATTAGCTAGGCGTGGTGGTGGGCACCTGTAGTCCCAGCTACTTGGGAGGATGAGGCAGGAGAATGGCATGAACCCAGGCAGTGGAGCTTGCAGTGAGCTGAGATAGTGCCACTGCACTCCAGCCTAAGCAACAGAGCGAGACTCCACCTCAAATAAATAAATAAATAAATAAATAAATAAATAAATAAATGGTGGATAATGTCCATATTAAAAGAGATGTGTGGATGTACAACACAGTGTCCTGATAGTTGCATGGTACACTGGTATACTTGCTTCGAAGAGGAACTGGAAGCTCTTAGTTAAATTACATATACACATGACTTGACCTAGCAATTATTTTTGAGGTGCAGGTATAGGCTTACAAGGAAACATGTGTAAGGATGTTCATTAATCTGTCAGTACCAGGGAAAGGGATCCTCTTTTTCTTCCCTTTCTAGGGTGGTGGACAGACAAACTGTGGTAGTGTGGTAGGGAATAAAAAGAAATAATTTAAAAAGAGGAAAAACGTATGCACTGAACGTGATGATGTGTCATAAACTAGGGAATAACTATAATTGTATTTGTGACTTTTCTGAGGCATAGTTGTTTACCTGTAGCTTTAATGTATGAGAACTGGCCAACTTTTCATGGAAAAAATATGGCAGACTTTTATCTACATACTTCATATACAGTACTGATTCCATGAAAGCATTTTTATTTATTTTAACTGTACTTTCAGTTGGGGCAAAGGATTATGTTTTTCTTTGATTTTTGCAATTACTTTTCAAGTAGTTGCTTTAAGAAATAGTGTATAGATTTTAATCAGTGGTCTGCAAAAGTCTGTGTGTAGACCCTAAAGTTTTGGGAAAATTAATGGATTATTCTAAAAATAATAAAGGTGAAATATATATAAAACAGTGATTATATCCAATATTGATCCATGATAAGAAGAAGAAAGAAATGGTCGGGGTGTGAGTATGGGCCTTGTATACGAGCTATGGGGAAAAGTTTTAATATAATGTTCTTCAAAACTGTTTACTAGCCATATTTTACATAGCATTTGAAAGTAATCTGCTTTACCTGAAGAGCTTTAAATAAATAAGGCATACAAATTTGCTTCTCAAAACTGCCTTACTCTTTTCCCTCCATCCTCAACAAAGGAACATAATGGAATTATAGAATGCACCGTTTTGCTGTTTTTGTTTGTTTGTTTGTTTTGTTTTGTTTTGTCTGAGATGGAGTCTTGCTCTGTTGTCCAGGCTGGAGGGCAGTGGCTGATCTTAGCTCACTGCAACCTCCGCCTCCTGTGTTAAAGCGATTCTCCTACCTCAGCATCCCGAGTAGCTGGGATTACAGACACACCGCACCACACCCGGCTAATTTTTGTATTTTCAGTAGAGATAGGGTTTCACTTTTTGGCCAGGATGGTCTCAAACTCCTGACCTGCCTTAGCCTCTCAAAGTGCTGGAATTACAGGCGTGAGCTGTCATGCTGGGCCATTTTGCTGATATTAAAACTGATTTCAAAGACAGTCAAATTAATACTTAAACATCATATATATATAAAAAATATATGTTAAATCTTCAGAAAATTAACAAAGAAATGTTAATACACTTTCTAATAGAATACAGTTGTATATAAGGTGAGTAAATAGACACTCTTCTGTGACATAGTCACGGACCATAGGCTAAAAGAAATATACTTATTTTTTATTTCCCTTTTTGTCTTTTTTTACATAAAAAGATGGTACTTTGTTTCCTTCAAGATCATAATGATTTATATCTACATATGTTGGTTAGGTAAATGCCCACCCCTAGAAAAAGTAAAATAATATGGACCTGGCAAAACTATTTCTAGGAAAGCAAATGCAAACTGTATTTTTAGTGCTAAGAAGCTTCTGGGCTCATCAATAGCTTCATCTGCTTATAGACACATCTTGAGAATCACAAATTTAATCTCTTTTTAATGTGCCCTATAACCAATTAATTCTTATACATGATAGATTTCATTTTCCTCAAAATTTCTGTGATTCAGTATAATATCATTATTTCTCATCTATGCTGTTGAAATAGGCTTTACACAATTCTATGTTTACTTCATCTTGAGTGAATTCATCACAGCTTCAATCATTTCCCTTACCATCTCACAAACCTTCCATCACTATCACCTGCGTACTTATTAATATCAGACTCCTACTTATTCTACTTATTGATATCAGCAATCTACAATGTCTAAGTCTGACCTAAGTTCCAAACTTATGTCTTGCTACTTCATTAACCTTAAACCGGTTCCAACAGAATTGCTCTATGTAACCTCTGTATTTTAAACACTTGTATCTACATGCATTCTTTATGTTCCTTCTATCTTGAACATAGAGCCCTCTAAACAAGTTGTACAAGCCAAACTTTCTTGTTCTTAAAGTCTCTTTCCCTTTTGTTTCCATGAATTTACCTCACTTTCCTCACTTTGAGTAACCATATAGTTAATTGATTAGTTCATTTACTTTTGAAATAGTTAGAGGTTCTCGGGAACTAACAAAAAACAAAAACAAACCTGTAGAGGACAGTTCCAGTTTTCTGACATCCAATTTTCCCCATTGCTATTCAGCGATAACATCTTGGAAAACTAGAGTACAATATTAAAACTAGGAAGTTGGTGTAATCCACAGGGTTTTCTTAGATTCCACCAGTTTTATACTCACTCATTTCTTTGGTTGTTTATGTGTATACGCATGGGTATGTTTTAAGTTCTGTGCAATTTTATCACATGTGCAAGTGTATATAACTATAACCACAAAGAAGATACAGAACTGTTTCATACTAACCATAAGGTTTCCTCATGCTACCTTGTTATATCTACACACCCAGTTTGACCAACCAATGCCTAACTTCAGGCAACCAATAATCTGTTCACCATCTCTATAATTTTATTTAGTGAATTTACATAGATAGAAACATCCTTTGGCAACATTACTTCTCACCCTCTGCCCCTAGTAACCAATATTCTACTCTTAGCATCTATGAGTTTGACTTTTTAAGATTCTACATATAAGTAAGATCATGTGTTATTTATCTTTCTATGTTGACACAAACAACAGGATTTCTTTGTTTTTAAGACTGAAAAGTAGTCGGGTGCGGTGGCTCAAGTCTGTAATCCCAGCACTTTGGGAGGCCGAGACGGGCGGATCACAAGGTCAGGAGATGGAGACCATCCTGGCTAACACGGTGAAACCCCGTCTCTAAAATACAAAAAACTAGCCGGGCGAGGTGGCAGGCACCTGTAGTCCCAGCTACTCGGGAGGTCGAGGCAGGAGAATGGGGTAAACCCGGGAGGCGGAGCTTGCAGTGAGCTGAGATCTGGCCACTGCTCTCCAGCCTGGGCCACAGAGCGAGACTGCGCCTCAAAAAAAAAAAAAAAAAAAAGACTGAAAAGTATTCCATTGTGTATTTGTACCACATTTGCTTTATTCATTCATCCATTGATGAACACTTAGATTCCACATCTTGGCTGTTGTGAACAATGCTACAATATACATAGGAGTACAGATATCTCTTCCACATACTGATTTGATTTCCTTTCGCTTTACGCGCAACAGTGCAATGCTGGATTTACATGGTAGCTCTATTTTTAACATTTTGTGGAGCCTCCATCCAATTTTCCATAATAGGTTTACTAATTTACATTCCCACCTTCAGGGTACAAGGGTTCCCTTTTCTCCATATCCTTACCAACACTTGTTATCTGTCATTTTCTTTTTATAATCACCATTCTAACAGGTATGAGATAATATCCATTGTGGCTTTAATTAGCATATCCCTGGTGATTAATGATGTTGAGCATTTTTTAATATGCTTGTTAGCTATATGTATGTCTTCTCATGAGAGATGTCTATTTAGGCTCTTTGTCATTTTTTAAAATGGATTATTTGTTTTCTTACCGTTTTGTTTGAGTTACTTATATATTTTGGATTAGCCATTCTGGTAGGTATGTAGTGTTCCCATGTAGTGGTTTTAATTTGCATTTCCGTAAGTATATCTTCTTCATTGAAATATCTGTTCGTGACTTCTGCTTGTTTTCTAATTGGAGTGTTTGAATTTTACTGCCGAGTCTGAGAATTCTGTATATACTCTAGATATGAATTATTTGCCAGGTATATGGTTTGAAAATATTATCTTTCACCCATATAATTTTAATGAGCTATTTGTGTGTTGTACAGCACTTACTATCTGTATTTTAATATTATGTATATATTTTTTCTTTGAACTTCTTGAAAAGTATAACTTTGAGTTATGCCTTTGAGTTTCTTGAAAGTTAGAACTAGAGTTAATTTACACTCACATAGCACACAAAAAAGTATTTATTGCTAAATACACCTGCTAACACATTATTGATGGAGTGGTGAACAAAGAAATAACCCTATTAGAATATTCATTCCAATAATAAACTACCTCATAAGATTATTATATATTAAATTGATGTAAAATTAAATCATATCTTTTAAAGTCTCTAAATACATTTGCTACTTTTATAACTCATTTGCAGATTTCCTGTCCTGTATGCAACCAGACTTTCTTTAAATTGAAGCTTTTTTAATCAGCCTATAAAAGTATGATATGTTTTCCCGTATAAGCCATGATGCAATTCTTTGGTTTAACCTGGTATGAGTTCTTCTAAGTTCAGTTCAAGATTTAAGTTCAGTTTGGAAGGTCAAGGCATGAGAATCTAGATGCATGCTCCAAAAAGCCTATGTAGTTGCATGGCCTTCTCTTCCATGGTATCTAATATTTAAGTGACAATGCAAGCCCCTACTTTACTGCCTTTAAACTGTTAGCCATTTATTGATTCACTTGGGATGTAATTGCTTGCTCTCAGTAAGTGTTCTAATCAGAACCGCCAAAATCACTTCACTACTTCTAATTCCAGTGGAGTCAAAGAAATTAGAGTTGCAAATAACTTGTTAAGTCACCCTTTTAATCTTTTCTCTAGGCAGGGCTATTCCCCATGGTGTATTTTTCTTTTTTGTCAATCTAAACTTTAGAGAGATTCAGTAAGTGTGTCTCCTGGTGCTTCCATTCCAAGGCTGAAGCTGGCAAAATGTCTCTGTAAGGAATGAAAATTATATACTTTTATCAGTATCCAGTCTGAACTTCTTCTAGACGTGAACCATGATGGTTCCTTTTACCATTATCCCATACAATTTTATGAGTTCCTGGTTGCAAGTTCAACAACCAAAGAGGGATGTAGGCTCCTGCCAAGACTGTCTTTCCTTTCTACTGCCAGTTTAATCAGAAACATGATTAACAGAACATTTGTAACATTGATAGTGATTACAAAGTTACACGACTGGGAAGGACAGAAAACTCAAACAATTTTATGTCATTTATATTCATCCTAAATTTTTGTTTCCTGAGTCACTTTTCTTAAATGTAGGCCATTTTCTTCCTATGAAAGTTAAAGATGTAGGAAGTCAGGCAAGGAATATAACTTAACTTTAAACATCTCACTTCGGAATGGTATGAAATTATTTTTGTAAGGTACTGCCACATATTTCATTATACTTATATTGATGAAGTGAAATGGAATGGATTATTATCTATATTTTATAGTTGGTGATATTGATATTGAGGTTCTGATCTAGTAAGTTGCTTTAGGTTACTCAAATAAACACATTCTCAAACCCAATTATTCTGAATACATATGATATCCAGAAATGCTATACAGGCATTTAGTTTTTAGGGCCTATAACGTGCATAAATTGTTCATAACATTATACTCTTCTTGATTTTCTCCTATCACACTTCCTATTCCTTCTCAGTCTCCTTTGTGAACATACTTTCTTATGTTTTCCTTAAATTTAATATTTTTATAGAAGCAGTTATCAAATTTTGTTGCATGATTGAATCACCTGTGTAGTTTTTAGATATCATGATGCTGAGGTCCTACCCTATAGAAATTCAATCAAAATATAGACCCAGGTGGATTCAATATAGATTCTTAAACTCCTCAGTTGAATCCAAAGTGCAGCCAAATTTGAGAAGCACAATTTTAGATTTGCATTATAAGCATTCTTATCACTTTACCTTCAGTCACACAAGTCAGCAAGAATTCAGTGCTTTATTAAAATACAAAGTTTTCCTCAGATGACAATCTTAAGATAAGCAGTGCAAGCTAGTAGAGTAGTTCCCTTCTCAACCTCCTGTTCTCATCATTTCACAATCAGTAAACTGGGGAAAGGGGCCAGGAAGTCCAGGTACATCCTTTTAAGGGTAAGAGCCCAGCAGTGCACATATTACTTCTACTTTCATCCTATTGAAAAGCTATAAGGGCAGATGGATGTCAATAGTCTTTAGCTATTGACGTTAAAACTAGGAGGAATGAACTTCTGACTATGAAAGAGAGAGAGTCACAAGGACATAAATTACACTGCTGCCCAGAATAACAACAAAGACAAAATATATGAGAAAACAGTTTGTGAGACACTGAATATGGGCAAGAAGGACCTAAGAGATGTGAATCAAACAAAATCAGCCATACAACTTCCTTCCTTATTATTGTTTTAAATCAGCCATACAACTTCCCTCTTTACTATCTTTTTTTTTTTTTTCTTCTTATTTTTAAGTTCCAGGGTGCATGTGCAGGATGTGCAGGTTTGTTACATAGGTAAGTGTGTGCCATGGTGGACGGTGGTTTGCTGCACCTATCAACCCCTCACCTAGGTATTAAGCCCAGCATGGATCAGCTATTTTTCCTGATGCTCTCCCCTCCATCCCCCGCCCTACCCTGATAGACCCCAGCGTGTGATGTTCCCCTCCCCGCGTCCATGTGTTCTCATTGTTCAGTTCCCACTTACAAGTGAAAACATGTGGTGTTTGGTTCCAGTCCATGGTGCAGGGAGGAGTACCTTATCTTGATCCAGGATGGAAAGATGGACCTGAGAGTCAAGGGAAATTGGAATTTTCTGGGCAGTTATAATTTAAAGGTCAGAACATCAAAGAAGTTAGAGTGGTACAGGCAGAGAACACCAGAGGTCCACAGAAGTGACACTTTGAGTATTCAACACACAATTAACCAGTGCATGCCTGTGAGGAAACCAAGGCTGACCCCATGCGAAAGGATTAAAGGGAAGAGTGCTTGGTGCTTACAAGGTGCCAAAAATTGTACCTTTTCCCACTAGACCTAGAAAACCTCATGAGTCATTGGGCATTTGGTAGAGTACACAGAAGAATCTTGCCTCAAATATGTAGTATCTTAGCACTGCTCCAGTCATTCCTTAGAAAGTGTTAAAAACATTATCTCAAAAGCTAGCTGCATCCCAGAACAAAGCTCAGAAATATATTTATCATAAAAAAACTCAATGCTCACCTAGGTAAAACTCACAATATTTTATATTCAATCAAAGATTATAAGGCATAAGGAAGAAAATTACCCACAATGAGGACAAAATTTTATCACTCAAAAGTGATCCTAACATAAAACAGATATTAGAATTAGCATACAAGCACATGGAAACAGTTATTTTAACATCATTCTATGTGTTCAAAAAGTTAAGTAGAGTCATGAAATATATATATATATATTTAAAAGAACCAAATTAAACTTTTAGAGATGAAAACAACATGTGAGATAAATAGTACATGTGATGGGATTAATAGCAGATGAGATATAACAGAAAAAAGATTATTGAACCAGTGTACAAAATAAAACACACAAATTAAATATAATGAAGGCAGTATGAGTGGGTTGTGGGACAACTTCAAGTGGCCTCAGATAGATGCAATTGGAGTCTCCAAAAGATAGGAATTATCAGATGTGGGGAAAGAGGAACAACAACAACAAAAATTAATAAAGTGAGAGCTGAAATTTTTTCAAAGTTGATTAAAATTACAAACCCATAGTCCAAGAATCTCAGTAAGACTCAAGCAGAAGAGGCACCAAGGAAACTACTTCAAGGCACAAAATAATAAAATTTCATGAAGACAGTGAAAGAAAATCTTTAAAGCAGCCAGAGGAAAAATACATCTTTGGTGTAATTAAATATTTAAAATAATACATGCTATGCACAAGGAAACAAATATAAAGATTACTTTTTTTCTCATAGAAAATATCCAAGAGAGAAGATACTGGAATATCATCTTCAAAATATGGAAAGAATGAGTGGTCAACACAGAATTGTATGCATGGTAAAAATTTATCTCAAAAACAAATATGATCTAAATAGTTTTTCGGACATCACTAGCAGTCCTGCAATACAATAAGAGTACTTTCTTTGGGCAAGAGAAAAACAAAATAAAACAAAACAGCAACAACAACAAAAACAAAAGCAAAGAAAGACAGAATAATCAAAGAGAAATATGGAATGAAGATGACTACAAATGGAAGTTACATGGGTAAATACATAGATATATTATATATTATATATTATATATATTATAAAAATATATATAAAATATATATATTGAGACGGAGTCTCAGTCTGTTACCCAGGCTGGAGTGCTTTGGCACGATTTCAGCTCATTGCAACCTCCGCCTCCCGGGTTCAAGTGATTCTCCTGCCTCAGCCTCCCAAGTAGCTTGGACTACAGGCATGCACCACCACACTTAGCTAAATAAAATATGTATTTTTTAATGATTTTTTTTAAAGATAAATGAGTATTTAAACAAAAATGATATTAATATATTGTGGAATTTAGAACATAAATATAGTTATAAAGCATGACAGCAATAGCACAACTACAGAAGGAGGGAAATGCAAAAGTGCCACAATAAGACCTGAAAGTAGGCCATCATAAGCTAAAGATGTATACTATAAATTTAAAGCAAACAGAAAATTACCAAACAATAAATTATAGCAAATTAAACAATAATGGAGATAAAAAAAGATTTAATAATTTTAATTCATAAAATTATTAAATTGATCTAAAATAAAGAAAAAAGAAAGATAAAAGGAGCAGAGATTAAGAAAATAGAAAACAAACCGTGTATGATATATTTAAACCTAACAATATCATAACTCACATTAAATTAAACTATCTAAATATCTCAAATATGAAGATCATTCTTAAGACAATAAAATATTTTACAGCATTTAACAAATACTTCCTTGTTTAAAACTTTTTTAGTGACTTTCCATCACTTGAGATAATTTTGGAAATCCTGATTGTCTCCCACAAGATTCTGTATAATCCAGTCCAATCTCCCTTATTTTGAATGTATCTCATATTATATTCTTTTCCATCAAACTGAAATTTAGGTTACTAAGATGCTTTGTGTTCTCTCTCAGTTTAACCAAAGTAGGTTTTTCTTTCCTAAAGAATCTTTGTCCTGAACTTTTTGTCACAGTTAAATCTTACACAGGTTCGGAGTGTCATTCTAGATTCTCTGTCTAGGATCTGACTCTAAAATTTTGAGTTAACTGTCCCTCCCTCTAATTTCTATATCGGCCTCTCCTACTGCCAAATATCTGGAAAGAAAGTAGGCTGATTAAAGTATTTTTGTACCCTGGAAGATATATTGATTTTTTACTTAATCTAGGATTTTAGCAATAGAGAAGACAAGGGATAGAGTTAATATACCAGGAAGTCGAACCAAATAAAATTAATGATGTTTACATATGGGTGTGAGGAAACTAGCACTATCAAGAATGCCTTATAATATTTTGTCCCAATTACCCATTTACCCATTATTATTGTTCAGAATTTCATAATGATAAGGAATACTAGGCTGAGCATGGTGGCTCACACTTGTAATCCCAGCACTTTGGAAGACTGAGGCAGGTCGATCACCTGAGGTCAGGAGTTCAAGACCAGCCTGACCAACATGGAGAAACCTCATCTCTACCAAAAAAATACAAAATTAGCCGGGCGTGGTGCTGCATACCTGTAATCCCAGGTACTTGGGAGGCTGAGGCGGGAGAATCGCTTGAATAAGGAGGCGGAGGTTG
Source organism: Mandrillus leucophaeus (assembly GCF_000951045.1). Classification (NCBI taxonomy): domain Eukaryota; kingdom Metazoa; phylum Chordata; class Mammalia; order Primates; family Cercopithecidae; genus Mandrillus; species Mandrillus leucophaeus. Next base: position 2,752,114 of record NW_012105220.1, on the reverse strand, counting down.
CAGCGAGTCCAGATGGCGCCATTGCACTTTAGCCTGAGGAACAAGAGTGAAACTGTCTCAAAAAAAAAAAAAAAAAGAGACTTAGCATATTGCTCAATGCATAGCAAGCATTCTCTAAATATTTTTAATTGAAAAGTTGAATCCTCACAGCAGTCCTACAAGTTTTAATTTATAACTTCCATTTATAAATGAAGAAACTTACCCCTGGAGAAGTTACATGACTAGGGTATAGCCTAACCTGGAAGTTACCAGTACAGTTCCCGTGGCCATACAATCTAAATCTAAATTCTAATTCCACCATTTTAAAGCTGTATGAATTTGGAAAAGTCACTTTCACTTTCTATAACTTGATTGCCTCTTCTATAAAATTGTGATAACATTATAAATAGGCTGTAGGAAGTATTAAGAGATGCATTAAGAGATACATGAACAACATTTACGTAATGTCTGACCAGTAGAAAGCTCTCACTATTAACTATTTTAATTATATTAATTATTACTATTATCATCAGACCAGTATTATAATTTTTATTATCCAAGGTTACCTAGCTAATTAGAAGCCGATCTCACATTTGAACTGATGCTTTTCTGCTTCTTTCAAATGTACAAATTAATACATTACTGTATAGCACACAAAAATAATCAGATTTTAAATGTATCATTTTTCTTATTTTTTCCCTACTTATGTTCTTCTTTGGGCTAAGTACCTTGATTCTAACCTCACTGATAATTTCAACAACTTAGAATTTAATCACTTCTTTATGACATATGGGTTTTTACTCTCTAGATTTATAATATAGATATTCAAGCAAATCTGAGCCTATGATGATTATTTTGGGGAATGTTTCATTAATATTAATAAATAACAGTTGCATTATCATTTCTATGACCTTCATCTTGTTTTTAATCTGTTTAATCTTTTCTCACTTCAAAATCAATTTGAATTGATTTAACAAGTAACAACCTTGACATATATTTTGAAAGAGTTTAGGTACTATTATATAATGTAGATATTAAATTTGGCAAATTGCTTTTAAAGAGATTAACATAAGTATAAAATTTTAGAGAAAAGAATATTAAAAACATTAGTAAATATGTATTATTTCACCTAAGTTTGCTTCACTTTTTTGTATCTATTGAATTCGCTTTTCTCAATCTGGTACCTACCTACATTATTCACTTGAACTTCAGGAATCTGCATTAATCTGCATTAGCATTCCTAGGCCGCTAGGGTATTATTCAGAAATTACTACTTTAACCCACTAGATAGTATTTTAATGGCCTTAAAAGACCAGAAATAGAACAAGGCAAACTTTTAGCCCCTAAGTCTGAGGGGGATTATACCTATGACAAAATCTATTAACACTTAACTATATCAGTAGCATTAACAGTGGTGTTTCACAAACTTTACTATAAAGAATGTTTTACTTAAATGGTACAATTATCATTTTTAACAAGTAGTTTAAATTTTACTTTAAGGATATTCCAAAGTAATGATTAACCCATTTCCTCAAATACCCTTAATTTGACTAGAGAAATAAGCAAGAGATCCTAATTGCATGTCTCAAATCAAGAAAGGGAAAATATTGTTCAGATAGAGCCTTACCAGAGATGTCACCAAGAAAAATTTGAAAGTTACAATATACATGAACAATTCTGGAAAATCAATGCAGTAAGTAATACATTGTAAAAAGAAATTCTTACAAAACATTGCCAACATGTATTGTTATTTTAATTAAAACAAAAAACAATTCAAGGAGGATTCAGTTGACTATTTCAAAGGGAACCTAGATCATAGACAACATTTCACATTACCAGGAAAGGGGAAAAAGGTGTTAGCAATGTAAAAAAAAAAAAAAAAAAAAAAAAAAAATTAAAAAAGGGAAACTGGAAAGGTATATTTTAAAAAATGTATGGAACTTTTTGGAGTGCTTCTTGAGAAGGTTAATGAAATATAACTGTTCTGGAAAAGTGAACATTTGTTGAAAGGATGATTGTAAAGATAACATTTTTTGATATCAAAGAAGTAGAAAATATAGGTTTAATTACATAAGATTTGGAATAATTACTACTTAAAATTAAAAGTTAGGCCAGGTTATCAGGAGAATTAATGAAGTATCAGCAAGATACATTTAATTCAGAACATATTAATCAGAAGTGAATTAGCAAGAAAATTTTCTTAGTTTAGCCTTGAGATGTATTTGTAGGGCTCTGGGGCATATTTAATACCTTATATTATAAAAAATATCAGCCTATCATATTCTAACTCACAATATGGCCCCTGAAAACAAGTCTATGCCAGGTATTGAGCTAGATAGGCTAAATGCTTTACACATGTTATCTCTATTAATCATCATGACAATTATGTATAGTAGTCTATGTTTCCCAAATACATAAGATATGTATAATATGCCTGTATGTGTATATATATACACCTGTATGTAAATGTACAATTTTTTTATTTCACAATTGGAAGTATTTTGTTTAAAGGGATTTTCACTGCCCTGTTTATCAAGTTATCACAATTTGACTTTTAAAATTACAATAGCTAATTAATACCCACATTTTATGAGCATAAAGGAGTTTTCTTTAAGATGGTAATACTAAACTATCTTTTCATAAGTAGCTAGTATATAAATCCTAGTATAGTTATAGTGGTTACCTCTGGGGGAGGTTATGAAAATGTTAAATTTTTTTGTATAATTATATAATACATAGTATTACTTTTATAATCATAGACAAAATTACTAGTACTAAAAAATAGCCTACATAAATACATGCTGGATAATAATGCTTTCCCAGCATGGACATAATAGTCTAACAAAATATAAACTTAAGTGGAACGATCATTTTGAGACAAAGGGGCCGGTCATATATATTTAAATGGCATTCCTTAGCTTGTGCACTAAGCAGTTACAGTCACTAATACATGTCTTTGAGACCACTGGATACTTTGGTTTTTATTATTAACCTAATACATACAGGCAATTATCATCTTCCTCACTAAATATTAAAAATAACATTTCTCTGTGACACAAATGCTAAAAAACCCTTTAGTGGAAAAGCTACTGGGATCATGTCAGTGCACTTCCATCACAGCGAAGCTCTATTTAAAGTTTCTTCTTTTTAGAATTATCTCTTGAGATAAAATTTAGTTCTTCTCCCCTGTTAATCATTTGTCCTCTATAGTCATTTGCCCAGGTCTAACTAAAATGACTATTGGTTCATGAAGTTCAAATAGTTTACTACACTAAGGGGACTTTTTAGCATGGAATCCAGAAGAACTGGACTTCTTAAAGGGACTGATATGGCTTACCATTTAAATGTTGTGATTTTCAGTTTTTACATATTTTGCATCCAAGGTGAATATTTGAAGCAACCCTTTTGTTGTTTTTATTGTGTAAAAGAGAGATACTTTTAAATGAACTTCAGAAGTATTATTAAGTTCTAAGTTACAACTGTAGCTTGATGTTCGCACATCTATTTGAATTATGTTATGTAGTCTACTCTCATGGCCTCTGTTTAAGCCTCTGTAGGTGAATCAACTTCGATTGTTGAGTCTTCTTTTTATTCTGTAAGGATTTGTTTTTGGTCCACTGTTTCCATCATCCATTATTAACTTCATTCTTCCAGCATTGGCTCTGAGCTCCCTACATTTCTTTCACCTATACCAATTACTTTGGTTATTTTAAAATAAAATAATGGATTATAAGTACTAAGAAATAGTTTATTATTATATAAATACGTAAATTATTTATATAAATAAATTATTATAAACTAATAATTTATAAAGATTAAACTAAAATTGTATCATGTTAGCTTTTCTCATTAGAGATATGGAAAAGGGAATATATTTATTTCAGTGTTTAAAATGACAAAAGATGTTTGATACGATCATAGGTAAAATAGAGTAAAATGTTAGAGGACGCTTTACATAGCCTGATCAAGCGATTCCCAATTCAGTTTAGTTTTAATTGAAAATATTAAATAATAATTTAAACAATAATAAATAGTAAGGAAAGGAACCTTAACATCTACCAGATTATACAATATTTTCTGCTAAAATAATTATTAAAACAGTATGTGTAGGTTATATTTAGATAGAAACTGAAAAATTATCCATATTCTAGAAACACAAAATTACTTTTAGTACTTTAAATAAGTAAAAAAGAAAATAAAAATGGATAAACCACATATTTGAGGAAAATAAATCTACTGATTTAGAGTTAAAAGGAAACAAATGGCATATATGACTTCATAAATATTTACAATTAACATGCTATGCCTTGTTATTTTAATTCTCACTATCTCAATATTCACTAAAATGACTCATAAGTTTTTACTCAAAACCTGCCATCTGAATATAGACTGACTATAATGAAAGCTTTCAAGTGTCAGTGAAAAGTACTTAAGTGGTATCTTTTTGGTAAGAAAACGTGTAGTTAAGGTAGATGTATTTCAGCATAGGACCATGTTCTCTTGAGCAAATCTTGGGCATTTCGTCTTTCAATTATCTTTCTTATTGTCACACATCACCAAACAGCAGCAGTAACTCCAACTTCCTTTTTTTCCACTGCCACATAACCTAAATCAAGCTACTCTTTATTTGACCAATAAAAAATATATGTTTTCTTATTTGATGTTTACTTATTATATTTGCTAAGTGATCTTTGCATTCAGCATGTACCTTTAACATATTTTTTTCTATCTGCATTGCAGGATATGTTCATTGTAGAATCAAGGAAATCTAGTTCATATATGCACGTATGTTTCCACAAATCTGTTTAGCAATTGATGTTTTAATCACCTACATGATACTTTTTGATTTTCAAAAATAAGTAACAACATTTAACACGTTTAATTTATTTACCACTTTCTCTATGCCAAATATTTCACAACTATGTTCATATTAGTGTTACTCTTATTTAGCTTTATCTTGCTTTTTTCTACATCAACTTTTTCAATAATAAATTTCTATATTGTAAAATAAGGCAATTATTACTCTAAACTTTTCCTACATCTTTCCAATCTCTCAAGCTTTTATATTTTCCAATCTAGTCCCTACATTTTTGAAAATAGATTTCCCAAAGTTGAGAGTCAGTTTGTCTGGCTCCACATGAATCTGCTTCTTTTCCTACTCTTCATGACGTTCATCATAGTGGAAATTTTCTTCGTTGCTTGTCAGAATTGAAATCATTGCCACCTTACAGACATGGCTTGCTGTTCTTGGTATATGTCTCCTTTTGTTAGAGTAATTCTTTTCACTACTTATGCCAAAGTGTGTAAAAGGCAAACTTCCCAAATCCTAGCATTGCTAAATATAGCTGTTTATATAATGCTGTAACATATGAATAATAAAACTCTAGATTTAAAATGACTTTTCTCTTGCAATATTGATAAAATTGCTGTATTGTTGTTAGTACACTGCAGCTGCTAAAACCAAAAGGATATAAATCTGCTTTGTTCCTTTCTTTTTCTCATTAGAAAGTTTTACATCTCCTTATTTTTGGTCCTTTGATGTTTCATAATAAAGAATCCAAGTATAAGACTATTTTTAGTCATTTTTCTGGGTCCTTAGTGGAATCCTTGAATTTGAAGATTTATATCTTCAGCTCTGGGAAAATATCTATTAATATTTCTTTGGTTTTTCATAGTCCAATTTTATTATGTTCTTTTCAAGGACATTTATTCATCAGCTATTGCACTTCCATGCGTTGGTCATGTACCCTGTATTTTTCTTTGTGTTTTTGAATTGTTTTTCAGAGATATCTTCCATTTCCTTCCAGACCTTTTATTTAAATAGTATTTTAGCAATTTTATTCATAAGGGCTAAGATTTTTTACTCCTTTTCTTTTTTTAATTTTTCATTTTAGGTTCAGGAGGTACATGCACAGATTTGTTATATGGCTAAACTGTATCCCTGCGGTTTGGTGTGCAAATGATTTCATCACTAGGTATTGAGCATAATATCTAGTAGGTCATTTTTGACCTTCACCCTCCTCCCATCCTCCACCTGCAGGTAGTATCCAGTGTCTACTCTTCTTTTCTTTGTGTCATGTTTACTCAGTGTTTAGCTCCCACTTGTAAGTGAAATCATGCAATATTTGTTTTTCTCTTCCTGCATTAATTTGTTTAGGATAATGACCTCCAGTTAAATTCATATTGCTTCAAAGGACATGATTTCATTCTTTTTTCATGGCTATGTAGTATTCTATGGTATATATGTACCACATTTTCTTTATTCAATCCACACTTGATTGGGATCTAGGCTGATCCCATGTTTTTGCTATTGTGAACAGTGCTGCAATGAACATGCAAATGCATGCATTTTTTTGGTAGAAAAAATTATATTCCTTTGAGTATATACTCTTTGATGGGATTGCTGAATCACATGGTAAGTTCTGATTTAAGTTCTTTGAGAAACCTCCAAACTGTTTTCCTCACTGCCTGAACTAATTTGTATTCCCCCCAACAGTGTACATGTGTTCCCTTTTCTCTTCAATCTCATCAACAACTGCTATTTTCAAACTTTAAAAAAAAATAGCCATTCCATCTCGTGTGAGATGGTATCTCACTACAGTTTTTGTTTGAATTTTTCTAATGATTAAGGATGATGAGCATTTTTACATGTGCTTGTTGACTGTGTATATATTTTCTTTTGACTAGAGTATGTTCATGTCCTTTGCTCATTTTTTAAAATGTGGTTGACTATTATTTGCTTATTGATTTAAATTCCTTATAGAATCCAGGTATTAGATCTTTGTCATATGCATAGTTTGCAAATATTTTCTTTCATTCCGTAGGTTATCTGTTTACTCTGTTGATAATTTCTTTTTCTATGCAGATGCTCTTTAGTTTCATTATGTCCCATTTGTCTATTTTTTGTTTTGTTGCATTTCCTTTTGGAGACTTCCAAAATGAAATATTTGCCAAGGCCTGTGTTCACAATGGCATTTCCTAGGTTTTCTTCTAGGGTTTTTATACTTTTAGGTCTCACATTTAAGTCTTTAATCCATTTTGAATTGATTTTATTATATGGTGAAAGGAAGGAGTCTAGTTTCAATCTTATGTATATGGCTAGCCCGTTATCCTCGTACCATTTATTGAATAGGGAGTTCTTTCTCCATTGCTTGTTATTGTCGACTTTGTTGAAGATCTGATGGTTGTAGGTATGCAGCTTTATTTATGGGATTTCTAACTTGTTCAATTGGTCTTTTTGTCTGTTTTTGTACCAGAACCATGTTGATGTGGTTACTATAACCCTGTAGCATAGTTCGAAGTCAGGTAACATGACACCTATGACTTTGGTCTTTTGCTAATGATTTCTTGGTGATTTGGGCTTTTTTGGGTTCCATATGAATTATTTTATTTATTTTCAATTGTTTTGTTTTGTTTTGTTTTTAGATTCAGGGGATACATGTACAAGTTTGTTACCTGAGTATATTTTGTGATGTTGAGGTTTGGGATACAAGTGATTCTGTCATTCAGGTATTGAGAATAGTAGTCCAAAATTAGCTTTTCAACCCTTGCCCACCTCTCTCTTACCTGTTTCTAATAGTTCCCAGGAGCTATTGTTGCGATCTTTATGTCCATGAGTATCCATATTTAGATTCCATTTATAAGTGAGAATGTGCAATATTTGACTTTCTGTTCCTGCATTAATTTGTTTATGATAATTACCTCCAGTAGAATCCATATTGCTGCAAAGGACATGATTTCATTTTTATTCATTTTATGGGGTGTGTAGTATTCCATGGTATATATGTACCACTTATTTCTTTATTCAGTCCATCGCTGATAGGCACTTAGGTTGATTCTATGTCTTTGCTATTGTTTTGGTGGAACAATTTGTTATCTTTTTGAAAATATATCCAGTAATGGGATTGCTGGTTCTAATGATAGTTCTGTTTTAAGTACTTTGAGGAATCTCCAAACTGCTTTCCACTGTGTCTGAACTAATTTACATTCCCACCAAGAGTGTACAACTGTTCCCTTTCTCTGTGCAGCTTTACAACATCTGTTGTTTTATGACTTTTTAATAATAGCTCTTCTGACTGATATGAGATAGTATCTCACTGTGGTTTTGATTTGTCTTTCTCTGATGATTACCAATCATGAACATATTTTCATATGTTTCTCAGCTGCTTGTATGCCTTCTTTAGAAAAATGTCTGTTCATATCCTTTACCCACTTTTTAATTGGACTGTTCGTTTTCTGCTTGTTCATTTGTTCAAGTTCCTTGTAGATTCTGGATATTAGGCCTTTATTGGATGCATAGTATGTGAATGTTTTCTCCTATTAAGTCTGTTTACTCTGCTGTGCAGAAGCTCTTTCATTTAATTAGGTTCTCCTTGTCAATTTTTATTTTTACTTCAATTGCTACTGAGGACTTAGTCATAAATTATTTCCCAAGGCCAATGTCCAGGATAGTGTTTTTGAGTTTTACTTCTAGGATTCTCATAGTTTCAGGCTTCACATTTAAATCTTTAAGTCATTTCAAGTTTATATTTGTATATGTTGAAAGATAGGGCTCCAGTTTTCTTCTTCTGTGTGCAGCCAACCACCTATCCCGGCATCATTTATTAGGGAGTCCTTTTCCCTTTGTTTATTTTTGTCAACTTTTTCAAAGATTAGTTGTATGTAGGTGTGTGGCATTATTTCTTTGTTTTCTATTGTATTGCTTTCAGCTTTGTTGTTTTTGCTTAGGATTGTTTTGGCTATACAGGCTGTCTTTTGATTCCATATGAATTGTAGAACAGATTTTTCCAATTCTATGAAAAATGACATTGGTAAATTGAGAGGAACAGCATTGAATCTTTACATTGCTTTGGGCATTATGTTCATTTTGATGATAATGATTCTTCCAATCCACAAAAATGCAATGTTTTCTTTTTGTTTATGTCATCTATGAGTTCCTATAGCAGTGTTTTGCAGTTCTCCTTGTAGAGATTTCTCTTCTCCTTGGCTAGTTATATTCCTAGGTACTTCATTGTTTTTTGGTTGTTGTAAACGGTATTACATTCTGGATTGCAAATTATTGGTGTATAAAAATGCTACTGATTTTTGTACATTGCCTTTCTATCCTGAAACTTTGCTGAAGTCATTTACCAATTCCAGAGGCCTTTTGATGGAGTCTTTAGGGTTTTCTATGTATAGAATTATATTATCAGTGAAGACAGATAATTGACTTCTTTTGCTGTTTGGATGACTTTTATTTCTTTCTCTTGCCTGAGTGCTTTTGTGAGGACTTCTATAACCATATTATATAGCAGTGGTGAGAATGGGCATTCTTATCTTGTTCTAGTTCTCAAGGGGAAGCTTTCAGTTTTTGCCCACTCAGTATGATGTTACCTGCAGATTTGTCATAGGTGGCGATTATTATTTTGAGATAGTTTCTGTCAATGCCTAGTTTCCTAAGGGTTTTCATCATAAAGGAATGTTGTGTTTTATTGAAAGATTTTCCATGTGTATTAAGATGATGAATGAGTTTTGTTTTAAGCTCTGTTTATATGTTGAATCAAATTTATTGATTTGCATATGTTGAACCAAACTTGCATCCCAGGTATGAAGCCTACTTCATCACGGTGAATTAACTTTTTGATGTGCTATTGAATTCAGTTTGTTAGTATTTTATTGAGGAATTTTGCATCTATATTCATCAGGGATATTGGTGGCTAGGTTTTTTTATTATTATTTGTTGTGTCTTTGTCAGCCTTTGGTATTAGGGTGATGCTTGCTTCATCATAATTTGAAGAGAAATCACTCCTTGAATTTATTGAAATAATTTCAGTAGAATTGGTGCTAGTTCTTCTTTGTAGTGTGATAAATTTCAGCTGTGGATCCATCTTTATCAGATGCATAGTATGTGAATGTTTTCTCCTATCATGTCTGTTTACTCTGCTGCTGGTTTTATTGCTGTGCAGAAGCTCTTTCATTTAATTAGGTCCTCCTTGTCAATTTTTATTTTTTCTTCAATTACTTTTGAGGACATAGTCATAAATTATTTCCCAAGGTCAGTTTTTTTTTTAATTTTTGTTATTACTGATTCAGTTTTGAAACTGGATATTTGTTGGTTCAGAGCTTCAATTTCTTCTTGATTCATTCTCAAGAGATTGTGCCTTCCCAGGAATTTATCAGTGTCCTCTAGATTTTCTAATTTGTGTGCATAGAGGTGATCTTAATAGTCTCTGAGGATCTTTTGCATTTCTGTGTGATCAGTTGTAATGTCACCTTTGTCATTTCTGATTGTGCTTATTTGAATCTTCTCTTTTTTTTTCTTTGTTAATCTAGCTAGCTGTCCATTATTCTTGTTTATCTATTCAAAGAACAACCTTCTGTTTTGGTTGATTCTTTGTATAGGTTATTGGGTCTCAATTTTGTTTGGTTCTGCTGTGATTTTAGTTATTTATTTTCTTCGGCTAGCTTTGGCATTTGTTTGCCTTATTTTTCTAGTTCCTCTAGTTTTCATGTTAGATCATTGCTTGTAGTTCTTTCTAACTTTACGAGGTATACATTTAGCTCTACAAACTTCCCTCTTAACATGGTTGTTGCTGTGTCCCAGAGATTTTAGTGTGCTGTATCTCCGCTTTCATTCATTTCAAAGACTTTTTAAAGTGTCCTGCCTTGATTTAATTGTTTAAACAAAAGGCATTCCAAATCAAGCTGTTTAACATCTATGAAGTTGTGTGGTTTTGAGAAATCTTCTTAGTATTGATTTCTAATTTTACTTCACTGTTGTCCAAGAGTGTGAATGCTATGATTTTGATTGTTTTGAATTTACTAAGATTTGCTTTATGGCCAAGCATATATTAAACCTTGAAGTATGCTCTGTGTGCAGATGAGAAGAATGCATTTTCTATGGTTGATGGGTGGAGTAGTCTGTAGATGTTTATTAGGTCCAATTGGTCAAGTGTTGAGTTAAAGATCAGAATTTCTTTGTTAGTTTTCTGCCTCAAGGATCTGTCTAATACTGTCAGTGGGGTGTGGAACTTCCCTACTATTATTATGTGGCCATATAAGTCTTTTCATAGGTCTAGAAGTACTTGGTTTATGAATTAGGGTCATGGGGCATATATATTTAGTATAGTTAAACCTTCTTGTTAAATTGAATACTTTATAAACATGTAATGCCATTTTCTGTCTTTTGGCCAATTTCTTTGATTTGGCCAGGTGTGGTGACTTATGCCCTGGCTTATGTAATCCTAGCACTTTGGGCAGCTGAAGTGGGTAGATCACTTGAGGTCAGGAATTCAAGACCAGTTTGACCAACATGGTGAAACCCTATCTCTACCAAAAAATAATCGGGTGTGGTGGTGCACACCTGTAGTCCCAGCTACTCAGGAGGCTGAAGTGGGAGAATTGCTTAAACCGTCAGTGGGGGTAGAGGTTGGAGTGAGCTGAGATCATGCCACTGCCCTCCAGCCTGGGTGACGGAGTGGGACCCTATCTCAAAATACAATAAGATAAAATAAAATAAAATAAATTCCATTTCATCTAACAGAAGTAACATGAACCCTGTTTTTTTGTTGTCTTTATTGGCATGATAGATCTTTCTTCCATCCTTTACTTTGAGCTTATGGATGTTGTTAATGTAAGACAGTTCTCTTGAAGGCAGAAGATGGATGGATTTTGTTTTTCTAATCTGACTTGCCACTCTGTGCCTTTTAAGTGGGATGCTTAGGTCACTTGCCAACAAGATTAATATTGACATATGAGGATTCGGTCCTATCATGTTGTCGGGTGGTTACTTTGTAGGTTCTATGGCATTTTTGCTTTATAGGGTCTGCAGGCAATGGACCTAAGTGTGTATTTGTGGTAGCAGGTTTCATTCTTTTGTTTCCATGTTTAGAACTGACTTAAGGATCTTTTGTGAGGCTGTACTGATGGTGATTCATTCCTTTAGCACTTGATTGTCTGGAAAATATTTTATTTCTCTTTTGCTTATGAAGTTTAGTTTTGAGGGATATAAAATTCTTGCTTGAAATTCTTTTCTTTAAAAATGTTGAAAATAGGCCCCAATGTCTCCTGGTTTGTAATGTTTCTGCTGAGAAGACCACTGTTAGACTGATAGGGATCACTTTGTATGTGATTGCCCATTTTTCTCCAGCTGACTTCAGATTTTGTCTTTAGAGTTGACCTTGGACAGTCTGGTGAAAATATGCCTTGGTGGTTTTTTTGTGTAATATTTTATAGCTGTTCTCCAGATGCCTCATATTTGGATATCCATCTCTCTAGCAAGATTAGAAAAGTGTTCTTGAATAATTTCCTCAAATATATTTACAAGTGGTTTGCTTTTTATCCTTCTGCCTCAGGAATGGCAATAATTCATGGGTTTGGTCACTTTGCATAATCTCATAGTTTTGAAGGCTTTGCTCATTTTAAAATTCTTTTTTTTTTCTTTATTTCTCGTCAGATGGGCTTAGTTTAAAAGACTTGTCTTCAAGCTCTGAAATTCTTTCTTCTGCTTTGCCTACTCTAATGATAAAACTTTCTATTGTGTTTTAAAATTCCTTTAGTGATTTTCTCAATTCCAGAAACTCTGATTCCTTTTAAAGATATTTATCTCTTCCTTCATTTGCTGGATTTCATTAGATGTTTCTTTGTGTTGCTGTTCAATCTTGTCTTGGGTCTTCTTAAGCTTCCTCGTAATCTTTGCTTTGAATTCTTTATCTGTCATTTGTGAGCTTTCATTGTGGTTAGGGACCATTGCTGGAGAGCTAACACAATCCTTTGGTAGTGTCACAACGTTCAGATTTTTCATGGTGCCAGAATTCTATTAGTGGTTCCTTCTCATCTGGAGATGGTGATACTTAAAATTTTGTAATTATTTTCATGTGGGTAGAAGGTTTTCTGTTTCTTCTTTTCTCTATAACGTTGTTTTGTTTTTCTCTCTTTTTCTTTTCCCCTTCCCTAGGGGGTGTGACAGTAGAGAATGATGGAAATGGTCTTCTGGCTTTGCTTCTATAGCCTTATGCATTTATTTTAGCAGGTTTTATATTGGGCTGTGCAGTTTATCCTACAAGCCAGTACATGGCACTTATAGATAAGAACCAGCTGTGGTCAGTGTGGCTGGGTATATACTTAATCCTTACCTACTCTAAGAAGCCCTCTAGTGCCTTAGGCAATGGGCTGACTTGTAGAATGCACAGTGATCTTAACTACCTGCTTAGCCCCAGGTGAGGGGGTGGCAGGAGCCATGAAAGGTGTGTTGGGACTGGGTAAGTCTGCCTGCAGGACCCCTGATGGCAGGAACAAGCCTAGTGCCAAGGAAAAATACATTGGGTGGCCAACAGGTATCCAGAGGTATGCCTAGGTATGTAGCTTGGAAACCCCTTTAATTTCAAAATCTCTGCGTGGTGGTTGGGGTAGCCCAAACTGCTAATACAGCAGAGCAGGTGTTCCATATGCCTGGAGATCTACCTGGGCATTTAGCAGAGAGGGTCTCACTATACCACAGTCTATGTCCAGAAAGGTTTCAGTGGCTTACACTGCTGAACCAGATGGACAAGTTCTCCAAGTCTACTTGATGGTCTGGTCTTTCTCAGTAGGAGGAGCTTTTCCTGGCGGCATCTAGTTGCTATCTTTGCTCTTTCTACTCTTCATTGTTTTCTAACTTCTTGTACTTTTACACTCAATGTGATCTTTTTATGGATTTAAGTACTATGTTGTTAGAGTATTTTTAAAGACTTTATTGTTTTGATTATTTTTCACTTTTATTATTCAAGATGATAAATGTCATCAAGCTGGACAAAAATGTTTTTAAAAGAAAGTGAGCCAAAAATTGAAATTAAAATTACAATTTTATAGAATATATTGGTTTGCCTTAAAACATCTCTATGTAGTACCTCTTCAGTATGCCTTTTAACAGATTTCTTCCAAGTAGCTCTAGTGGTAAAAATGTAATGGGGAGTGGTAAAAATCAGATAAATTCATTACTCTCAGTGTCATAAATTTTAAGGAAGGAATGTAAAAATATCTTGTTTTGATGGTCATAGAAAAATTGATAAAGATGAACTGCTTCTTAGAAAGAAAAAAGTGAGTAAATTAGCTAAGACATTCATTCTTTGACATTTTGCAGCAGATCTGTAGGATGTATTCATCTTGCATAACTGAAAGTTTGTACAGTTAAACAGCAATTCCCCATCAAGTAACAGCATGCCTATAGTTAACAACATTGTATTGTACACTTAAAAATTTATTAAAATGGTAGATCTCATGTCAGATGTTCTTATTAAAAAAAAAAGAAAGAAGAAGAGAAAGAAATAAAACAAACATCTTAGAAGAGAAAATATCTTTTATTCCAGAAAAGAAAGTTTTTCTGGAACAACACTTTGACATGACTTTAAAATGGTAAAATCTTAAGAGCAATTCGACAGCGTCATCCCAAAGCCTTGAAAGATACACATATTTGTTCTCCTAAATCCACTTGTACTGATCTATTGTAAGAAGATAATAAGATATAATCTCAGATCTGTATACTAAGATGTTTATCAAGCACCATTCATAATAGTGAAATATGGGAATAATTCAAATCTTTAAAAATAGCTGAATGATTACATTAATCACAGTATCATGGAATAGAATGAAGCTATTCAAAACCATATTTTTATTTAAAGATATTAAAATGTTTCTCATTTAAAGCTTAAAATGTTAAGAAATTATATACCCATAATAGAATTTTAAAATAATTATGTAAAACAGAATTTGTATTTTTGTGTTTGAATAGGAAACAAAATTTTCAGTAAGCAAGCCAATGTGTTCACTGAAGTTATCTCAGAGGATAGGATACAAGAGATTTTTTCCCCTTCTTTATGCCTTCTTTTGTTGTTCAGATTTCCTTCTTTAAACATGTATTGCATTTGTAATGGAAATAAACACGAAATCATTGATAAAAAGTAAATTAGTTTTTTTAGAAGAAGAAGGCACATGAGATATCACAGGGGATATATTCTGTGCTCCTTTCTTTTCCCTTCAAACTCTCCATTCTCCTGAGTTTCAGATGGTTATAACCACCAGAGGTATTAAAGTGATTATTCATGTCTTGGAACTGATTTACTCAGCTACACTTGTGAGCATAGGTAACGGGACCATGAATGTCAAAGGGAAGAACAAAAGGCATGAACACATTATCACCATTTCAATGTATTTTGGATTATGTCAGACAGTATGTTTTCTATAAACAAGCAAGTGATCTGATAAGGCCCTAAATAAGTCTGCTTACTGAAACATGTGAATATCATTTTTAGAGTGCTTTCTATTAACTGTTGAAAGTAAGATAATTTCCAAAATATTTTGAACAACCTTGTCTAGGAATTCAAGTTACATCTTTTGTTCACCAGGTAGCTAATATGGAACATTTAACTTTAGAAGTAAAGACATACTGAAATTTCCAAGATAAAGATATAATGGGAAAAACTTTTCTTTGTCTAAAGGAGGAAAAGAAAGAAAAGAGAAGATGATGAAGCATAAGACAAAGAATAAGAGAATAGTCTGTTGTTTAAAATAGTAGTTGAAAATCATTAGGTTAAGACTTTGAAGAATATTTGTTATTGTTTATACTTTTATATTTGAATTTGTAAGCAGGCAACTTCATTGCTAACATAACTATCTTATTTTATCACTGCCAACTAATATGGTTTGGCTGTGTCCCCACCCAAATCTCACCTTGAATTGTAATAATCCCTATGTGTCAAGGGCAGGGATAGGTGGATATAATTGAATAATGGGGGCAGTTTCCCCCATACTGTTCTCATGATAGTGAATAAGTCTCATGAGATCCAATAGTTTTACATAAGCCTCTATTTATCCACTTGTCAAAAAAGTGTATGAGAAGGAGGAAAAGAAAGAATAGAGAAGATGAAGAAGCATAAGACAAAGAATAAGAGAATAAGTCTGTTGTTCAAAATAGTAATTGAAAATCATTAGGTTAGGACTTTGAAGAATATTTATTATTGTTTATACTTTTCCTGAGAATGCATTATTTATCGTTACACAAAGCCAAATAATGCAAAGATTAGCACAGAAGTCAATATCCTACTCTCCCCCTTACTCTCCCTAGTTCCCATCCTCCTTAGGCAACCTGGGAAATATGAATCCGTCACACACTTGTTTAAACCTGCCTAATATGTATTTTTCTGTCTTTTTTTCCCCTTATGTAAACATAAAGAAATATACAGGCTTTAAATAGTACTCCAGAAGTTAATATTAATAAATCCTATTAATAAGTTCCTAATTGTTTTATTAAGAGTTTTATTTTTTGTCCTCACACTAAAATCTACATGTAATGATCAAGTTCTTTCCAAAGTCATAGCTCACATAAAGCAACCCTGCTTGATTAAGTCCAGAAATGCAGGCAGTTGGCTCAAGGAGGTAACTTGTCTTCTACCTTTAGGCCCTAAATGTTTGCTAAGATGTATGCTTGGAGATTATAGTGAAAAATAAATGCCTTATTTTTATAAATTTGTATTGAGAGTTCCTCGTAGAGAAGATATATTTCTGGTGTTCACTGTATTATTTTCCCCATTGGCAAAGAGTTGTAAAAAACCCATGTAGATTGTGTTCGTTTTTCTAATGATTACTTTCCAATAATTTGCTTACAATAGATACTGAAATACTTTCTAAGGAGATTATTTTATTTTGTATATGTGTAATATTTATAAACAGTTCAATTTGTTTTTCCTTGGCGTATTGTAGATGAACTACCTGCATTCAAATGGTAAATTTATTTACTCCTAAAGATCACAGTTTTCCAATATCCACTTTATTAAAAATATTCTATAATAACATTACAGAAAAAGTCATAGTCATTAAAATTTAAATTTTACAACTCTGTTAGCAATAGAAGGTATATGTTATGTAACATGCCCGATAAATATATGCTAAAGTGAATGCATAAACTATTTTCTTGTTTCTTTGTTGAATGACCCAAAAATATCACAAAACACAACCTATGTTCTTAAAAGCAGTGATATTAACATACTTGTAATCAGACTTTTAGGAACATACTTTTAAAACTTTATAGAACAAGAATGTTTGTAGAAAGTGATTGCTATTTTTCACAGTGGCAGGTTGCTCTTGGTTGAGAATTGTGTGTATTTTTTTCTCCTGAATTGTAGCTGATAAAAATTATCAAACTACAGGATTAAAAAAAATGAGTAAAGCATGGAATGTGAAATATGATTTTTATATTTTGCACACCTATTCTTTGGTTTTATAATGACAAAAATGACTCTAGTGATTATAAGCACATACTCGCTAAAGGAAATTGTATCCAAGAGAGTTTCAGGAGACACAATAAAACCACTATTTCCTAGGATATTTTAAGGAAAATGCTACTAGGCACCAGCAGCTAGAAGAACAGAAGCAGTGAGAGGGTAGCACAGCCATGCTAGATATTCAGAGAGGAGCCTGTTCTGAGAGGAGTTGGACCGTCAGTGGGAGGCAGGGACATTCAGATCTAAGGGATCACTAAATAATCTACCTTTTGCTAACTGAATTTGTTAAACAGTGTTAAATGAAATAAATAATAGATTATTATCTGGATAATCTTTGGAAAACACAATGTGTGTATTCTGGCTTATGTTCTTGAAAACTGTCACTACAGATAGTGTTGGTAATTAGATTATATGCTTTCTTTTTGTTAAGTCCCGTATTTTCTTGATTGATTCTCTATTATTATACCCATGCCACAGGGAAAGTGATTCTACTATCCTGTTAAACCAGTTGTTTAATATTTTTTTTCAATGGTACTAATGAAAAGAGAGACAAAAGAAAGCAGAAAGTTCCCTTTGAATAAGAAGAAAGTTTGACCTCTGTCTAGTCAACAGCAATAGAGGTGGAGCGCTTGCATCATTATTAAACACATACACCTTTCTCACTCTCTCTGTCTTTTTCTATCTCTCTCTCTCACACACACACACACAAAACACACACACCAAACTACCTTAAGTCACAAGGTTTTCCATTTCTCAATAATCAGCATGTAGCTTCTAAAACTTTCATTTTCTTTTGTTCTATTTACATAATACCATTGAGCTTGTAGCGTATTTTATTGTTATATGTTATCATGTATAATTGATTTCATGTGAAAAATTTATTAACTTCAAGGATTCATGCTCTCAAATGAATAAATGCCCCTTTTAGACACATATTTATGAAGAGAATATATAATGACTTTAATTGTGTATACCTCATGATAAATTTATATTAAAATCCTGATGATTACTGTGAGAAGCTTACTCATACATTGTCTTAAAAACTTTTTTGCTTGTTTCAAACAAATGCAACCTTTGACTTCTAGGCTGAATGGTTAATTTTATTTTCCATTTTCAATTTCTTGGCTTGACAAAGTATACTAATGATGTTTCTTTGTCTCACCAGGCCTCAGAGGAAATGTTGATAATGATTTGCAGACTTTAATGTTGATTCATGATAGGTGCATATATTGAGTAAGATCTTTTCCCACAGCTCATTTTTGTTCTAAAGTTTAATATTGTAATTTAATAAAAATGGCTTTGCAGATATGAAAGCTAGCTTGGTAAAGAGATATATGTATTTCAAAGCTGGTTCAGGTTCAAAGTTAAAACAAGATTTTTTTTTTTTTTTCTATTGCCATGTCCATCTTTCTCTACCAAGGGAAATCACCTCTTCAAAGGAAAAGACAGTAAATCTCTAAATCTCCATATTTACTCAAGTCCTGAGACTCTGCAGGGCAAAAACTGCCAAGTCTATAGATTTACAATGTTTTATGATAATGATTTTCTCCAAGGGCTCACCCGAGATGAAAAGATAAATTAATTTATCCACTTCCAACCACTAGTGAAAGTTCAGTCTCCATTCCAAAAGCTGCCTTCAGAACAGTACCTGCACAATATAATTTATCAGTGGTGATTAAAATTTAAGAGCCTCTGGATATGGCCATCTTGCACTGGGCCTATCAAGTGGAAAGCACTGTAAAAAAGATGAGTTTAAAGCTGAAAAGGGCATTATAACTTTTTTCTGACCTTGTGATGCTGTTACTACTGTTAATGAGAATTACAACCAGTTACTTACCTCTGACTCTGTGTCGAGTTCTTGATAGATGTAATTCTCATTTCATTGCTCATAACATTCTTGTGAAGGAGATTTCAAGAACTGTTAAGAGCAGAGAGGTTAAGGGCCTGTTCAGAAATCACATATTATAATTAACAGTACCAGAGTGAGCCCAGGTTAGTCTGATTCCATGCCCTTAAGTGATATGGTCTTCAATCTGCATTCTCCTAAAATTTGTAGCTAGTGAGATTTTTTTTTTTTCAGCTTTCTTGAGATATGATTGACAAATAAAAATGGTATGCAGGGTTTACAATGTCATGATTTAATATACATATGCATTGTGAAATGCTTAACACAATCAAGCTAATTAACATATCCACCACCTCACACAATTATAATTTTTTGTATGTACATGGTGGGAACACTTAAGATTTTAGGAAATTTCAAGTATACAATATATTGTTATTAGCTATTGTCACTATGCTGTCCACTGGAGCTCCAAAATGTATTCATCTTATAAATGAAAATGGGCACTTTTTGATCAGCATCTCCTGATGTCCCCCACCCCCAAGCTTCTGGTAACGATAATACTACTCTGTATTTCTATGAGTTCAACTTTTTCATATTCTGCATATAAGAGATGTCATGCAGTATTGGTTTTCTGTGTCTGGCTTATGTCTTCCAATTTCACCCATATTTTCAGAAATGACAGGATTACTGCCATTTTTTAAGGCTGAATAATATTCCGTTAAATATGTGGCTATATTTTCTTTTTCTACTCATCTGGGCATGTAGATTGTTTCCGTATCTTAGCTATTGCAAGTAAGGTTACAGTGAACATGGGAGTGCAGATACCTTTATGAAGTGGTAATTTCTTTCTCTTTAGATTTAGACTCAGAAGAGGGATTGTTGGATCTTATGGTTGTTCTACTTTTAACTTTGGGGGTAACCTTCATACTGTTTTTCATAGAAGCTTTACCAGTTAACCTTCCTAACAGTGTACAAGGGTTCCCATTTTCCACAATCTCACCAGTACCTCAGTTTTTGGCCTACTGAGAATAGCCACCTTAACAGGTATGAAATGATATCTCCTTGTAGATTTAATTTGCATTTCTCTGATGATTAGTGATGTTGAGCACCTTATTATATACATGTAGACCATTTGTACATCTTCTTTTGAAAATTGCCTATTCAGGTGCTTTGCCAATTTTAAACTGGATTATTATTTGTTATTGACTTGAATAAATTACTTATGTATTTTGGATGTCAATGCCATATTAGACATATGATTTGCAAATATTTTTTACCATTTCCTAGACTGACTTTTCATTCTTTTGAATATTTCCTTTGCTGTGAAATAAACTTTTTAAATTGGTGTAGTTCCACTTACTGTTGCTTTTGTTTGTCTGTGCTTTTGGTGTTATAACAAAAAAAAAATTATTGCTAAGGGAAATATTTTTCTGTTTACTTCCTTTATTTTTCTGTTATTAGTGTTCTATGGCTTTAGATCCTTTGTTCAAATTTTTAATACATTCCGAGTTGATTTTTTTGTATGGTGTAAGATATGGGTCCAACTTCATTCTTTTTTTTTTATAGACAACCAGTTTTCCCAACACCATTTACTGTTCAGACTCTTTTCCCCCATGTGTATTCTCAGCTCTTTAGTCAAAAATAAGGTGATAGTGTATATGTAGGTTTCTATCTGGCTTCTCTATTCTGTTCCATTGGTCTTTGTATGTATTTTTATGCCAATACATATTGTTTTTGATTATTATAGCTTTGTAATATAATTTGAAATTAGGAAATGTGATGCTTCCGGCTTTGTTCTTTCTCAGGATGGCTTTAGCTATTTGGTGATTCTGGTGGTTCCACAAGAATTTTAGGATATCTTTCTATTTCTGTGAAGAATGCCATTGGAACTTTGACACAAATTACATTAGATTGTTTTGGGTGGTATGAATGGTTTTAAATATTAATTCCTATAATAACTGAACACAAGACAACTTTCCACTTATTTGTGTCTTCTTCAGTTTCCATGTTTCATAGCTGACAGTGTACAGATTTTTAACCTCCTTGTTTATTTCTAAATATTTTATTATTTTAGATTTTTGGTAAATAGAATTGTTTTCTGATTTATTTTAGTATAGTTCATTGTTAGTGTCTAGAAATGCTACCAGTTTTTGTACATTGATTTTGTATCCTGTAACTTTACCATATTCACTTATTAGTGTTAACAGTTTTATGTGGAGTCTTTAGGGGTTTCTACATATAAGATCATATCATCTGAAAACAAATAATTTTACTTTTTTTTTTTTTTTTCCAATGTGGATTCCTTTTGTTTCTTTTCATTGCCTAATTGCTTGATTTGGTACTTCCAATACTATGTTAAATAAGGGTGTCTAAGGTATGCACCATTGTCTTCTTTCTGCCTTAGAAGTAGAACTTTTCACTTTTGACTGTTGTTTATGTCATCTGTGGATTGTCATATATATCTTTTATTGTGTTGAGGTATATTCCTTCTATTCCTAATTTGTTGAGAATCTTCACCATGAAAGGGTGTTGAATTGTGTCAAATGTGTTTTCTGTGTCTATTGCGATAATGAAATAGTTTTTTCTTTATTATATTAATGTAGTATATTACATTTATTTGTTTGTAGAAGGTGACCCATCCTTGCATCCCAAGAGAAATTCCCACTTAATTATAGTACAAGATCCTTTTGATGTACTGTTGAATTCATTTTGCTAGTGTTTTGTTGAGTCTTCTTGCAACTATGCTTATCATGAATATTGGCCCATAGTTTTCTAATCTTATAGTGTCTTTGTCTGGCTTTTATACTGGGATAATACAGTTTTTATAAAGTGAGTTTGGAAATGTGCCTTTTCTAAATTTTTAAAGAAGTTTGAAAAGAATTGGTATTAGTTTTTCTTTAAATGTTTGGTAGAATTCAGCAGTAAAATCATCTCGTTCTGGACTTCTCTTTGTTAGAAGATTTGATTTCTGATTCAGTCCCCTTACTCAATATTGGTCTTTTCAGATTTTCTATGTCTTTATGATTCAGTCTTAGTAGGTTGTATCTTTCTAGGAATTTATCCAGTTCAAGGTTATCCAATTTGTTCTCATATAATTGTTTATAGTAGTTGCTTGTGATCCTTTTTACCCCTGTCATAAGAGTTGTAATATCTTTTCTTTCATTTTTAATTTCATTGATTTTAGTTTTTTCTCTTTTTTTTCACAGTCTATCTAAAGGCTTGGAAATTCTTTTTTCTTTAAGCTTTTCAACAAATTAACTTTTGGTTTCATTAATATTTTCTATGTTTTTAGCCTCTGTTTCACTTATTTCTGCTCTGATCTTTGTTATTTTCTTCCTTCTGCTAACTTTGAACTGAGTTTCTTCTTCTTCACTTTCTTAGTTCCTTGACGGGAAAAGTTAGGTTGTTTGTTTGAGGCTTTTCTTTTCTTAATATAGGTATTTATTACTCTAAATCTTCCTCTTAGAACTATTTTTTGCTGCATACTGTATGTTTGATATGTTGTATTTCCATATATACATACATATATATATAAATAATATTTTTAGATTTACGTTTTGATTTCTTCTTTGACCCACTAGCTGTTCAGGAGTGTGTTGTTTAATTTTCACAGAATGGTGGATTTTCCAGTTTATTATTTAATTTTGATATAGCTACCCCTGCTTTTCTTCAGTTGTCTTTTGCATAGAATATCTTTTTTCATCTGTTCACTTTTAGCCTAAGTGTGTCCTTAAACCTAAAGTGAGTCTCTTGTTGACTGCATATAGTTCGGTTTTAATTTTTGTTGTTCAGTCACCATATGTCTTTTGATCAGGTCATCTACACATTCAGTAAAATACCATCAGAGACACTTTTAATCAAAAGTACAGTACAAACTATGGTTATAAATAATACATACTATGGTTATAAATAATTTTTATTACTGCAAATTAAATAGGACTGAGACAACTTACAAAAGGCCCTGACAAGTTTCATAGCCTGTTATGCTAGTCAAGGAACCAGTAGTTCTTTATAAGGGAAAGAGAGGCATAATATATTGGAATATATTCCTCATTATGTGTCACCCTAGAAATCTAGATAATGTGTAAATAGAAGGGCCAGCATTAAATTATCTATTATTTTGTGACCTAAGCAAACCTTAATGACTGAACCCAATGTGAGGAATTTTTCTAAATCCATCTCCTGGCTGAATCTGAACACTACTGTTTTAGAAACATTGAAAAATGAAATAGAATGTGAATAGAATTATAGGCAAATTTATGTTTCTGGAAGTGAAGACTAAAATTTACTGAGACAAAATTATTTTTGTTTAAAAAATTTAGCAGTGTGAAAAATGTAAAGCATTGTTTATTTCTACAGCTGCAAAATCAACTTAAACTTAATGCTTATGTTCTATATTTTGTAAATGAAAATTGTTGTATGTAAAATATATCAAATTGTGTATTGAAGCTAATTACCATTTTGCTCAGGAGACATTTTTAGTTTTTAGTTAGTTTTGGAGTAGAGATTGATCAACAGAAATACAGAGATGAGACTCAGCTGAATTATTTCCCATTCCAACCAAATGAATATTTTTATTTGATTTTTGATTATTGTCTCCAATATGTTAATCATTGCCAGATTCATGGATATTCAGGAAGTAAACAATACTGCTTCAGAAAACAACTGATCACCTCTGACTTGGACCTGTGGAGTAGGCCATTTTCCAAATATAAGTAAAGATTTCAGGGCTGCTTCAGCAATGTCTGAGACGCTGGAATGTGCATTGGTAATCTCACAAAGAAAATTATTAGGAGTAATTAAGATAGCTGCTACTTCAGAGGTTCACTATGTCAGTAAAATACAGCCAAAATGAGCCAGAGTCAGAGCTGCAAGAAGATAGAAGAAGAGGCATACATTACATTTGTGAGAACACATAGAGCACCCACTGGAAGTTTCTGAGAAAACTATTGTTGATGTCAATCAATCATGTAGAAAAGAGCTTAGAACCTTTGAATAGGAGTATGAAAATTATATATAAAATCAACAAATGGAAGAATGAAAGACTACGCTACAGATCCCAAAAACTACCATTAAAATTACAAGAATCAAGAAGACTGACATCTGTGTTTCCTATTTTAATAGGATAGAAAGAGAGGTTTACAGAAAAATCATTGCTCTATTGTTTTAACCTGATACATGATGTGTCTGAAAACTTCTTTTGGACTTTCTAGATGATTTTTACCTATATACTCGGTAGCTTAGATTCTAGGAGGAAAATTGAAAGAGAAATACTGAATACACAGAATATTGTGTAAATAAAAGCAGACAGATAATAAGTATCTAGTGAAACCATGGTATTTAGTCTTGTTCAAGCAATCAAATTCATAGAAGTCTCAAAAAATGATCTCGAGAGAGTGATAGGGAATGGGGACCAGGAAGTGAGGAGTGTCTTTATAAGCAGTTCAATCTTTTAAAAATAGATAAACTTTATATTTTGATTCTCCTAATTTCTGTTATTTCTAAGGCATCACTAGATAGATAACTATTAAATCATTACCACATGACTTCCTAGAGCTTTTACTTTTTCTTTCAATAATTAGTTAACATTTAGAAATTAATAAAATTTCAATTATATATTACTAATCAGTTTAATGCTTAAAGATGTTAGGCATTCTCTAGAGTTTTTATCTCAGTACTTTACATTTTATAATTTATTAAAATTTGCTATGCCTTTGATATCCTAGTACTTCTATTTTTAATAAATTATGAAAAATATTGTGATTATGATTATGATATATAATTTTATTGCATATTTACAACTGAATTCCTCCTTTAATACTTTTGTTCCTTTAACATATTATAATTTAAGAGAAATATTTTTCTGGTCTGGATTGCAATCAAGAATAGCATTTTCCTTTAGCTATAATGTTCCTTAGTCTCCTTTATGTTGTAACAGATACTCAGTCTTTTTCTGCCTTTTTCTTTGACTCTAGAAGAGAACCAGACAACTATTTTGCAGAATGATTTTCAAATTGGTTTTGTCTTAAGTTTACCCATGATTCAATTTAGGTTATGAATTTTTGGTGAGAATACCATAGGAGTGATACAATGTCCATCTCAATGCATCATACTAGTAATCTTATGTGACATTAATTTTATCCTTCATTGACAATATTAACTTTGATGATTTTGATATTGAACTGCCACACATTTGTAGTAAGAAAAACAAAATGAAAAACCAGTTTCACTTAAAATTTGTCCTCAATGAAGCAATAAAATTAATTTTATGAAATCTTAGTATGAGCACATATCTGTTTAATATTCTGTGTTACAAAAAGGGCAGTATGCAAAAAGAACTAACACTATACACTTACATATAATAGTGGTCATGAAGTAAAGTACTTATGTGCCTCTTTTTACACAAAACTATCTTCCTATGAAATACCAATTGACAGGCAGTGTACAGCCATTCATACATAAGTATTTGGTGGATGTCTTCTAAAAAATAAACTAAGTAAGTCTGACACTTCAAGAAAAACAACTAATAGTACTTGTTTTAGATAATAATTCAATAAATGAAAATTGGAATTTTGGAAAACTTGCATCTACCACCTTGAGCTTGACAGCTTTCTTATACTAAAGGCTTTTCTGATGAAAGTTATGATATTGACAAAGGTAAGTTTTTTGTGTTTTAGAATACATTGAGTCACCATTACCAACATCAGTGTAATTCAGCAAACCTATATTTTCCGAATAATCGAAGCATGATAGGACAAAGTCATGCCAAAATAAGTTTCATTTAAAAATGCATGAGAGACCAATGGATTTTCACACAGCAGAGTACACACACTTCATTGATATGATTTTAGGTTTCATACTATATATTACCTCCATAAAAATTACCATTGTTGAATTTTGCTATAGCACCAAAGAATAATATACACTATTATCTGACTCAGCAATTAAAATACTCTTCTCCTTCCCAATTATCTATATGTGAAAGTGAAGATAGATTTTTCATATATATTTAAAATTTAAAAATGTTGTATAATTTAAGTGCAGGAACAGATATGAGAATCTAATTGAGGATTATCCAACTCAGGAAGGGTTAAAGAGGGCTTCCTATTTCAATCTGAGACCTGAAGGAAGAATAGATTTATAGTCAAAGATTTTAGAGAATGGACAAGAGAGTAATCAAACACGAGGCAATTTGCCAACTCCATACTTTAGTTGTAAGATCCTTCTACCAAATTCTTTTCTTCTTTCATTTTTAACACTTTTTGGAGACTTTTTTTGCACTTAACATTTTCTCATTACACAAAGAAGACATTTTGAGAAGAGTTTAATCTCAGTCTCCTATCCTCTCCATAATTTAAGAAAGAACTATCTTGGAATTCTCTACAACAGACCACGAAAAATTAAGATTAATCCAAATTTTCTGTGGCTCTGCAGTACAATTTGCTTTCTGACATTATAGTTACTTAGTACACTATTATAATCATCTATATAATTTCTATTTAACTGTGTGCGGATATGTATGTGTGTCTATATGTGGGCATATATATGTGTGTGTATATACACATATATATATTAATGAAGATTCACAAGAATTTACAAGAACATATAAACATATAGGAAAAAATTTAATATGTTTGGTTGGATCTGCTTGTTTTTGCAATTGGTAAATCAGCCATAGTTGGTGCTTTCGAATTCTGGGATAGGCAATTTAATAGAAGCATAAACATGGAGAAAAATAGCAAGTGCAATCCTGCCTACCTCACAAAAAGAGTTTATACCACTTCATATGGTAAAAATAACCAATGTCATCCAATAGAAAAACACATCTGAAAGAACTTTTCATTGTTTAACCATTATAAACCAGCTATGGAGGCCTCTGGGAGGAAAACGTTTTATTTAAATTTTGGAATATCAATTTTCATCTTATTTGACCTTTGATTTTTAAAAAATATATTGTCATAAGAAACAAACACACTAAATAACTTGAGGAATAAAATGTAAAATCAAACATTTCAAATCGCTTGTGTACTGGTATATTTTCTCAAGATGTTATTGTGAATGTCTGCTTCCAGTCCAAAAAAGTAGCAAAAAGTGGGAGGGGGAAAATAAGATTCGATAACTAGGTAATAAACATAAAGGATGCTCTTTTTAAGAAATCCAATTGTTGTTTATCTTAGAATCTAAAACATTGTAATGAGATGCTTTTGTTCATAAAAGTCACTCAAAATCCAGAGTTATAAATGTCAACAAGCTGCATGAAAGCTCAACTTTAAAGATTTAGTGCTATGTACAAATGAAGACAAAAATAAGCACAAACATAAGAGTTGCATTTTAATATAGGTATCCATTATCTAATGTTTATATAATGGAAGCCAAATGACTTCATTATTATCTGTGCTATTACAGTGAATACCAAATGAACTCATCATACAGGCATACTTGCTTTAAAACCTATTACAGCCCCATCAATGACAAGAGCAACATATATATGCAAACTTCTTTAGATGACTAATTTGATTTTTGTGTTAACTGCTAATGTATTATTAATCAACAGTTCATTATACTTTTAGATAACCTTAGTTTATTTCTGCTTTATTTGTACACAACTCATTTCTGTAATGTCTTGCTCTATAAAATTTTATTCCTATTTAAACATTATTATCCTTAGATAACAAACACATATATGTAAATATCAGACGGAAAAATATTGAGCCTACTAAATTATTTGGTTATGTCCAGATCTTAGAAAGTACAATTGTTTTTGTGCAAAGCTTTTTTCCATCAACTTGATAATTTTCAAAATAAAATAATTGAACTCTGGCTTAGACTATACATTCACATACAAAAACTCCTTGAACACACCCAGTTTATCACTTCAATTTTTATTGTTCTGAATTTGTCTCATAGATGGAAATTTAATTTGTTTGGTACATAAATTGTTGTTTTGATTTGCTGTGTCATAGCTGAAATAAAATGATTAAAATGTATTTAGATGATATGCAATCTAAAAACAGAAATAAAAATCAATAGTGAGTCAAACATTTTTGTAAATTTGTTTTCAAAGAACCATAGAATTAAAACAGCCACATTTTTCTAAGCAGGTAAATAAAAGCTGTTGATGTTTATGAGAAACAACATATTTTCATGAGAAAATCTAGAAGTTAAACAGCTGGCGTTATGGAAAGTTCAACTGTCAGTAAAGAAAATTGGCAATGGTTTTTGATCCTTCCCTGAGGCAATCAGAGATACTCACTAGAATTACATACATTTGTATGTAAGAACTATTCATGTAAAATCTCTGACTAATTTAAAGTTTGTTTGGATATAATATTGGTGTGTTACACACCCCTAAGTCTTCCCAACGATATAATAGATTATTGAAATATGTATAACTACTGTTTTTAAATATAATGAGTTTTACTTATTTATTTTTTCTCCCAACTTTTACTTTAGGTTTAGAAGGTATGTGTGCAGATTTGTTTCTTGGGTAAATTGCATGTTGCTTGAGTTTGGTGTACAAATGATTTTGTCCCCCATGCAGTGAACATAATACCAGCTTGGTAGTTTTTCCATCCTCACCTTCGTTCCACCCACACCTCACCCTTAAGTAAGCCCTGGAGTCTATTATTCCCTTCTTGATGGTCATATGTATGCACCATTTAGATCCCACTTATAAGTGAGAATATGCAGTATTTGGTTTTCTCTTGTTGCATTATTTCCCTTAGATATTGGCCTCCAGCTGCATCCATGTTGCAGCAAAGGACGTGATTTTTTTTTTTTTTTTTTTTTTTTTTAAGGCTGCATGGTATTACATGGTGTAAATGTACCACATTTTCTTTACCCAGTCCAGTATTGATGGGCATCTAAGTTTATTCCATGTCTTTGCTATTGTGAAAAGTGCTGTGATGAACATACAAATGCATGTGTCTTTTTGGTACAACAATGTATACTCCGTCGGTTACATACCCAGTAATGGGATTGCTAGTTAAAAAGGTAGTTCTGTTTTAAGTTCTTTGAGAAATCTCCAAACTGCTTTTCACCATGGCTGAACTAATTACATTCCCATCAGCAACATATAAGCATTCCCTTTTCTTTACATCCTCACAACCATGTATTATTTTTTGACTTTTTATAATAGCCATTATAACTGGTATGAGGTGATATCTCGTTGTGGTTTTGATTTGCATTTCTCTAATGATTAGTGATGAGTATTAATGTTTGTTGGACATTTGTATGTCTTCTTTTGAGAAGTGACTGTTCATGTCCTTTGCCTACTTTTTAATGCGGTTGTTTTTGTTTGGTGATTTGTCTAAGTATTTTATAGATTTTGGATATTAGGCTTGTGTTGAATACATAGTTTACAGATATTTTCTTCCATTCTATAGGTTTTCTGTTTACTCTGTTGATAGTTTCTTTGTTGTGAAAAAACTCTTTAGTTTAATTAGTTCCCATTTTTCAATTTTTCTTTTTGTTGCATTTGCTTTTCGAGTCTTCATCATGAAATCTTTTTCAAGGCCTATGTCCAAAATAGTATTTTATAGTTTTTCTTGTAGCGTTTTTATAGTTTGAAGTTTTACATTTAAGTTTTTAATCAATCTTGAGTTGATTTTTGTTTGTGGTGAAAGAAAGGGGTCCAGTTTCAATCTTCTGAATGTGCCTAGCCTGTATTATCCCAGCATCATTTATTGAATAGAGAGTCCTTTCCTCATTGCTTGTTTCTGTTGACTTTGTCAAAAATCAGACCGTTGTCGGTGTGCAGTTTCACTTCCGGGTTTTCTAACTTGTTCTTTTTGTCTGTGTGTCTATTTTTGTACCAATATCATGATGTTTTGGTTACTGAAGTCTTGCAGTATAGTTTGAAGTAAAGTCGTTTGATATTTCTGGCTCTGTTCTTTTTGCTTAGGATTGCTTTGGCTATTCAGGCTCTTTTTCGTTCCATATGAATTTTAGGTAGCTTTTTCTAATTCTATGAAAAATGATGTTTATAGTTTGATAGGAATAGCATTGAATCTCTAAATTACTTTGGGCTGTATGGCTGTTTTTACAATATTGATTCTTCCTGTCCATGAGCTTAGAGTATTTTTCCATTTGTTTGTGTCATCTCTGATTTCTTTCAGTACTGTTGTGCAATTTTCGTTGAATAGTTTTTTTACCTCCTTGGTTACCTGTGTATCTAGGTATTTTATTCTGTTGTGGCTTTAAATGTGACAAATTTGGTAATAAAAATTGTTTCATGTCATTCATACAAACACTAACCTGTCATGATACACACAAGATACAGTAATATATATTCAACATACCAAAGTGACAGACAGGGTTTTCACAGACAGTGGAATAAAGTCCAGGGACTTTGGTAGCCAATGATCATGGCATATGGAATCCATTCTCAGTCGTGCTAGGAAGCTGTGCCATAGAAATGCATTTTATATGTCATAACGTGACTCTTACATTGCATCAACCAACAAGTGGAATATTAAATATATTTCCACAGAAAAATGCAAAGTGGAGTCGTAACTGAATACCTCTTATGAAAACATTTCAATAGTTACTGACTAACCTTTATTTAATGCTTGATAAAAGTAAGCACAACTTCAAATTATTTATTGATTTAAATTGTTTAATACTTATTACAGTCTTAGACTGGAGGTGTTATCAGCATTTTACAAATAGTGCCGTATAGAAGTAATTTGTCTAAGAGCACGTAGCTAAAAAGAGCATAATTCAAACCCAAACAACTTTATTTCAGAACTTAAATTCTTCACCCATGGCCTTTTACTATAGTTATGTTTTTAGTTTGCAGATAAAAAGATTGAAAATTTATATAAAGTAACTAATAATATTTTCAATCCTAGAGAATATATTGGGAATAAATTTTCTTATCTCAAAATTTACAAAATGTACTTATGTATCTAAGTTTTAATTATCCCTGATACAGAAGAACCAGTACAACTTTAGCCATAAGGAAAGAAATATCGACAATTTTTTTAATATAGAAAAAAATTTAAATCTATGAGAATTGGTTCTTTGTATTTCTAATACATTATAATTTTCTACTTACATAACATTTGTGTTATTTCTCTGCAGATATTAAAAATCCATATGTATTTCTCTAGAAAATTTTATTTTTTTAACAAAATATGTTATGAATAGAATATTGGATGATCATTTTTGGTTAAATTTGCTATCAAATTCTATTGGAATTATATTTTGTCCCAAGCTGGTAAGCTATTCACTATTCTAGACATTCTCTTGCGTAAAATATATATCTGTGATGATTTTCCTGGCAAGACGGTGAATATGACAAATGTTTCAAAAGTTCAGTAAAATCATCTGAACATTTAGTAGTATTTTCAGTAGAAAATCATTGAAATTTTTACTTATTTTGAAGCTACAAAGTATTAGAATACATAGAATGCTTGGCAATGAACCCTGTTGGATTATTAACAGCTTGTCATCTCCTAAATCTAACCCTAAGAGGATATGCATATTTAAATTTGAATTAAGTTGATTTTTCTATACGTTGGCTAGTCCTAGCCATTGTAAACTTTTCTTCCCGATACTCAACAATAAGGAAAAGTAGTTTTGTTTTGTTTTGTTTCTCCTGAGGGAAAAATAGTCTTTTATGTACTTCATACATGGGATTTGATTTTATGTGTGAGTTATTCACTCAAAATAATAAATAATTGTCTTGTTAAACTTAGAACAAAAAAAATCAAAAGAAATATAAATCTACATTCTAACAAGTTTACCGCTGTACCCCGCAAAACCTTTGGTAACGATGATGTCTACAGATTGTCTTAAAAGACTTGGATACCACCAGATGGTGCTCTTACAGAGCCAGAGACAAAACATTCTCTACCAGATTTGAATAAATAAAGAAATAAATGTAGTGACTTTGTGAATTGCAGAGGTCATTATCTTTCTCTCACATTCTCAGAGAATCCCATGATGCTCATTAATCCATGTTTGAAAACATTTTTCAGTGCCTGAAAATTTGGAATCCTAACACATTTTAAAAACCATATTGAAAACGTTAACAAAAAATAAAAATAGCTAAAAAAAAGAATTTTAAATTGGCAGGATTCTTGAGACTGATATGAAGAGAGAAAGAGAGACTACTATATGTAGCTGGAACCATAATAAGTGCTCATAAATGTTCAATATTATCATTAAATAACAGTATTATTGTTAAAAGTAGTATTAACTAATATGTGTGTAATGATCAAAATGTTAAATTTAACAGATGTCCACTAGAAAATGTCGCATACAGATACATGTGCATATATTTAAATTTATATTTATTGCTATATTGTATACAAAATTTATGAAATTAACTTAAAATACATGACAAATAAAATATCAAAGGATAAGAGTTGTTTGTGTTCCTCCAAAACATGATTTGATGACAATCCCAGTATGTCTAAAGTAAATCTATTTGAAATAGTGATATAAACTTGACAAAAATGTTATTATTGAAAAAACATCTTTCAATTATCTATTGATTTTAACCAAATGG
Organism: Mandrillus leucophaeus; assembly: GCF_000951045.1. Lineage (NCBI taxonomy): Eukaryota > Metazoa > Chordata > Mammalia > Primates > Cercopithecidae > Mandrillus > Mandrillus leucophaeus. The sequence goes on along the minus strand of NW_012105220.1, from coordinate 2,719,539 downwards.
AAATATAACAGTCCTCACATTGTAAGGCATCCCCCTCTTCAGTTCCAATAAAGTGTCACTGTGTTTACTTTGAAGATCAGCCTTACAGTTGATACTTTTCCCCAAGAATTTTCAAAATTCGTGCATGCACGATCTTCATCTTCACTAGTTTCGACGATTCCTCCTTTTGGCAACTCATTTTAAAGTTTTGTGTAATACCTTATATCTATAAAACAGTAAGGATAGAGGTCAATCCTTAACAATTGCCTAGGTTTAAATCCTGTGTTAAGTTATTTAATGTCTCCAGGACATGTTTCTCCTCTATTAGATGTAATGTTTAAAATAGTGCCTGTGGTATAGCATTATATTCCCCACCTTGAGAATTTGTATACACACACACACACACACTGATCTTGAACAGTGTTTAGCATATAAAATATAAAATGGGCTTTTAAACATTAGCTATTGTCATTATCATTGTGGTTGCTGTTAATGAGTCCATGGCAAGAGAATAAAATGGAAACTATATAATAAATTTTTATTTCTGAAATAATTTAAATAATTTCATGTTATTTTGTGATTATAGTATGTAAACAACAGAGAAATAAATATCCTATTTTGTGGGTAAATCATAATAATGGATGGTAGTTTTTGTTTTATTTTGTATATGTTTATACAAAAAGGTTACAGAGGTTTCTAAAATACAAGCAATATCTAAGTATATAGAATAAAAAGTGAATGTACGTTTTCTGTATCCCTTTTAAATTTATGTTTATTCCCAGATATAATCACAATTACTATTTTTAGTTTTATTTTTTATTGGTCTTTCTTGGAAAACTGTTCTCTGTCTTTTCTAGACTGTTAATAAATATTTAAATATTAGGTGATTAAGAGGAACTCACATCCTCTTTCAGCACATTCTACTCTCTATCCACTATTTTCTCAGAAATTCTCTTCCATTTAGTCCAAAATGTATATTTAAAATAACCATACCTCTTATCCCTTGTGTGTATATATGTATACACACACATATATATACTCAAGAATGAGTAAAATTCAAATCATTGAAATAAATTGTATTGCAAATATTATAATTTTATTCTTAGAGTAGTTTGAAACTTTATATCCTAGATGTAAATATTACTCAGTTTCCTCAAGATCTACTTCTTTGTCAAGTTTAATGGTGTCAGTAGAAAAAAATATATGATTGGCAAATACTCTTTCATGCAATGACGATAAACTCCAAGGTAGCTCTCCTTTAAGTTGCCATCTCCCTACTAAAAAGTTAAGTCACATTATAAGTAGTTAAACTTTACAGAAAATCCTCAACTTTATGAGAACACATACTTTCAAACCTCTTTTCTTACCCCAAATATTAACAAAATGATTAAGAGCATACGTTACCAGTGTGCATTTTTTCCTATGATTTATTCAATTTTTGGTGTTCTTCAGTGGAGGTGATGATAAGCAAATGGCAGGAAGCCAGGGCTGTGCTAATGTGATGGAAATGGGAGATGCTCTTGCACAAATGCTAAAGAAGAGAGACAAAAAGATAGTGAATGAGCTATTCTCTATCTTTGAAAACTGGGAATTAACTCCTTAAAAATGGAAACTAATTGCCAATTCACAAAGAAATGCTATTTTAATACACAGAAATAAGGACATTTTGGAAGTTCAGCAATTAAAAACAATTCCTTGGTGAATTATGTGTTGCACTGAGCTACATTATAAAGCTTCCAAAAACATTTTCTACCTTCCGTTTATATTGTTGTCCTTCATTTTCCTAAAAGTGCACCCCTGATTTGTGGCTTCACTCCAGTTTTTTGTTTCCTCTGTGTTGCTCTCCTGCTTCTCCTCAACCAGTGCTTCAATGCATAAAAATGTAGTTTACTTTTTTAAATTAAAAATTCCTTACTTTTCCCATTTTCAAGGATCATCGTGTATACATGTATACTGTACAATTTATTCTCTTCCCATTGCTGTTGGTTCAGGTGTGTTAGTCTTTCCTTCCCAGTGTGCCCATCACTTCAGGACAGGAGTGATGACGATACTGGTGTTTATGCGGTACGTTTGTTAAAATGTATAGCATGATGGATTTCAGGATCATACACACCAATTTTTTATTCCTCTTATCCCTTGTTGTATATATCAATGCATTTAGTATATTTTCATGCAAAGCTTTAAGAAATGCATGGATATAGAGAAAATGACATTAGATCTCTTTACCTAATTAGCAAGTAAGGTAACTTTATTGGGCTATTTTATAGTTAATTTTGACAAATATTAAACTAGATATATCTTTAAAAATATTCTCTCCTTAATAATAAGGCATATTAGAAGCTGTGAAGATACACCTAAAATAATAATAATGCCAGTTTGAATTAAACTTCCTGAAAAATATCCCAGGCTTCCCACTGGTCCTGGATATGGTCTATTCTGCTGAAATGGGGATTTTGCTTCAATTCGCAATATCAACAGTTCAGATTCCTTGGTCTTTCTGGCATATGATTAGAAGAGGTTGGACTAGTGGGAAAATAATAATACATAAGAGAGGACTTTACTATAATTTATTTTCCCCTCTTTATGTCCCTCTCCTCTTGAAAACCCCCACATTTCCACATACACCACTTTCTCCAACACCATGACTACTATCATCACTGCCATTATCAGTGTCTCTGTTGCTTGAGTTGAGTCTTTATTCTTCAGATAAGGAATCTCAAGTTTCTAGGTAACAGAAAAGATAGGATGTATATTAAATGTAGGGAATCCTCTCCTAGTCAAAATACAGCTGCCTTTTTTAATGATACAAAGCAAAAATCCTAAAGATTTGACATGCTTATAAGTTAGAATAGAAAAAAATTACTAAATATTAATGAATTGAATTTTGTAATAAGAATTTTTTTACCTTACATAATTATCTTTCTCTTTATTTTTATTCTGTTATCTAAAAATATAATGTAAGAATTCCAACACTCATTTCTCAAACCTATTAGTGGTCAGCTTAAATGTTACTGTTTGGAATGTAATAATTATGTTATAGTCTATAATATTATATTCTTTATTAATCATTTAAGCAAAATCGTACATCTTTTTTTATTTAGTTTACTGATTTCCTCATCCAAATTTATTAACTGAAGGTATAACATTTTTTATACCAGCAATATATACCCAAAGTCATGAGGAAAACAGAATAAATAACTTAATTATTTAAATTACTCCTGTGTATTAGTTTGTTCTCACACTGCTAATAAGTACATACCTGAGACTGGGTAACTTATAAAGGAAAGAGGTTTAATTGACTCACAGCTCAGCATGGCTGGTGAAGCCTCGCAATATGGTGGAAGGCAAAAGAGGAGCAAAATAATGTCTTACATAGTGGCAGACAAGACAGCGTGTGCAAGGGAACTCCTCTTTATAAAACCATTAGGTCTTGTGAGACTTATTCACTATCACAAGAACATCATGGGAAAGACTCACCACTATGATTCAGTTACCTCCCTCTGAGTCCTTCCCATGACATGTGGAAATTATGGGAGCTACAATTCAAGATGAGATTTTTGGGTAGGGACACAGCAAAATCATATCATTCCACCCCTGACCCCTTCAAAATCTCATGTCTTCACATTTCAAAACCAATCCTGCCTTCCCAACAGTCCCCCAAAGTCTTATTCATTTCAGTATTAACTCAAGAGTCCCACAATCCAAAGTCTCATCTGAGACAAGGCAAGTCCCTTCTACCTATGATCCTTTAAATTAAAAGTAAGTTAGTTACTTCCCAGAAACAATGGGGGTACATGATGTTGGGTAAAAATACTCATTCCAAATGGGAGAAATTGGCCAAAACAAAGGGGCTACAGGCCCTGTAAACACCGAAGTGCAACAGTGCAGTCATTAAAACTTCAAGTTACGAATGATCCCCTTTGATTCCATGTCTCACATCCAGGTCAGGCTGATGCAATGGGTGGGCTTCCAGGGTCTTGAGCAGCTCCACCCCTGTGGCTTTGCAGGGTACAGAATCCTCCTGGCTGCTTTCACAGGTTGGCGTTGAGTGGCTATGGCTTTTCCAGGCACACAGTGCAAGCAGTTGGTGGATCTACCATTCTACGGTCTGGAAGACAGTGGCCCTCTTCTCACAACTCTACTTGTTAGTGCCCCAGTGGGGCTCTGTGTGGGGGCTTTCACCCAATATTTCCCTTCTCCACTGCCTTAGCAGAGATTTTCCATGAGGACTCCACCCCTGCAGCACACCTCTGCCTGGACATTCAGGCATTTCCATACATCCTTTAAAACCTAGGCAGAGGTTCCCAAACCTCAATTCTTGACTGCTGTACATCACAGGTTGAACATCACATGGGAGCTGCCAAGGCTTAGGAATTGCACCCTCTGAGAAGCCATGGCCTGAGCTGTACCTTGGCCCCTTTCAGACATGGTTGAAGAGGCTGGGATGCAAGGCACAAAGTCCCAAGGCTGCACACATTTCCTGAACCTAGCCCAGGAAACTATTTTCCCCTTCTAGCCCTTGTGGCTATGATGACAGGGGCTGTTGTAAAGGTGACCGATATGCCTTGGAGACATTTTCCCCATTGCCTTGGCAATTAACATTTGGTTCCTCATTGCTTATGCAAATTTCTGCAGAGGCTTCAATTTCTTCCCAGAATTTTTTTTTTTTTTCTGTCACATAGTGAGGATGCAAATTTTCCAAACTTTTATGCTCTGCTTTCTCTTGAATGCTTTTCTGCTTGGAAATATCTTCCACAACATACCCCAAATTATCTCTCTCAAGTTCAAAGTTCCACAGATCTCTAGAGCAGGGTCACAATGCCACCAGTCTCTTTGCATAGCAAGAGTGACCTTTACTGTAGTTCCCAACAAATTCCTCATCTCCATTTGAGACAAGCTCAGCTGGGACTTTATTGTCCTTATCACTGTCATCATTTTGGTCAAAGCCATTCAACAAGCCAGTAGGAAATTCCAACCTTTCCCACATTTTACTATTTTCTTCTGACCCTGCCAAACTGTTCCAATCTCTGCCTGTTACCCTGTTCCAAAGTCAATTCCACACTTTCAGGTATCTTTATAGCAGTGCCCCACTCCCAGTACCAATTTGTTGCATTAGTCTGTTCTCACACTGATAACAAAGACATACACAAGATTGGATAATTTATAAATGAAAGGTTTAATTGACTCACAGTTTCACATGGCTGAGGAAGCCTCACAATCATGGTGGAAGGCAAAAGAGAAGCAAAGTCATGTCTTACATGGCAGCAGGCAAGAGAGCATGTGCAGGGGAACTCCCCTTTATAAAACCATCAGATCTTGTAAGACTTACTCACTATGAAAAGAACAGCATGGGAAAGACTCACTCTCATGATTCAGTTAACTCCCACCAGGTGCTTCCCACGACACATGGGAATTATGGGAACTACAGTTCAAGATGAGATTTTTTGGGTGGGGGCACAGCCAAACCATATCATCTTGTAATCAGGAAATTATATTTAAAAATAATTTTTTTCCTACAATTAGCCAATTATTTCAACAAATAGGTATCACTAGGGCTAATAGAAGGCAAAACTAGGTAGTGTCTGGAGTTACTCATGGGTCTACATCCTCTTTCCATTTCATTTTCTTCAAGTCTCTCTCATACCCATTATAATTACTGGATATACTTAATTGTTGTGTGTCTTTTACACAAGTCTATACTTCTTGCTAATAGCAAGCCATCTATAAAACAATCTAGTAGCACTTAATAAAGAATGACAAGTAAGTTAAATTTAATTCTTGCTCTCATGTACTTTCTGATCAGTGATGTAGAATAAATGAAACACACACACACACACACAGATTCGTGGAAAAATATTCTCAATAGTATAGGTATAGCAACTTAAACTTTTAATATTTCAATGAAAGAAGAAATTATTTTTGACCAAAATTGTTTGCTTCATTGTATAAACTTTTGTGCATTCTGTATCATTTTGAAAGTATTCCATTTTTTGTATATTAAATAATCCAAACTGTGATAATACATATTTACACAGATTGGTAATCAATCAATATTTTAGCTAAAAAGGTGTTTTATAGTAGAAAATCTGAAAGAAAGAAAATGTTTGATAATTCACATATTGCAAACAGATCTCTGTTGCTATTTGATTAGAAGATATCTATACAAGTTTATTGTCACCTGTGAAAACTCAAGTGATAACCATAGCAGACACTCAAAAGTTGACATTATTTCAAATGTATATTTTTTTCAAGCAAAGACCAGAAAATATTTTTCTCATAGGATCTATTTCATTAATATACTCATACATTCTGATACATGTAACAACAATAAAGATGTAAATGCTAGTGGTAACAATATTTACTACTGTCTTACTTTCCACAATTTAATCCTGGGCATTATTTACTCTGAAAAAGATTTCTGTGTTTGTACCTACAATAGAAATCAACCTAGATGGCCATAAACAGTGAATTGGATAAAAATATAAACCATGGACTACTGTGCAGCCATAAAAAGAATAAAATTGTGTTCTTTGTAGCAGCAGGAATGCAGCTGGAGGCCATTATCCTAAGCGAATTATCACAAGAGCAGAAAACCAAATACTGCATGTTCTCACCTATAAGTGAGAACTAAACATCGAACTAAAGATGGCAACAATAGATACTGGAGAGTACTATACAGAGGAGGAAGGGAGGGAGGTGAAAAGCATTGAAAAACTAACTATTATGTGCTATGCTCACTACCTGAATGATGGGATCATCTAACCTCAAACCTCAGCATCGTGCGATGTAGTCATGCAACAAACTTGCACCCGTACCCCCTCAATCTAAGATAAAAGCTGAAATTATAAAAGATAAAAATAAAAAATAATACTAATATAGGAAATAAATAAAGCATTATCAGCTTCAAAAAATGTTTTCTCTCATTGGTTATAACTTTCTATCTTCTCCAATTTCTAAGGTAAATGAACTTTTCTAAACTTCTGTGGTAAATACTAGGAAAATTAGGATGAAGTGACAGAACTAGAAAATAAGAGATTTTTAATTAGAAACAAACAAGATTCATTTATAAGTGTGAAGAACTATTAAGGTTGAATTAATTAAAAAAATAGAAAATCAAGATCTTGTAATTTTAAAGTCTGGAAAGAGATTTTAAGAGTGTTGAGAGTAACAGGTAAAAAGAAAGAAAGGCTTTGAGGTGTATCTACAAGACTTGGGAAATTTTATATTATGATTTATATATCTCTTATGTTCATTGATAAGTGGAAGTAAACAGTTGAAAACATAGAATTATTTATATGATTTTGGTTGGCTGGGCTATATTCTTTTTAATATTACTTTGTAGTGTAGAGTTTATACTAGATCTTAGCCTCATAGGATCCTGGAGATTACTCGAATTGTGTATAAAAATCAGTGTAATTTATATATTTCAAATTGAACAGATAATTCAGCTCTCTCACCAAAGAATACCTTCCTAGATATAAGGTAACATAATGGTAGGTAAATTATCTCGAAGTATAACTATGGAATTTTTTTAAGTGGCAAATGACCCTATGGGGTATATCAGGATTTTCTTTTATTTCCTCTTTACTTTAAGCAGATAAATTTTGTGAACTTTAGAATTTAATAGTTTTACTATAAACTATACTACCACCCCATTCTTGGGGTGGCTAAACATTTCATAAGCATCATTATGAAAATACCTTATTGAAAAAATATGTGAAATACTAAATATTAAATTTACTGATAGCAAAAACTGAGACAAGGAGAAAATGAATTTTGTTATTTGTTAAAAACCAGCTTTTTTGTTTAATTCTAAAAAATTTTTAAATTTGTTTAATTTTGAAATTAAACAAAGTATAATCTATTTTTAATAATTATTTTCCTTCCCATTTAAAAATAAATAAAGGGTATCACCCTTTGAAGTCCACATTTCTGGTTCCTTTAGCTGTTCAGAAACAGTTGTCATAAGCAGCTTCTTGGGTGATAGGTGATCCTATTTGCTAATGTACATAAAGACTCCAAGTAAATACATAAACACTTGGGTCTATTCAAGCGAATGCTTAAATGTTGATAAAGTTCAAATTGAGGAAAAAAAAATTAAAGTAAGAACAAAGTTCTCATGGTACACCTCTTGTGCTAGCTCTTTTTTGCTGACTCATCATTGTATTAATATTAATTTTTAGCTATTTTCAGGTAAAACTGGACAATTGCAGTTATAATCAGCAACCTTTGAAAAGAAGCCAAGGTTAAAATTCTGCATGTGAACTACTGTGTGTGTGTTTGTGTGTGGATATAGACACACACATTCGTGTATTCTGATAAACAGAAATGAGTCATTTGATTTTGTACAATTCTAACCACAAACTATTTTCCTTCTACTTTGATGAAATCAAAAACAATATTTGGGGGATAATCTATCTATATTGGGTGTTATACACCTATGGTAATGTAAATTAAAAGGTCACTGGCAAAAAAGGAATGACTGAAGAAACTATTTCTAAGTTCTTATTTTCCATTTCACTAAAATAAGCGTTTTTCAAATAAGATTGGTCAGGAGTGACATCAATAAAGTAACAAAGCTTCAAACTGTCTCTTTACCTAAAAGGTAATATTTTTGCAACTTCACTAAAAAATTTGTAGAACAATTGAAAGATGATAGAAAAGAAGAAAAGTAAATTCAGATGAATGTTTCATGTAGTACAATCAAATGAATCCTTGAGAAGTTTACTTATTACAACCTCCTATATATTTTACATTGGCTTTCCCTGTATCTTCACATATGAGAAACAGAACTTTAAAGCAAGGTGGACTCATCCAACCATCAACTTAGAAATGGAAAATTGTAATAGCTGTATTTTCAGACATAATTCACAGGTTAAACCTGGTGGGAATTGCTTTTCTCTGTGTGGACTTTTAAGGATGATGCATTCCACAAAATTTGTGTCACTCTCCTTCTATCTCTGAAGATCACTGGATGCTGTGAGATGGAGACAGGGATAAAGGCAATGCTGCAGACCCCCACTGAATTAGCAGCTCGGATTTCATCAGCAATATGTTGATATAAGACTCCTACACTATTTTTTTTCTTTTCTGGTTGGGAAATATAATCTTTAATGGTTGAATAAATTTATCTCTACACATTGACTAATAGTAAATCTTTTTAGATCTCATTCAGCTTTATCGTTCCCTCTGGCAGTTCAGTTGTTGGCCCAGATTTATTAAGGTTCGACAGAAAGCAATTGAAATCTCCCTTAGAAATAAAGTTCCTGGTGTGAAGAAAAAAAAAAATCCATAAAAAGCCTCATCCTTAGGACAGCAACTTTTATAATGCACAACTGATCTGAATAGCTCTCTGGATTTTGGCCTTGGACAACAGTTCAGACTGCATTATTGAGTATGAACTTTGAGCTTTCTGAGTCTCTTCTTTTTGCTCTTTTACTAGCAAACCCATACATATTCTAGTCATTCTCCTTTACCATATAGAAGAGAAACAGATTTCAAGTTAGATATAAAACAAGCTCTCTAATGTTTCTCTCTCCCTTAAGTTAAAGCAATGTTCAAGAAACTAGTCTATCACTAATCTTTTTTCAAGAATGTAAGAGGACTTTACCAATGTTCAATTTGTTCTCACAGTTATCTTGGAATATTTCCTTAAGATTAAGCATAAATAGGGAAGCACTAAAATTATTTATGTAAGAACACTGTAAGAATCTCACAATTCTCTTAAAGCATTTTTAGTTTGTTCATTTTACATGGATATTGTACAGTAAGCAACCAAAAGAAAATTGTTATACGTTCCTTCTTAAAAAGGCAGGGTTTCACTGTATAGTAGTTCTTCTCTTGAATGAAATTAAAATGGAGGCAATGTGTACTAGCAATGAGCAATATGCAAACAACATGGATTCTAAAATAAAACATTTTTAAAAATTCGGATAGCAGTCTCAGCTCTCAATGTGTCAATTTCCTTAAGTAATGGAAATTGTTTTTTGTTTTTATTTTGTAACTTCTAAAATAAATATTTACTTGACTTCTATATGTAAGACTCTCACGAATAGTACTATTGTGATTAAAGCTCAACTGGTGTAGACAAGATGTAGAGAACTAGCATTCCAGACACAACTTTTCTCCTACCTACCATATATGTCAAAGTTCTTATTGCACAAAAGAGAATTTACTCTTTTCAGCATCAGGCAAAAGAATTTCTTAATGAGTGCAGATGAAACTAAGTTGTGAAGGATGACAAAACAGATGCTAGGCTGAGATTTCAGAAAAAATTCTCATTATCATGCTGCAAAACTGTCTCACAAGAGAACTCGCCTGTCTTACAAACAAGTTCTGAATCTGAGTTCTTTGATTTTGTTTCATGAATCCCAAAAGATTTAAGGGCAAAATTCAAAGTATCTAAGAATGTGGTAGGGGAAAACATTTACATATTTATTTTCAATAACCTCTGTGGCCATAAAAATAGGAAGCAGTAGTAGTAATGTCCATGACTAACAAAAATTCAAATGCAGATATATTTTTGGGTAGATTTCTCAAGATATCATATACCTTTATTATTGCTGCACAGTTTTAGTCTGTGATAGGCCTATTGTATCATCATGTTTTAGTTTTCTGTAAAACTCACATATATCATAAAGTACTACATCAGAAACTTGTTATATAAATAATTTGATGCTGTTTTTCTGTTATATTTTCATGTATTTATTTTCACATATTTATATTTTCACGTATTTACTTAGCTGTTTTTAGAACAGTTTTAAATTCACTGCAAACCTGCGTGGGAAGTACAGAGAGTTCTCATCGATCCTTTGTCCAGACATTTGCAGAGCCTTCCCCACTATTGACAACCCTCACCAGGTGGTACATTTCTCAGAACTGATACTGACATCACTATCACCCAAGGTCCACAGTATATGTTAGGAATCACTGTTGGTGTTGTATATTCTATAGGTTTGAAAAAAATACATAATCCTATGTATCCATCATTATAGTGCCATACAGAATAATTTTACGGAAAATGATATAGAACAACTGTAAACAATACAAAGAAAATCAAGGGGGAAGATTTTCAGAGAATATTTCTTCACCACTAATTTTATATCCAGATTTTTATTTTATTTCTACAAAATGGCCATAGTGGAAGGTCATGTAAAATGTAAATGAAGCTTTGAAATGATAAATTTGTGTCCCAGTTTCATGATTTATCTGTTGAACGACTATGGGCAAAGATATGCACCTTATAATCTAAAGTTTTGTAAAATTAAGATAGTACCATCCACTTCCTGAGGATGTAGAAGCAATAGAAATCCTATACCCAAAAAATTATCTAAGAATTCTTTATCTAAGAATTATCTCTATTATTATGTGTTTTAAAATCACTTTATTTTAGTCAAATTTTCTTAGATCTTTTCTTTTGCTACCTCATATTTTTCTTCTCCTAATTTATTTTAAATGTTCCTTACTTTGAATTTAAATTGACCAACATGAACCTATTGTATGAAGAATTATTTTACTAATCATTCACTTTCTTAATATTTATTTTAATGTCCATTCCAAATCTAAACCTTCATATGTTAAAATTAGAAAACAAAATTTCTTCTTACAAGTTTGCTGTTGCTTTCAGTAGAAGTTCTATATTTTTCCAAACACCTAAATTCCCAATCTGAGGAACCATGCTGATCTACTTCTGTTTTCTGTTAACCCGTATATAATTTATCTCCAGGTCTGATAACTATTTTGTTTGTCACATCTCTGATTCAAACCTATCAGTATGAACAACTAGCACTGAAAACTAAGATGCTAAATTATCTCAAAGGAAGATACTATAATTTTAATTATATTTTTATTTACTTTATAAGAACAAAAAAATCTATTTTGAATAGCATAGTTGTAAAACGTTTAGAAACACTATAACATTGAAGTAAAAAATTAAAGCAATTTGTTGGTTTTTATTAATAAATTTGCTTATTTAATCTTGGGAGAATTTTTATTTATTGTGAAGCTCACTTTCCTCAAACACAAAAATTGATTAAATACTCAAATGGTTATTGTGAGAATGAAATAATAAAGTGGACATAAGAAGTAGAATGCCACATACACAATACACCTTTCATTTGTTTCCAAAAGGAAAGGAACAATTTAATTGCCAAATAAAACCCTGAAAGTACCTGGAAGAAAACTTATTACTATTTTTTTGGTAAATACTTTTTCAGTCAAGTTGGGTACATTTCCAAATATTGATTCCGGGAATATGGGATTAAGGTGAAAAAAAAAATGGCAGTGGGAAGCCCCCAAAGCAGTTTCATGTATACAAGTCATCAAACTATCACTTTCTAAATCATGAGGATTTCCTTCTGATTATATACTACTGTAAAGATTGTTTGGCATGAAAATCACATTGTTGTGAATAACTGAGAAAGTAACATACTAGTCATATATGTTATTTATAATTATTGGTCCAAGAGTTATCCCCTTGATAGAGTCATGCTTATTCTTCTCCATTCTCTTTGTAATGTCAAAATGAAAATGCCAGTATCTTTCTTCCATGTTCTTTGAAATGATAAAATACTTTTCTAGTTATATCACTTGCTTTGAGTTTAAAGAGAAGACACATTTTTGAAAATAGTACTAATATTTTAGTAATTTTAAACCTTTCCCCAAATCCAAATCGATTATGGAAATTTACAATTAACAGACAAGAAATGAAAAGGATTTAGGCAATCTCTGATTTTCTGACAGCTCATTTTAAATTGACCCCAAATTGTTGTTTTTTAACTTATATTTATCACTTTTAAACGTGTTAATTGTGTGGCAAGCGCTGCAGCTGGGATTAATTTAGGGAGTTTGAATTGCCTTCTCTACAGCTGGTGAAACTGAAGCAAAACTGTGAAATAAGCTTTGCTAAAAGAATTAGATAGTTTACAGTGTTAATTATTCAACGCTTTTCTTTAGAGTTCTAAGAAGTCTGGTTCTAAATTATAAAATAAATTCATTTTCTCATACTGTAAACAGGAGTATGACATTTGTTTGTTCACTATGCTGATTTTGTGTGTATCCTAGTTTAATGTCTAAAACAAGTATTTTGGAAAAGGCAATAGATCTAACAACAAAATTACACAACAGACACTCATCTATTACTTCAACATGAACAAAAAAGTGTGGAGGGGGTACGAGAGAGTGCCTTTATTTATTGGTTTATTTATTTATTTACTGAAGACTCATCATGTCCTTTTACCTCTATGTATAGGAAACACTATTCTGAACGTCTTTATTTTAAGAGCCTCAATCTTCTTCCTATTAATCTGTCTCTATATATGCCTATGAATTTGTAAAATCATATAGTTATTTCTCCCTAAACATAGCTAAACAAGGCCAAATAACTTTCTCCCATTCTCAATAATTACATGGGACTTCACAACAAAATATATTTTAGCATAAGTTATTCTTTGAGTATGGATTTAGCATCTCTAATTCAAGAATGTAAAGTTAGAAATGCTTCAAAATATAAAACTTTTTGACCCACCAACATGGTGCCACACATTGAGTGTTTCACAACTGACGTCATGTGATGGGTTGCAGTAAAAATGTTGTCATAACTTTGTTTCATGTACAAAATTATTAAAAATACTATGTAAAATTACCTTCAGGCTATGTTTATAAGACGTATATAAAACAAATGAATTTCTTATTTAGACTTGAGTCCCATCTCTAAGATATCTCATTATGTATTTGCAAATATTCCAAAATCTGAAAAAAAATTGCAGTCTGAAACACTTCTGGTCTCAAGAATTTTGGATAAGGGAAACACAACCTATGTTGAACTATAGATAGAAAATAAGTAGAGGGTAAGTGTGGTATCTGTCAGCATTTTCTGTTTATGTTAAAAATGCATCTCCAGTCCAGGCACGGTGGCTCATGCCTGTAATCCCAGCACTCTGGGAGGCCGAGGAGGGCGAATCACGATGTCAGGAGATCGAGACCATCCTGGCCAACACAGTGAAACCACGTCTCTAGTAAAAATACAAAAAATTAGCTGGGCGTGGTGGCGGGCGCCTGTAGTCCCAGCTACTCGGGAAGCTGAGGCAGGAGAATGGTGTGAACCCAGGAGGCAGAGCTTGCAGTAAGCTGAGATTGCACCACTGCACTCCAACCTGGGCAACAGAACAAGACACCATCTCAAAGCACAAACAAACAAACCAAAAAAAAAAAAAAAGAGAGAGAGAGAGAGAGAGAAAAGAAAAAGAAACGGATCTCACAAATAGATTCTCTTGAAATTGAATATTAACCATCCAAATAAAAAATACCCCAAAAATATTTCGTCATGTCTTGGCTTAATTCTCTCTTATTAGTTCCGGCCACAGGTGGTATTTAATTATATAAAACGGAGTGTTATTAAAAATTTTGAAGAGAAATACCAAATTCACATTATATTTTAATGATATAGCATATAAAAATTTATTTTCCAAGGGCTTTAGCATAGATTCTCCTAAACAACTATGACTTCATGTATATAGTTTTTAATATTTACTAAGAAAAAATTAAAATATACACCCAACTGGAGATATTTAATACAATGACACCATACGTATTGATCACCCGTCTTCAAAAATTTCCAACTCACAGTCAATATATTTTCAACTATAGATATCTGTACCATTTCTTCTTTTTCCTTATAATATATTTTTTTGAAAATATTAGGCTCTTCCCTCTGGAGTTTCCCATAGGCTGGATTTTGCTAGTAGCAAAAATATGATTTTCATTTATGTTGTTTATTTTTATTACTAAATATGATGTTATTTTTATTATGATGTTAGTTTGTACCACAAATTTTCTGTAAACTGAAATCTATGTCTGTAGACTTTATCTGAATGTAATTTTTATATCTGACTCCCAGTAGCTATTTGTTTATGTATTCATATTTTATCATTCTTGTTTCCCCACTTGCTTAAGCAGTTAATTTCTGAAATCTTTTCAAAGCTTCATATTAAAATGATGTACAAATCAAGGGAAGGTGTGCCGCCTTTTATCAGAAATGCTTGACCCTTTTTTCAGTTTAAAGTTCTTTTTCAATCCCAGTCTTAGTCTTTACTAGAAGTGCAATAATTGATTGATTAGCAGGTTTCCCTGATGATTTGTGATACAATTCAGTGATTCAAAAATTAATTATTGAGTTTCTTTTATATACTAGGTATTGTTTTAAGGTTATTTTTTAAATGAACGTACAAAAAAACCTCGAGGAGCTTATAGTACAGTGATAATTATTAACTATCTTGAAAAATCTATTACTAGTCACCAGAGGGGAAAAACTGCACAAAGAATTTGCCTAGGTGAGAAGCAGTTAATTGGAAATCAATATGTGTAAACACTAGATTCTTGTCTTAGCAGTATTCAATTTGGGACTTATATTGTAAATACCAGTTTGGTCTAACTATGCTTACTTCTTTTAATCAGAGCATTTGTCTGTTTTTCTCAGCAAAAAGTAATTTATCTGAGAACCAACTTTTGACTTTGTTGATTATCTCAATCAAATAAGTGTACTCATATTTTAATGCCTATCTTCTTCATTTTTCGATTCAACTTTTTCTTTTTTAATGTTCTTGTGGCAATACAGGTAATATAAAAGCTACCATATTAACCATTCTTAAGTGTGGAGTTTGGTAGTATTAATAAGTACATTCATTATTTGTCAGCTGTCACCACTGTTCATCTCCAGAACTCTTTTTATCTCATGAAAGTGAAACTCTATACCCATTATCTTAGTCCTTTTGGATGACTGTAACAAAATACCTTAGACTGGGTAGCTTATAAACAACAGAGCGTTATTTCTCACAGTTCTGGAGACTGAGAAGCCCACTGATCACTAACAGATTCAGTGACTGGTGAGGGCCCACTTTCTGGTTCATTGATGGCACCTTCTTGCTTTGTCCTCACATGGTAAGAGAGACAAGGCAGTTCTCTGGGATCTGTTTTATAAGGACACTAATTCTATTCATGAAAGCTCTTTAATGAGATCTAATTATCTTCTAAATGCCCCACCTCCTAATATCATCACGTTGGTGATTAGGTTTCAATATATAAATACTGGGGAGACACAAACATTTAGACCATAAAGCCAATTAAGCAATAACTCCCCATTCTCTCCTTCTCCCAGGCCCTGGTAATCACCATTCTACTTTCTGTCTTTATAATTTTAACTACTCTAAGCACCTCATGTAAGTAGAATTACGAAGTATTTATCTTTTTGTGACTGGCTTCTTTCACTTAACATAATATCTTTAAGGTTCATCCATGTTGTACCATGTTAGAATTGCCTTCTTTTTTAACGTTGAACAATATTCCATTTTACAAATATACAAGTGTCTGTGTGTGTGAGTGTGTGTGTGATTTTGCTCATCTGTTTATCTGCCATTGACACACACTGATTCCAGAAATTAGTCCCATTTGGTTATGAGGTATAATGCTTTTAATATGCTGTTGAATATAGTTTGCTAGCTTTTTAAAAGGATTTTTGCACCAATGTTTATAAGGGATATTGGTCTGCAATTTATTTTCTTGTAGTATCTGTCTGTCTTTGGTATCAGAACATTGGTAGCCTCATAGAACGTGCTAGGGAGTGTTCACTTTTATAGTTTCTGTAGAGTTTTGAAAAAGATTGGTGGTAGTTCTTTGAAAGTATGATAAAACTCACTAGTAAAGCCATCAGGTCCAGAGATATTTTTTGTTGGAATTTTTTAAAATTGTAGTGGTCTTCCCTTATGCATGGAATATACATCCCAAGACCTTCACTGAATCCCTAAAACAGAAAATGACATCGATTCCTACTAAACGATAAATGAGAAATTAGCATATACAGTGTAGATGTGCTGGGCAAACAGATGACTGATATGCTAGCCGAAAGGGAGCTGGACAGCATGAGATTTCATCACTCAAAACATTGTGCAATTTAAAATTTATGAATGTTTTATTTCTGGAAGTTTTCATTCAATATTTTTGGACTGTGATTGACTGCAGGTAGCTGAAACTGCAGAAAGCAAAAGCATACATAAGGGAAGAACATGGTACTGACGTAATTTTTTTTTTTTTATTCCTTGCAGGTCTGTTGAGATTTTCTATTTCTTTATGACTTAGTCTTATAAATATTACATTTCTAGGAACGTGTCCATTTTATCTACCTTAACCAAATTTTCACTTACAATTGCTCATAGTATAGTCTTATAATCTTTTTATTTATGTAAGGTTGATAGTAATATCCTTTACATTTTTATTTCATAATTTGAGTCATCCCTTTGTTTCTTAGTCCATCTAGCTAAAGTTTTATCAATTTTGTTGATCTTTTCATAGAAAGAAACATTATTTTTCATTAATTTTTTTCTTTTCTTTATTTCGTTTCTCTCTGCTCTAATATTTATTTCCTTCTATTCGCTAGTGTTAAATTCCATTACACTTTCTGGGGCCCATGATTTATCATGTAAAAATATATTGAGGTTTATTAAACTTTTTGCTATTAAATTATTTTTATTTCAGTAGTTTTTTTAACTCAGAGTCAAAATATATACTAATGAGTACTCAAACATTTTAAAATTTTTAATAATTTTAATAATAAATTCATATTTACTTGTTCAATGTAACAATAGATACAAAAATTTACAGGTAAATATCCAGTTCATTAAACCATCCTAAATATAACACACCTAATGAGCAGGCCAAAAAAATATAACATTTCCAACAAAATGGAAGGCCCCCATTTGCTTACCTTTGTTCCCTAAGTCCAAAAGTCAAATTACTTCTGATATAAATCACATTACCTGTCTCTTACTTTTATATTACTATATGATTTACGTATATGTTCAGCTTTAGTAGATACTTCCAGAAAGTTTTCCAAGGCACTTGCACTAATTTAGAATATCACAATCAGCATACCACGTTGTCATCTTGCCACCATTTGGTGGTATCTATTTTTTCTTCCAAGCCTCTGGGGTGGATGTGTGTAGCAGTATCACATCGTGGTTTTAACAGGCATTACCCCATTGATTAATGAAGTTGGAGAACTTTCCATATATTTTGGTTATTTTAATATCTTTTTTTTGTGAAGTGAGTATTAAAGTCCTTTTTATTTTATTTTCTTTGTGCCTTTTCTTTTTACTGAAAAATTATTTTGAAATATATATAGTTCTCTATCAGAGACATAGATTGGAAATATATTTTACTTATCTGAGACGCATTTTATTCTGTTAATGATGTCTTTTGATAAACATCTCTTTTCTCCAATTATCCTTTTTCCCTCTATGGTTGGCATACTTTGCACTCTTTCTAAAAAGTCTCTCTTACTCAAGATCATGTTAAATAGCTTTATTTATTTGACTTTCATATTCAGATTTTCAATCTGTGCAGGCCAGAAGTGCCACTGACATCACCCTTCTACAGAAGAACTCTTAGCAAATAACTGATGAGAATTTGAAACTATGCATAAATATGGTAGTTCCCTTACACCACAGGGAGGCTAACTCTGAGCTATGTGTTATATTCTGCATCTCAAAAGTTCACAATGAGATTAAGTTTCAATTGCTAAAAGTGGTAGCTGACTTGATAAGCCACATTTCATTGTATAACTTCAACTTTCTTTTTTACAAACCCACTTCTTTATCTGGATTTATTTCACCCCCCTCCCAGCCCGCAAGTATATAATTGTACTTGGATTCTTGTCACAGGGTCTACACATGGAGGAACATAAGCTAAGACAGTTGTGCCACAAATGGTCCAACTGAATATCCCCAGGATGAACATCCCTGGGATGAGATGCCAGAAACTGATAACCTGATGACCAGAAAGCAACAAAGTAGTCAATTGCTAATTTCATTTGAAAACTGTGGCATTCAAAGTCATCCTCACCGCTGTTAAAAAGAAGTTATTGCATCTTTCACTTCCTGTCACTAAGAAAGAATGATTGCTCTCAGTGGGCTTCCTCAAACTTGAGAGACAGAACATAACATGTTTGAAAATTCTAACTTGTTCCACTTATTAAATTCTGATGCCAGTTCTTATTGGGATTCAGAATAAAACAATATTCCGCATCAGATTTAAATTGTAGAACAGTGGTTCTGCCTCTTGTCCCATAGGACTTAGTAGATGTCATGGTACTTTAGTACCTGTAGTAGGTTAACTCACTCTGTGGAGTCGTTAGTAAGCCCCAGTAAAGAGAAGCACAAGCAAAGTCTCCTAGGGTGCTCTAGTAAGTCTATGCTTTCTAAAGCAGAGAAATTTATTGTTTAAAAGTCAGCTTCTGGCATGCTTCCAGGCCCTAGTAGACACTACACACATGACCATCAAGTGACTATATCACTAAAGCATGCTAGCATATACCTTTTATTATCACATCTACTAAGTCATAAATTGCAGTATGTGTGGGAGCAGTTTGCCATATAATTAAAGGGAGGCATTTCAGAGAAAGAGTTCAAGCAAGTCTAGAAGACAAAAATGAGTTACATGCATAGGTAGCCTAGGTTCCTATATCACCTATGATTATTGCACAAAATTCTCTTCCTCAACTAATAACTATAGCTTTGAATAAAGAGGGGTGTTTTCATACAACCAGCTGATGGATGATGAAAAATTCCAGGTCTAGTTTATAGATGAGTGGCCATGATAGGTTGATATAAGCCAAAAATGGAGTGCTGTTGTACTACAGATTCACATGGGGTTTAGGGGAGTGTGATTCTAACAGACAAAGTTTGAGCAACATGTGTGGACATCAAATGTTCATAAGCTTCTGCACCATAATGAATGACTTCATAGGTTGGCCATAAAGGAAAAAGATTTTAAATCAGAGGGAAAAAGTTTGTAGAAGAAGTATATGGATTAACTTATGCATGCAGTGAATGCAGAACTTTATCTTTTACGTCAATGTCCATCAATAAAGATGTACTTATGTATAATGGAGGCACTGAGCAATCAAGTGAATTGGACCACTCATCTAATAAAGCTCAGTCCCTTTCTCATTATAAAATATAATGTGAATAATGTTACCCTCATTTGAGAGATAGTATATTAGTCCAGTCTCACACTGCTATAAATAACTACCTAAGACTAGATAATTTATGAAGAAAAAAATGATTAATTGGCTCACAATTCTGCAGGCTGTACAGGAACCATAGCTGGAAAGGCCTTAGGAAAATTTCAATCATGGTGGAAGATGAAGGGGAAGCAGGCATATCTTACATGCTGGGGCAGGACAAAGAGAAAGTGAAGGGGGAAGTGCTACACACTTTTAAATGACCAGATCTCATGAGAACTCACCCACTGTCATGAGAATAGCAAGAGGGAAATCTATCTCCATGATCCAGTCACCTCCCACCATGCCCATTGTCCAAAACTGGGGAGCACAACTCAACATGAGATTTGGGTGGAAACACAATCCAAACCAAATAATTCTGCCCCTGGCCTTTTCCAAATCTCATGTCCTTCTCACATTGCAAAGTACAATCATCCCCCAAGTTTAAGCCTATTTCATCATTAACTCAAAAGTACACAGTCCAAAGTCTCATCTGGAACAAGGCAAGTCATTTTTGCCTATGAGCCTATAAAATAAAAATCAAGTTAGATATTTTCAAGATATAATATGGGGACCAGTGTGTTCCTCAGTTTCCAAAATTTGTACAAATATCACAATTAGAAAAATGCCTGAGGTACTAAAGTTATGTTGGCTATTTGTGTTTTAACACACATAAACACTATTGCTATTACAATAAATACCTTTTGAATCCATTTTCCTTAATTGCAGATAGTTGTAAATTGCTTGCTTAACTTTTAGTAATTATTGCTGTTGACATCAGAGTTGTAGATTTTTCATCTTGTCGAATGCAATAGAGAGACCAAGACACTATACTATAAGATCAAAGAAAGTAATTGGAAAATAAATATGAACCCTTAAAAAAGATATAATGGGGGTGTTGGCATTGGGCAATATGCCTGTTTCAAAAGGGAGAAACCAGCCAAAAGAGACGGACTACAGGCCTTGTGTGAGTTCAAAATCCAGCAGGACTGTCATTAAATCTTAAAGCTCCAAAATAATCTCCTTTGACTCCATGTCTCACATGCAGGCCACACTGAAGTGATGGGTTCTCAAGGCCATGAGTAGCTCCACCCCTGTGGCTCTACAAGGCTCAGCTCCCATGTCCGCTCTCAAGGGCTAGTGTTGATTGCCTCTGACTTTTCAAGGTGCACAGTGATATCCCTTAGCAGATCTATGATTCTTGGTTTTGAAGGATGGTGGGCCTCTTCTTACAGTTCCACTAGGCAGTGCCCCCGTGGGGATTCAGTGTGGGAATTCCAACCCCACATTTGATATCGGCACTGTCCTAATAGAAGTTCTTTATGGGGGCTCTACCTCTGCAGCAGACTTCTGCCTGGACATTTAGGCATTTCCATACATCCTCTGAAATCTAGGTGGAGGCTCCCAAGCTTCAACTCTTGCCCTCTGTGCACCTGCAGGTTTAACACCATGTAGAAGCCACTAAGGCTTATGGTTTGTATCCTCTGAAACAGTGCCCTGAGATATCTGGGGCCCTTTTAGCCACAGCTGGAACTGGAGGTTTCATAGGGCACTGGGGCCATGGGACTGCAAATAAAACCATTCTTCGCTCTGAGACCTCCAGGCCTGTTATGGGAGGGGCAGCATGAAGGTCTATAAAATGGTTTCATGGCATTTTTTTTTTTTTGCATTCTCTTTGCTATTAACATTCAGCTCCGCTTTGCTTATGAAAATTTCTGCATCTGGCTTGAATTCCTCCCTTGAAAATAGACTTTTTTTTCCTACCACATGACCAGGCTCCAAATTTTCCAAACTTTTACACTCTGTTTCCTTTTTACATATAAGTTGTAGGTTTATGTCATGTTTTCACTCACAAATATGGGGATAGGTTGCTAGATGCAACCAGGCCACATCTTGAAGGCTTTGCTGCTTAGAAATTCATTCTTTCAGATACCCTAAATCATCACTCTCAAGTTCAAAGTTCTACAGGTCCCTAGAGCAGGGGCAGAATGTCTCCAACATCTTTGCTGAAGGATAACAACAGTGGCCTTTGCCCCAGTTCCCAATAAGTTCCTCATCTTCATCTGAGACCTCCTTAGCCTGGACTTCTTTGTCCATATCATTATCATCATTTTGGTCACAATTCTTCAACAAGTGTCTAGGAAGTTCCAAACTTTCCCTCATCTTCCTGTCTTCTTCTGAGCCCTCCACTGTTCCAACCTCTGCCCATTACCCAGTGCCAAAACTGCTTTCACATTTTCAGGTACCTTTATAGCAATGCCTCATTTACTGGCACCAATTTTCTGTATTAGTCTGCTCTCACACTGCTTAAAGAACTACCTGAGACTGGGTAATTTATTTTTTTTCCAGAAAGAGATTTAGTTGACTCATGCTTCTACAGGCTGTAGAGGAACCATGGCTGAGGTGGCCTCAGGAAACTTTCAATCATGGCAAAAGACAAAAGGGAAGCTGTCATGTCTTACGTATCTGAAACAGGAGTAAGAAAGAGTGAAAGAAGAAGTGTTACACCCTTTTAAACAATCAGATCTAGTGAGATCTTACTCACTGTCACGAGAACAGCAAAGGGGAAATCCACCACCATGACCCAATCACCTCCTACTAGGTCGCTCCTCCAACACTGGGGATTACAACTTGACATGAGATTTAGGCAGGGACACAAATCCAAACCATATATGAGGAGACTAAGCATGAACCCAATAGCATGAGTTCATTTTCACTAAGGTTAATTTAGATGTTGTTACTGCTAACTTTCTTGACTACTGGCAGCAAAATTTGACCCCGAGCCTTTGATGTGTCATGTTCTTTCAAAGAGAATATTAATCACTTGGTGGCATATTGATTATATTGTGTATAATTCATATTGGAGTAAAAATTTCAAACTTGCTTGTTGGTTCTGCAGAAATATATTGGGCACTACTACTCCGGGTTTGTATAAAGTATATGGCTTACCACCATGGGTATCCTTAAAATATAGGCAAGAGTAACTAAGCTCACTTTATAGTACAAAGTTACAAAACTTGCTATACAGTATGGGGATTTTCTAGTCTGGCCACATACTTAGGTCTTGATAGAATATTTGAATATTTGATCAGTAGGCATATTATGTCAGTGTAAGCCAACTACAGAATGCTGATACATTATAACCTTACTCAAAAGTGACCCTGTTGGGTGTTGTTATTTAGAAGCAGTCATCTTTGTTATTATGTTTTATTCTCTGTTGGACTAGAAATCTTGTTCTTTGAGAACTTCTTGCCAGTAAATTAGTAGACACAGGAAACATTTATTACAGCAGCAAGGGAAATTAACCTTTATTTTTCAAATGGCTATAGAATTGTTGCCACACAGTGGTGGTAGAGAATAGGATATCTGCAATTTGGAATATTCATTTGGTTACCTCTACATTTTTCTATGTTTTACAATAATGTAATTGCCCAATGGGTTCTTTCTGCTTCCTGCACAGACAAAACCAGTTAACTGAAACCACAGCATTGCAGTAGAGAAAGAGTTCTATTATATGGCCAGTCATGTGGGAGAACTGGGGTTATTATTCAAAGCAGTCTCCCTGAAGGCTCAGAGACTAGGGTTTTTAACAGACAATTTGGTGGACAGAGGGCTAGGGAATGGGTCCTACTAATTGGTTGGGGATGAAATAGTAATGTTGTGGAAAACAGTCCTTGTGCATTGAGTCTGCTTCTGCATGGGGCAACAGGACCAGTTGACACATGAGTCACAAGTTCTGGTGAAGTCAAAAAATATCTAAAAAAATCAATCGTAACTTTGACAATAGTGATATTATCTATAGGAGCAATTGGAGAAGTCACAAATCTTGTGACCTCTGGCCACATGACTCCTGAGCAGTAAGGCATTACAGAAACTATGCCTCTATTTAAACAGAATTTAGGCCCCTCCCATAATTCTAATCTTGTGGCCTTTCATTAGTCTTATAAAGGTGGTTTCAGCCCCTAAATGTGGAGGGGATTAGTTTTAGGGAGGGACTAATAATATTCTTGTTTCAAACTTAAGCTTTAAACTAAATTCCTCCCCAAATTAGCTTGACTTATGCCCAGGAATGACCAAGGATGACTTGGAGATCAGAAGCAAAACTGAATCTTACTGTTATAATTTTGCAAAGACAGTTTTAATAACTAGTAATAGGCACTTGAAGGAACCATGTTCGGACAAATGAATGACAATCATGTGCTTAGATCTTTTAATCCCTGAAAACTGAAGGTTTAGTTTATCCCACATGGAAAGCAATTAGACCAACAGGAATGTTGTCTAAAGGCAAGGACAGTATTCAACATCATCCTTAGGAATTTAGCAACTATGTCATAAAATAAAATGGCCTGTCGTTTTTGTATCTTATAATATCCTTGTTGGGCTCTAGCATCTAGGTTATGATGCTCTCCAAAAATGAGTTATAAACTCTTATTTTTTCATTTTCTTAAAGAGTATATGCAAGATTACTGCTATTTACTACTTGTTATTTTGAAAAAAATAAAACACCAATAAAGCTTTCTTGGCCTAAAGTGTTCTCCGTGGAAAGTTTGCAAATAATGTTTTATTTTTTAACAGATACAGGACTATTTCGAGGTATTTTTTCATGTCATCTATGTTATCAAATTATTAATGTGCTTTTTCAATAATATCATTATGATCTTAGTGAAATTTCAAGGATCTATAACACTGTCTTGATTTTCACTCCTGATAAAGTAATTTATGGTGTATCATCAATCCCTCTTGCTAACCCTTATTGGTTTTAGTTAACTTTCATCCACCTATTAATATATCTGAAGAAAACTTATAATTATTTCTGTCTGTGCTGCAAAAGCCCTTGAATGAAATTAAAACTCAGTCCTGAAAAGAACACTCAAGGACATAAAAATGAAGATATACTTCTTGACATTATTAAATACGCCAATTACTAAATCTAATGAGATCTTATTAAAAAAAAATACTGAGGCTTTCCAAATAAAACTAGAAAAAAAGACAAAGTTACACATTATTCTACTCTTCAGTGACACACTAGACGTATGAGACAATTCTACTAGATAAGATAAATTGATGTGGGGAATAATAACATTAAAAAATTTTAAAACTTTATTAGATGAAACAATAGTATACTTGAAACACTGAGAAGAATCCATAATAAAATTAACAAAATCAATAAAATAATTCAGAACAATAGGAAGGTATGAAAATAATATACAGAAAAATATCATTCATATTCATAAACACAAATATAGCAATGATGGAAAGCCTTATTTTTAATAAAAATAAAGATAAACACTCCAGAAAATACTTTACAAGAAATATAAAAATCTTATGTTAGAAAAACTAAAACACTCTGAAAAACACAAAAATAAGTTTGAACATATGGGAAAAAAGAAAGCCTTCCTTTTTCTGAATGTAATTTCCCTGAAGTTATTTTTAAATTTATGGCTATTCAGTAAAAATGCTAAATATCTTTCTTATGGACTTAGGCAAATTGGTATTAGATTTCATACCAAAAAAAAAACCCACTGAATTAAATATTGAATACAAAAAGTAAAAAGAAGATCTAGTCATAAAATATATTAAATAACAGTGCAAAGTATGTACAGTTACTGCAGTGTGGTATTGGCTAATGAATAGATAAACAGATGCGTTAATTAGAATAGAAAATGCAGTAATAGATCTAAGTACTGACAGAAAATTAGCACACAATAAAGAAGCCAGCTCATATGACTGAGACAAACATTAAATAATTGTATCTGGAAAACCTTTTTAATCTTTTTTAAATGACATCCATACGAAAAGATTAATGCATTGTCTTCCTAAAAATAATTTTAAGTGCTTTTCAAAACGCCACAAACTATGTAAAAAATAAATTGCAGACTGTATTAACCAATTTTCATGCTGCTGATAAAGATATACTCAAGTCTGGGCAATTTACAAAAGAAAGAGGTTTAATGGACTTACTGTTCCAAGTGGCTGGCAAGGCCTCACAATTATGGCTGAAGACAAGGAAGAGCAAGTCACCTCTTACATGGATGGCAGCAGGCAAAGAGAGAAAGAGAGTTTGTGTAGGGAAACTCCCATTTTTAAAAGCACCATATCTCATGAGACTTACTCACTATCATGGGAACAGCATGGGAAAGACCTGCCCCCATGATTCAACTACGTCCCACCAGGTTCCTCCCACAAAATGTGGGAATCATGGGAGTTATAATTCAAGATGAGAGTTGGGTGGGGACACAGCCAAACTATATTACAGACTATGATAAGACATTTGCAATATGTTGCACAGTTGGTAAACTGTTATCCATAATTTTAAGTAAATATCTTAACCTTTAGAACAAAGAACCAAAAATCAAATTAAAATAATATAAACCAATAATTATAAGAATGATATAAAATATATAAATTCATGTAAAGAGTGTATAACATCAGCAAGATGATGAAATAAAAAAACGATAAACCTTCCTGTCCCTTTGGAGACAAAGAAGTAACAACAGTAAACAAATCAACTGCCTCTGTCTCACTTAAGAGATTTACGTTTTCCAGACAAAATTCATTATATTTTCTGTCACCAGAGGAACTCTCCCTAATTTGGAGTAAACCCCCAACTCCAATTTTCTCCTTGAGAAGGGCAACAAGTATAATCCATCTCCAACGTTAGGATTTTAAGCATGTTTCCCTCAGACACTAGTTTCAGCACCATCTGAAGCTAATCACCAAGAGAAATGGGGTGCCTCTGAGAACAAAGGCAATCAATATGCATAAGTGTGAAGTATTATAGATAGACACTAGGTGGAGTGCTAGTATTGTAACTTACTACCTCACCAGCGATGCAGCAGAATCCCAGACCGTCACCATTAGGTCCTCCTGTGTCAAAACCAGCAAATTTCTTCAATTAGGAGGTTGTAGATATGCCCAGAAAAAAACAAATAACAACAACAACAAAAACACATGTCCAGATTAGGCTTCAAAAGTAGAAAATCTAGCCAAGTTGAGTGGAGAAAATACTTCCTGTACCAAATCATACAGCAAAGACTAAGAAAGTTGGCTGATTTTTCAAATGTCTAACTCCCAACAGAAGATTTTAAGACATGCAAAGAAACAGAGAGACATATCCAATTTTAGGGACAAATTTAAACGTCAAAAAACAGCTCTAAAGAAATGGAGATATATGAATTGCTAAATAATTCAAAATAACCATAATGAGGATAATTTAATGAATTCAAAGAGAAGAGATAAACAAGTAAAAAAAATTATTAAAACTGTCCATTTACAAAATGAGGCTATCAATTAAAGGAAAAAACTGTGAAGAAGAACTTCCCAAAATTCTTGAGCTGAGGAATATAAAAACTAAATTTAAAATTTGTCTAGAGGGACTCAACAGCATATTTGACCAGGCAAAAAAAAAGAATCAGGGAGCTCAAAGACATAATTCTTGAAATTACTGAAGCAAGCGGGGTACAATAAAAGAAAAAATATATAGAGTATAAAACATTTATGGGATAGCATCAAATGAAGCAACTTACACATACTGAGTTCCAGAAGGAGAAGAAAGAGATAAAGGAGTAGAAACTTATCTAAACAAGTAATAGCCAGAAATCCCCCAAATTTGGAGGAGAAATGGACATATAAATTTAAGAAATTCAAGTCCAACTTGGATCAATCTGAAGATAATGACATTTAGACATAACCAATCTGGCAAAAGTCACATCCCCCACCAAAAAAAAAAAAAAAAAAAAGCTTGAAAGCAAGAAGAGAAAAGGGACTCATCACATATAAAAGCTCATACGAAATTATTAGCAGATTTCTTAGCAGAAACCTTATAAGCAAGAAGGAACTAGATGATATATTCATAATACCAAAAGAAAGAAAACTTTTCAACCAAGAATATTGTATCTGGAACACCTGTCATTTTAAAATGAAGAAAAAACAAGATAAATATAGAGTTCTTTATAATGGTAATGTAGGCATGAAAATTACTTTTCAATATGGTCTATAATTTTTTAAAAAAAATAAAAAGTAATTATAAATTTATGTTAGATACACAATATAAAATGGTAACTTGTGTAATCAATAACATAAATTGGTGAGTGTGAGAGACATAAAGGAACAAAGCTTTATATATGATTAGAGTTAAATTATTTTCAGCTTAAAATAGATTGTTGTAATTTTAACATTATAACTTGTATGGAATGCAATGAAAATACCTATAGTGTATGCACAAAGGAAAAATAGAAGAAAATTAAAACATGTCACATAAAACTACAAAATAGCCAATATACCACAAAAGAAAGCTGAGAGGGAAGAAAGGAGGGACAAAAGGCTACAATACTTACAAAACGCAATGAAGACAATGGCAATAATAACTTCCCCTTTATCACCAATTACTTTAAACATAAATGAAGCAAATATACCAATTGGAAGACAAAGAGTGACTGAATTGATTTAAATAATATCAAAAGACAGGCTGACCACAAGAGACTCACTTTAGATCTAAAGTGGCACATAGACTGATAGTGAAATAATGGAAAATGATATTATATGCAAAAGGGAGCCTAAGAATAGCAGAGATAGTAATACTTATATCAGACAATAGACATTTGCGTAGACACTGTTATGAGATTAAAAAGAAAATTAATGACAAAGGAATCATTTTACCAAGAATTACAACAATTATAAATATCTATTTGTATAAACTTACAGCTGCCAAATATATGAGGCAAACATTGACCGAACTGAAGGAAGAAATAGCAGCAAAACAATACTGGGAAACATTAATATCCACTTTTTTGTTATTAATAGAATACCACGTTTAAGACTATAAAGAAACAGAAGTTAACAACACTATCGCCAATTGGATCTAACAGATATATGCAGAACGCTCCAACCCAAAATGGCATAATACATATTCTTCTCAAGTGCAAGTAGAATATTCTCCTTGATAGACAACATGTTAAGCCAAAGAACAATTCTTAACAAATTTAAGAAACTTGAAACTGTACAAAATATCGTCTCTAATCAAAATGAGATAAAATAAGAAACCAATAGAGGAAGGAAAACTGGAAAATTCACAACTATGGTGAAATTAAACAACTCAAACTTAAAACAACCAATGGGTCAATGTAAAAAACACAAAGTGATTTAGAAAATATCTGTAAACAAATTAAAATTTTAGCACAACATACCAAAAGCAGTTCTAAAACAAGTTTGCAGCTATAAAGAAATACATTAAAAAGAAGACTTCAAATCAACAGCTTAACTTTATACAAAAGGAAATAGATAAAGAAGAAACAAAAGGCATCCAAATTTGAAAAGAAGTAAAATTATTTCTGTCTACCAGTGAAATGATCCACTATGTAGAAAATTCCAAAGACTGTATAAAAATTATAACAGTTAATACAAGATTTCAACAAAGTTGAGGAATACAAAAATCAACACACACCTGAAAATAGGTGCATTTCTCTATACATTAACAATTATGAATTTGAAAACATGAAGAAAACAATTGCATTTACTATATCATTAAAAATGATGAAATACTTGATAATAAACTTAATGAAGGAGGTGAAAAAGTACACAGAAAAGTAAAAAAGCACTAGTTAAAAAAAATCAAAGAAGATACAAATAAATGGAAATCTCATGCTCATGGATTGGAGGGCTTAATTCCTAAATATTGTTAAAATGTCCATATCCCCAAAGTGATCTAGAAAGTCAACACAACCACTGACAAAATGTCAATGGCATTTATTGTGGAAATTGAGAAAAGAATCAAAATTTCATATGGAATTTCAAGGGGCCATGAATTTAGCCTTTTCTTTGGCCCTGAAAATAGCCAAAGCAGTTTTGAAAAAAAAAGACAATGCCAGAGTTCTCATACTTTCTAATATCAAAACATACTACAAAGTTATAGTTGTTAATACAGTGTGATACCAGTGTGAAGACAAATATATAGACCAATGGAACAGAATATCTAGCCTAGAAAGAAACCTTTGCATATATGGCCAAATGCTTTTTCAACGAAGGTACCAGGATTACAGTAACTAAAGGCAGTCTCTTCAGTAATAAAGTTGGGAAAACTTAATATCTTCGTGCAAGAAAATAAAGATTGATCATTACCTTGCATCATATACAAAAATAAATTCAAAGTGAATTGAAGATTTAAATGTAAGACCTGAAATAAAACTTCTAAAAGAAAACTTAGGAAAAAGCTTCATGAATTTAAATTTGACAATCATATCTTGGATATGACATCAACAGCACAAGCAATAAAAGCAAAAATAGGAAGGACACGGCGGCTCACGCCTGTAATCCCAGCACTTTGGGAAGCCGAGGCCGGCGGATCACGAGGTCAGGAGATCGAAACCATCCTGGCTAACACGATGAAACCCCGTCTCTATTAAAAATACAAAAAAAAGAAAGAAAAAATAGCTGGGCGTGGTAGGGGGCGCCTGTAGTCCCAGTTACTCAGGAGGCTGAGGCAGGAGAATGGCGTGAACCCGGGAGGCGGAGCTTGCAGTGAGCCTAGATCGCGCCACTGCACTCCAGCCTGAGCGACAGAGTGAGACTCCGTCTCAAAAAAAAAAAAAAAAAAAAAAAAAAAAAAAAAAAAAAAATAAACTAATGGACCTACATCAAACAAAAACTTTTGCATGATAAAGACAACAGTCAACAGAGTAAAAAGGTAACTTATAGAACAAGAGAAAATATTTGTAAATTGTATATGAAAACTGAGATTAATATTCAGAATATATAAGAAAGCTCTATAACCATACACACAAGTACTAAATAGATCAATTAAAAACGGACAGCAGACTTAGACAGTCCTCCAAAAAAATATATGAAAATAGCATGAAAGCATATGAAAAGATGCTCAACATCACTAATTATAAGAAAAATTCAAATTAAAACTACAATGAGGTATCATTTCACCCCATTAGACTGGTCACTATCAGAATGATAGAAAATCATAAACGTTGGTCAAGATGCAGAGAAATATAACCCTTGTACATTGTTGGTTGGAATGTAAAATGGTACAGTCTTTATAGAAAAACATTGATTTTTTTTCTCAAAGAAAAACCCCAGAAATATAATTACCATATTATTCATCAATCCCATGTTTGGGTACATATTCAAAAAATTTAAAGATATCTTAAAGAGATAACTGCATACCCATGTTCATTCCAACATTATTCACAATAGCCAAGAAGCAGAAGCAACCTGTATGTCCACAAATAAATGAATGGATAAAGAAAATGTAAAACACACACACATGGTGGAATATTATTCAGCCTTATATAAAAAAGGAAATCTATCACATGCCACAGCATGTATGGAACTTACGGACATTATACTTAGCAAAAATAAGCCACTCACAATAGACAAATGCTACCATTCTACTCATGTGAAATATCTAAAGTAGTCAAAATCAGAGAAACAGAAAGTAAAAGGTCTTTGTCAAGGGCTAGAGAGAAGTGGGAGACACAATTCATGTTTAGTGGGTATAAAATTTCAGTGTTGCAAGGTGAGAAATTTCTAGAAATTTGTTGCACAATGTGAATATGTTTAACACTATTGAATGACATACTAAACATAGTTAAGATGGTAAACTTACTGTTAATTTTTTTAACCGCAATAAAATATTTAAATATGTATTAAAACTCACTGATCATTAGAAAAAACACAAACTAAAATAACAGAGCTACCATTACTCATTTAATATACTGAAAGAAATACAATTTTAAAAGTAATATTACACATCTGTGAGATTGTGAGCAATTAGGCTCTCACACCTTGTTGGGAATAAAAATTATTACAACTCTTCTGTATGCTAATTTAACAAAACTACTGATGCATTTTTTTGATATAGCAATATTTTTTCTGGGAATTTTTACTGAAGATTAACTTTCAATAGGATGCAAATATATATGCACAGTTATTAATTGTAGCATTGTGTATAATTGTAAAACATTGAAAAAGACTAAAGACTCATACATAGAGTTGTTGAGTAAATCATATTAGGCCCACACAATAGAATACTATACAGGGTTAAAAATAATAAAAAAAGAATCTATGAAATGACACAGTATGTTTTGCAAATTATATTTTTAAGTGAAAACATCAAATGCAAAATAAAGATTTGTATTAATTTTTTATTGCTGCTGTAACAAATTACCATAAACTTAGTGACTTAAGCCATGTAAATTTATTATTTGGCAATTCTATAGGTCTGAGGTCCAATATAAATCTCAGTTGGCTAAACTCAAGGTGTAGACAAGGCTGCTCTCCTTTTGGATGCTCTAGAAGATCACCCATTTATTTGCCTTGTCCTGCTTGTAAAGCATGGCCACATTTCTTGGCTTCTGGTTCTCTTTCTTCATCTTCAAAGTCAATAATATTTATTTTTTCTGGTTCTTCTTCTCTTGTCTCTTTCACCACACCTAGAAAAGGGTCTCTGCTTTTAAGCACTTGTATGATTTAATTGCACCCCTGTGGATAATTCAGAATAAGAACCCATTTCAAGTTCCTTAACCCTAATCGCATCTTCAAAGTCTCTTCCGCTGTGGTGTAATCCATTTCCAGGGATTAGGATTTGGGCATCACTGGTGGGAGGCATTAGTCTACCTACCATAAGGCCACCTGTATGCAAGAAAGCAGTGGAAATATGAAAATGCATATGTTACCTAAAAGCGTAGGTGGGAATGGATTGAAATGAATGGGCGAATGAGAAGGGCGAAAACAAATAGAGTGACAGTTTTCTGAGCATAATTATTTGTTTATTTATAACTTTTAAAGCCATGTCAACATTACAAAAGCTAGGATATAAATGCATACATGCATGCATACATAAATTCAATCTGCATGTGGGGAGAAACTCCAACACAATACAAATAGAAACAAATTAACATGAGTATTATAAATAAATAATATAAAAACATGAAAGTTGTGGAGAAAAAAATAACTAACCTCAGTAAAGTTGACAGTGTTTTGGTCATATGATCTAAGTTGAAAGACAAGAAGTAGCATACACAAATATTGTACTCCAGTTAGCAAATTATTCATAAGAATATGAGTTAGCAATTCTGAAATTACTTTAAGTATATTTTAGAATTGAGCACAAAAGTAAATGTAATATACATAAGAAGATCTTAATTTCTTAATATAAGAAAAAAAGAGTTACAGACAGAAAAGGGGGAAAGAGTAGAATAAACCCTCTGGTCTTGGATTACAATTGGTGTTATCAATATGAGTTTACGGTTGTTTCCACAGAAACACACAACAAGATAGATGTAGGAATCTCTCACTTTCTCTCTCTTTATCTCCATCTCTTTCTCTCCATTACTAGGAAACAATAACAGATTGGAGGCTTGCAAGTAGAATTTGAATTACTAAATGGAGACATTATGAAAACAGAAAATCACCATTTGACAAACAACACAGTAATATTTGTTGTAGGCAAAAATCACTATTGGATGCTATAACTGGTAAGCAAAAATATGATAGAAACAAGATATATACATGATATTAACAACACCCCAAAAGATATTTATTAACTGTAATGGGACAAAAGGAAATTTTAGTAGAGAAAACTGGCAAATAAAGCCATAACCAAGGGATGAAATTTTACATCACTAATAATGAGACATATTACATATCTCCTGTTATGACACACTGAAAAGGCATACATTACTTCTGTGTTATTCCTACCCAAAATGGATAAACTAAATTTAATCAAGAAGAGTCATCAGCCAAACCCAATGGAGAAAACTTCCCACAAAATGAAATTCTCAAAGTTGTCAAGGTCATGAAGAAAGGATTGAGGAAATATGTCAAATTGGACAATAGGAGACATAACAACTAAATTCAATGTATGATTCTGATTGGATTCTGAGCTGAAAGTAACATTAACAGGGCAATTGGTGAAATGTGAACAGAGTAAGCAGATAATTTATAAGTAGGATATCATTAACTTCCTGGTTTATTTTTATCATTTTACTATTGTAGCCTGTCACTTGAGAAATCTGGGTGAAAGTTACACAGAATTCTTTGTAGTAGTTTGCAAATTTTCCTGAGAAATTATTTAAAATAGTAAATCAAAATTTCAAAAATAAATATAAAATTATTGAAAATGTGTTTGTAGTTTTGTGAACCATTGGCCATTTTTAACAAAGGGTATTAGGCTGCTATGATCTTTGCTATGCTATGATAAGTCCATGCTTCTGAAGTAGAAGTCTGCCCAAAGCAGAAGCCAGCCTGTCTTCCTTCATTCCTTCCGCTCTTTTTGTTTCTATAATAGAAAGTAATGAGTGAATCTGTTTAATTTTAAAAAGTTGTATAGTTTCAGTCATTCACAACAACAATATTTTGTCTCTCTGAGGATTACTATGAGTGACTGAAGTACATCTGTGGGGCTTTCTCTTCTACTTCTTTCACCTATATTATCAAAGCTGGAAAAAGACCTTAGTTTCTCTGGGAAGAAAAATCCAGCTATCTCTCTATTGCTCTTTCTGAGATGTTGTAACAATGCCCTAGGTTCAATGTTCTAACGCGAAAGAGGCTTGGTTCCTAAGTTAAATTAGATGAAAGCTTGCAAGAGATAAAACCAGTTCACTCTGTTTCTGTTTCCTCTAATATTGGTATCTCTTTTTGATCCTAGGCACCTTTGCAGTAAAGAAAGGGAAATAAGTGAAATATAGAGATCATGAGAAATAACTTGCTTGATCTTAAGCAATTTAAACTTAATACATTTAGGAAAGGGCAGTTTTACACAGTATAGTTAATTTTACCATAGTTCATAACAGTAAGAATTTGCAACAAAGATAGATTACTTGTTTCTCTTTTGAATAATCATTTGCAGCTTTACCATCTTTGGATAGTTCAGAAGTGATTGCTTTGTAGGCAGTTTGCTATCCCTATAGCTATTCTTTCATTGTATATGGTATTCTTAGCTGATTATTTTAAAGCTACATAGAGCACATCAGAATAGTTTTCTGAGGATGCATTAAGTTATTGCTGACATAGTTGGCTCATATAGGAAATGGGAAAATGGATTTAAAGAACATAATTGCATAGTTAGTTGTCTCTCTCAGAGTCTTCTCTCTATTTTCTTGGTCTATTATATTTCATTCCAATGTGTTAATATTTTTTAGTGGTTGTTAATGATTATTACCTCTGGGGTCAAATAAACATAGGTTTGAATCCTAGCTTTCTCGCTTACTTGATGTTCTAAGTTATGTTTAAGGAATTATTTCTTCTATTGTAATAACCAATGTGAAAATGTAGAAAAAATATTACATTATTTCTATAATTGCTTTCAAATAAAAACTAATATTTACTGAAAGTTCATTGTATGTCAGATATTTTGATAATAATTTTAATATAAAGTTTCTCAAATAATCTTTAAAATACCTCTGTGAACTAAGCACTATTTTCATTCCCATTTAGCAGAATAGATTGAGGATTAGAAATTGAGGTAATTTACTCAATGCCACATGTCTTGAAATTATTATGCAGTATGGCTCTGATTGCTTATCAGAGTCAATAATATAGTTCCAAATGTATTAATTTATTCATGCATTCATTTATTCATTCAGAAAGAATATTATGTATTAGAAACTGTGCCAGATGCCTTCTGCAGACACATATGACTTGGTTTTCGAAGCGCATTAACCCTAATGATGAACAATGAAATTTGCAGCAATAACATGTGAATTTGGGTAAAAGAGAACATGCAAATATAAACTGTAATTGAAAATTATTCTCATTCTTTAAATTTTACATAACCCAGTAGTTAAAGCCAAAGCCCTTTTTAAAAAATCAGTTTCAATGAAAATCAATACATGATTCCTTCAAAAAAGTCAAGTCAAATAGTAACTTTAGAGCATGAATTTTTAAAACAAATATACTTGTTGCAATCCTTTCTTCATGCCTCAAAGGCCACAAATCCAATTATAGAAATTAGATGATTATCAAAAGAATGTTAATAGCTTCTACTTTCACAAATGCAGAGAGATCTAGATGACATTCTTTGCAATTTCTGGAGTAAATTATAAGACTGTGCATTTTCCTGATGATCAAAAAGTTGTCATTTCACTCATGCTTATATCAGGAAGACTATATTACTGTAATATATCATCTATGTCATTTGGCTATTGAATATATCTTGAATTTTATGCATTTATAATAAAATGGAGATATTACTTGCACAAAGGCAATATCAGCAAATTGTTCTGCTGAAAGATATGAGGAATACTGGTCCACGAGCAAAATATATATGTAAAGGAACACACAAAATAAGAAACTTTAGTGGAAATGTTGAAGTGTGCTTAGTGAAGAAATGAGGGACACAATGCATTGAGAATAAATACTTACCTTGGAAAAACATTGGCTCTTTATTTCCTATAATGATCAGCTGATGAAAGAACAATATGAAATATATAAAAAAGAAATAATTTTGACCACAGAAAAAAAGAAATATGAAGTAGAAATAAAGGCAAAGTGGTTAAAGAAAAACAAAAACAAGAAAATGGGAGAAAAAAAAAACACAAGAGGAAATTGTAGATATAGATTTAAAAATAGATATAGACATGGAGAGAAAATTTTTCAAAACAAGGAAATAATGTGTTGTCATGTATCTTCAATAAAGCTTATGATATTCACTAATTACTAATAAAATTTCATTTATGTTTTCAATATAATCACTTCATATCACTCCCCTTTATGAAACTATTTCAGTAATTATTACACAACTATTCAAATATTTTTATCTAGACATTTGTATGTATTATCTGAATATCTTACCCACAGCATTTGGTTTTTTATACATTTATGCAACTATGCCACAATAACAAACTTAGTGATGACAGAAGTGCTTTCTATAGTAGAAGCAATACGAAATTGATCAGTTATATATAAAGTTAAAAAGAATGTCATGCTGGGTGCAATGGTGCAAATGTGTAATTCCAGATAATCTGGAGGCTAAGGCAGGAGGAACACTTGAGGCCAGGAGTTCCAGACTTACCTGGGCAGCATTGTAAGGCCCCATTTCTCAAAAATTTTTTAAAAATGTATTTTTCAAAGTATTTAAAAAGTCTTAAACAGTATGAAATTTTAGAAAACTGATGTAATCAATAATTGATAACAATCAGAGTTTCTTGGAAGAGATGGCATTTAAGTTACATTTTGCACAAGCCTTCAGAAGGTATTAGGTAATCCAGCAGCCCAGCGCTAGACATAGTAGTGGTAAAATGCAAATTCCATTAAATAACATACGTT
Source organism: Mandrillus leucophaeus (assembly GCF_000951045.1). Lineage (NCBI taxonomy): Eukaryota > Metazoa > Chordata > Mammalia > Primates > Cercopithecidae > Mandrillus > Mandrillus leucophaeus. Next base: position 2,682,239 of record NW_012105220.1, on the reverse strand, counting down.
ATTGATACAGTTTGACAGTGTCCCCACCCAAATTTCATATTGAATTGCAGCTCCCATAATTCCCACGTGTTGCCAGAGAGACTCAGTGGGAGATAATTAAATCATGGGGGCAGCTTCCCCTATACTGTTCTTGTGGTAGTGAATAAGTCTCATGAGATCTGATGGTTTTATGATGGGAAACTCCTTTAACTTGGCTCTCATTGTCTTTCTTGCCTGCCACCATGTAAGATGTGCCTTTCACCTTCTGCCATGATTTTGAGGCCACCCCCACCACGTGGAACTGTGAGTCCATGAAATCTCTTTTTCTTTATAAATTACCCAGTTTCATATATGTTTTTATCAGCAGTGTGAAAACAGACTAATACAGTTATACTGCCTATTTCTTCAGAGTAATGTTAACTATTCTCTAATATTCCTGAAAATGTTCATAGCAGCTTAGAAATAAATGGATGAGTATCATCGATGCTTCCTTGACTGGTATATATATATATATATTTCTGAGGTTTGTATTATTATCTGGGTTTTATGGCCAAGTTCCAGATATAGCTGCAATTGTTATCATTAGTTTTACCCCAGCTTTTTCTTTTTCTCAGTTCAGACATTTTTATTTTAAAATAATCCTTACACTTTTCTCCTTATTATTGTCTTATTATTCTCCATATTTAATCCCTGTATTAATAACGCCATCAAATGTGCATCAGTCCAGTCTGAAAGGAGGAAGCAGAGAGGAGGTGTCAGACAAATAGAATGGTAATCAGTCTTGTCTTGGAAAGCGGGGGGTGCGGGGGGGCGGTGGGGGAAGTGAGAGAGAGAGAGAATTTAAATGAGAATGGAAGAAACCAGTAGAGAAGAAAAAAATCAATTAAGAAATAAAAAAATGTAAAAACAATTAATAGCTATCCCACCAGAGGAAAGATGACAAGATGTTACTAGGCATCTATGGAAAATTAGTATTGAAAAGTAGAAGTAACACCCTGAAACAGAGTGAAGAAGAAATTTATACAGAAACATAAGTGAAGGAGGAGAAAACCACACAACAATCTGATGGGACAGTATTTTTGCTACTATAAAGATGAATTAATAGAAATGCAAATTTGATAAATACGTGTACTAAATACAAGCCAGGTTTTTTATTATTATATAATTCAACAGACATAAAATCACTCTGAGAAACACTCTCACTTCCATACTTCCTCATTGTGGATTGGTAATATATAGTATGTGGAGTTCATCAATCTATGGACCATACTTAAAGTAGGACTGGTTTACTTTTTCAATCTGGGATTGATAAACAACTTAAAATAGAAAAGGATCTAGATGTGCAAGTTGAAATCACTTAGTCACAGAAAATGAAAATAAATTTAACACAAACCATAAATTTAGGAGAACTGTCAGATCTACAAATGTCTAGTATTCCAAAGAGGGGCAATACAAGTGTTGAGGAAAGTCAAATTTAGAAACGACAACCTTTAATGTGTTTTTTAAAAATGCTATATTGATCCAGTTTTAAGACCCTGGGCAGGGGCTGCTCAGTTCTACTTCTCAGGGAGCTGACTGAGGCCACACCCCGAACTACCACTCTTATCAAGTTTTCATGCTCCAGGCATCTATACATCTGTCCTAATCACCAATACCTGGCTGAAATTTTTCAAATCAGCCCACCCTAAACCTGCTTACCCTATCTCACCCTTTCATTACAGCAAAAACCACCATAAAGGCACTTCCCCATAGTTCCCCTTTTTCCGTCATCCTTGTGCATGACCCAGGTTCCTCCTCTAAGTGACCCTGCCAAGCCTGCTTTTTTCTCTCCAGGGAAATGTGACTATAACAAAGCTGTAAAACTCTTTCCACTTTCTCTCTTTACATTTGTGACTGGCCTTATCATACCTCACTCAGGGTAATATGGTTAAAACACCTGGCACAGTGAACAGGGTAGTTTGGCCCCAGATAGAAAGACAGGCCACTAGACTGCGGTTGGCTTACCAATTAGGTTCACCAAATGGGGAAGCGCCTAGGGAGACACTGCTGCCTGCTGGCATGCTCGTCCTGGAGCTCTGACCACTGCCACTATGTGCTCTGTGTTTTAGTTTTGTCATCGCTTTCCATCCTAAAATGTGCAACTCTGTTCTGAGTCCTCCCAAGTTTCCACCACCTAAGCACAACTCTGTGACCTCACCTATTTCCCAGTACCTAAATGTCTGAAGTGACAGCTTTATAAATTTCCCATTTTGCCTCTAACATGTCAGGGCTGGAGGACACATTGAGGGTGAATATTCTCTTAGGACCCATTGACTGTGGCTTATCCCACAGGCTAGGCAGCTGTCCATCTTACTTGAGACTCTAAACTTCCACCACAAATCAATCCTCCTTAATATTTAGGTTGTAAAAGTAGATACTTAATTCAGGCTTTTCCTCCAATCCCCTCCAGGAAATTAAAATTATTACTACCAAGCCACTTTTACAGATAGTGTTGACAACCACAAAAAAAGATAGAAAACACTACTCAGTAAAAGAAAAAATATATATTTGAAAATGATAATAAAATCAACATTATATCCCATACTGATGAAACCAGATGCTTCCTTGATTATACTACATGCCAGAGAAAAACCAACATCAGACAGCAAAACCCTGCCAAGTACAGCTGCACACCATGGTGTTGACTATTGATCTTGTTACTCATGTTCAGGGTGCTTTTATTGATTTGCAATCCATAAGCCTAAACCTTCCAAACAAACCGCCGTTTCAACCAAACACTGCAAATTCTGAGACCCTTATGCCACCTGGTTTGGCTAATACAAGCCCTACGATCCAAAGACTTTGCCATGTTTCACATCACCAATCAAATTAATTACTGAGGCAAACAGCCCCTAGTAACTGGCCAAATTAGAAGGACTGCCTACAAACTATGCTGGAGCTCCAGCATTAGCCTCATTATAATATTATATGGCTGTAAAAACAAGAATCACATCAACTGAAGTCCCCTTTGGAAATGATACCTCACTCCAACATCTTAGATATGTAAGACATTGTTTCAGATGACATTGCCCCAGTGCAGGACTTTGGCTTTGGAGATGACTTCACTTCCTTTAGTTAAATGTAGCCTTTGGAAGCATGACTTCAATGTAATTAATCAGTGAATCAAAGCCCATTGTTTCATTTCAGTTTTCTTACTGGCTCAAGATACAGTTTTAACACACCATCTGGATAAAGTATCCCTGGATGAAAGAGAAGTTCCTCTCTGTGTAATATTCCTTCCTTGTTGTTGATGTCTTCTTTTGAAGCAATGCTGTAAAACCGTGTATAATATTTTATACTTAATTTTCTCACAATAAACAAAAGACTTTATTATTCAGTTCCAATAACTGGAACATTTGGAGATACTCATGGTTTTTGTTAGTAAGCTATTGAGATCTGCAGTATATGAAGAGAGTAGAATATGAACAACGAATATAAATGGCTCAAAAAAATCCAGAACGTAGCTTCAAATGGCCTTGATTTGGAGAGGATCTATTTGATGTTCTTATAACAGTGTATATCAAACAACTCCATATTCATACCACTTCTAGCTTTCCATGGATTTCTGTACCGGAAATGAGTTCATCTGATCCAAAAAGGAAAGAAAGAGGAGGACTCTCTAAAATCAAGACCGGTGGTACATATAAGCCCTGTAAGTCAGAATTTCCTTGCCTTGCTGGAGTGGGTAGGCAAAAAAGCTAAACTTCAGTCTACAAGCCAAATATGAATAAGAAAGAGAGAAAAAGAACAGAAAGGGAGAGAGAGAAAAAAAGGAGGAAGAGAAGGTGATGGGAAGGGGATGGAAGGATTGTTCCTGGGGTAAGTTATTGTTTTTGTTTATTTTTGTTGTTGTTTTCTTACAGGGATATATTGTACAGTGGTGAGGTCCTGATTTTTGATGTAACTATCTCCTGAATAATGAATATTGTACCCCACAGGTAATTTTTCAACCCTCACCCCCCTGGCACCTTTTGGTGTCTCCAATGTCTATTTTTTCACTCTGTATATCCATATATACACATTTTTAAGCTCCCATTTATAAGTGAGAGCATATAGTGTTTGACTTTATGTTTCTGAGTTATTTTACTCAGGACAGTGGCCTCCAGTTCCATCCACGTTGTTGCAAAATACATGATTTCATTCTTTTTAATGGGTGAGTAGCATTCTTTGGTGCACATATACGTATATGGCTTATATATGTTGTATATATACCTACACATGGTATATATGAGGTGTATATATCCCTATACATGGAATATATAGTGTGTATATATAGCTATACATGGTATATATGGTGTATATATACCTACACATGGTATACATATAGTGTGTATATACCTATACATGGTATATATGATGGATATATGGGGTGTGTGTCTATATATATGGTGCATATCTATGGTATATGTATATATGGTGTATATACACATATATGTTATGTGAATATTGTGAATAGCATTGCACATAAACATAGGAGTGCAGGTGTCTTTTTGATATAGTTGTTTCTTTTCCTTGGGTAGATACTCTGTAGTGGGATTGGTGGATCAACTGATAGTTTTTTTTGTTTTCATTTTTGTTTTGAGACAGGGTTTTGCTCTGTCACTCAGAATGGAGTACAGTGGCATGATCATGGCTCACTGCAGCCTCGACTTCCTAGGCTCAGGTGATCCTCCCACCTCAGCTTCCCAAGCAGCTGGGACTACGTGCATGGCCTTGTAGTATATCTTGAAGTCAGATAATGTAATGCCTCAGCTCTTTTTGCTTAGAATTGCCTTAGCTGTTTGGGCTGTTTTTAGTTCCATATGAATTTCAAGATTGCTGTTTCTAATTCTGTGAAAAATGACATTGGTAATTTAATAGAAATTGCATTGAATCTGTAGATTGCTTTGGGCAGTATGGTCATTTCAACGATATTGGTTCTTCCAGTCCGTGAGTATGGGACTTTTTTTACATTTGTTTGTGTCATCTATGATTATTTTCATCAGTGTTTTGAAGTTCCCCTTGTATAGACCTTTCATCTCCTTGATTAAATGTATTGCTACTTATTTTTTGTAGCTGTTGTAAATGGTATAGAATTATTGATTTGGTTCTTAGCTTAAATGTTATTGGTATATAAAAATGCTACTGATTTTTATACCTTGATTTTGTATCCTTTATTGTGGTCATTTGTCAAATCTAGGAACCTTTTTGAGGTATGTTTTAGGGCTTTCTAGGTATAAGATTGTATCATCAGTGAACAAAGATAATTTAACTTTCTCTTTTCTAATTTGTATTAGTAATAAAAAATCTCCCAACAAAAAAAACCCTGGCACCAGATGGATTAACACATAAATTCTACAATACATACAAAGAAAAACTAGTACCAGTCCTACTGAAACTGTTCCAAATAATTGAGGAGAAGGAAAACCTCTTTAACTCATTCTATGAAACTAGTATCACCCTGATATCAAAGCCAGGCAAGGATGTAACAAAATAAGAAAACAATAGACCAATATCACCAATTAACATAAATGCAGAGATCCTCAACAAAACTAGCAACTGAATCCAAGGGCACATCAAAAAGCTAATACACCACAATCAAGTGGGTTTTATTCCAGTGATGCAAGGATGGTTCAACATACACAAATCAATAAATGTGATACACCACATAAAAACACCACAGATCTAAAAACAAAAATCATATTATCATACCAATAGATGCAGAAAAAAAAAGCATTCAATAAAATTCATTAAAAAACAACAGCCAGCATCATACTGAACTGGGAAAAGTTGAAAGCATTCCCCTTAAGAACTGGAACAGGACAAGGATGTCCACTTTTACCACTCCTATTCAACAGAATATGGGGAATACTAGCTAGAGCAATGAGGTAAGAAAAAGAAATAAACGGATCCTACAGGTAAGTTTTACTGAGAGTCTTTTAGCCAAATGCTGTGTTTCCCTTAAAAATATATTATAATGTACTGCTGGATTCCCTGTCATATATTTGGATCCACAGTATTCTTCCCCTAGGGCAGAAGTTATGCTTATTTTTATTCAGAAACTCTGTGTCTGCCTCGAGGGCCAGAGTTATATTTTAGAGTGAACAGAAAATGTGAATGCATAAACATCAATAGAACATGATATGTCATAATATCTGCTGACCATTATTAAACAAGCTGAAGGTATTCTAATTTAATATTACTTTTTCACACAACAGTCACATAAATTGATAATCTTATAATTTTTGTCTGTAACTTACCATTTTTCTAGAAGATTGATATATTTAATCTCTTACTAAGATTTTTGAAAACATTTATTATAGAAAATAACTCATATTGACTATCCATCATACCATATTTATTTCAATTGTTTGACTTAAAGAAAAGATGTACATACGCTAGACATATACAAATAACTTTTCAAATATTTCTATCCCTCTTTGTGTCCCAGATTCTTCCTTCATGTAATAGAAATGATAATAGAACCTATCTCATTGTGTTAAGTAAAAATTAGGTAATAAATGTAAATTTATTTACAAATATTTTCATTTACAAATACTTATTTTCATTTACAAATATCATGTTGCTCAAGCATTTGTTCAATTTAATTTTTTAACTTGTGGAACGATTATAACATTGCTACATAGGTATTGACACCTATTTGTATATTACATTGGAGAGATATATTATAGTTTATTTAACCAGCATCCTATTAATATTTAAGTTATTATAATTTTATTTTCTATTTATTCATTTGAGTTCTTACATTCAACTTTATTTTGTCTATTACAAAACGCATAACCCTGGTATAAGCTCTAAAATTAGGATTCTGGTGCAAAGGGTTTTTACATCATTAACTTTTATAGCTTTCAAACTTAGTAAATCTAAGTTTACAGACAATGCACACTCTTAGGAATTATGTTTGATATATATTTCATAATTTGATCTTAGCAGTGCATACATTTTTAGTATTCTTATATAATAGAAGAAGGATTTAGTGTAATGTATGATGACTCAGGCAAGCACAATATTCAGCTATGTATATTTTGTGGTCAGTGGGACAATACACATTCTGTGGTTGAAACTAGAGAGGATATATCTATGTTTAACGTTTATAAAATTGATTTTTATATAACTCCTAATGTGTTCTCATTTGTCTTCTCCTTGATTCATTTCTAATCCTTTCACAGGCACCTTCTTTTTTAGATATGCATTCAGTGGTAAGTTAGTGTGAAGCTGAAACCAGAAAATCAATAGTAGGGTGAAATACCTCTCATATTCTTTATTTGCTTTCTCATCTTGTTCCTACCAGGGAGGATGTCAGAGGTCTGTCTATAATGAAAAGAGAGAGTTATTATATTGCCATCTTAATTTTTGCTTACCCTGCTCAAAGGATTTAAGTTTATGGTTGACTAATAAATCTTAAGACAATAATAAATTATTATGCTTTTCTATTTTTTCCAGGCCAAATCAGTTAGTCAGAGTTTCTTGTGTTCTCAGAGATGATAATTCTCTAATCGTATGGTGTATGAAGTTAGAAATGGGGTAACAGGACAATAACTTGTATGTTCCTCAATTAAGTTTTTTTAATATTTAGAAACAGCTTTGGTTCTACATATACCGAATGACATATAATGCATTATGTTGAATATTCACTATATGTCAGACACTATTCTAGGCACTCAATGCTTTTTTTTAAAATTTGCTCTAAGTTTGTATTTTAGTGAAGAGACACAATAAGCAAATAAACAAAATGTAAAACAGTACTTGGACCCTCCAAAAAGCAGTCCCTGAGATTAAGTTAGGAGTTCAGTGAGTTTGGAGGCTAATACCTGTCAAAAATAAAGGAGACAGGTAGCACAATTGGGCAGGGAAGCTTTCAGACACAAAGCTTTCAGTGGATTTGATCTCCATGATAAGAAAATAGGGAGAAGCAAGATTGAGCTGGGAGAACCTCAGACTATGATGCAGATCTGACAAGGATTTTACCAACCAAATATGGATCTTTGGAGTGAAGATTGTCAATTAGAGGAGTCCCCACTTGGACACAAATGACTTAGTTGTACTATTCCCAGGACTCGTACTTGTTGACTGAGGTCTGCATAGGAAGAATGTGAATTTTGGCTAAAAAGCTGAGGCTGATACGGAAGGTGGTACGGTTTATGGCTGTCCATTAACTTCACTCCTGTAAGCTGAATCAAATTATTTATTGAAGGAATACCTGAGCAATGCATCTCCATGGCTGTAACAAATGATAATCCTTTAAGAACATATTTGTTTGAGGGATAGAGTATGATGAGTAGGGCAGAGGGTGGTGACATTTTAGATAGGTGACATAAAATGTGAGCTCACTGATAGACTTTTTAAAGGGGTAACAGTTGGTCAGGGACATTAGTAAGGCAGGGAAAAAAAGCCATGCAAAAAATCTGGGAAGGGCATTCCATGCAGAGGAGAAGTAATTGCAAAAGCTTCAGGTAGTCGTTTGGGGTAAGGTATGGGAAAGAAACCAGTGGCATATAACAAAGTAAGTTGTGTCCTGGCATTAAACTATATTGACATCAACATACAAAGGAATGTGTAAATTGTCAAAAACAGGCAATGAAATCATAACTATGAGAGCATGTGGTGGTTAGAATAATGCCAGTTTATAAATAATACTGTAAAATTTTTCTAACTAAAAGTGTTATATTGGTGCATGAATGAGTCGACTAAGCAATGACAAGAAATAGACAATCAAAAATATTCACAAAACTTGTAGAACTTTTATGGAATAAAACAAACTTGTAAAACAGTTCAGAAAAGGCAAAACTTCTAATAAATGTCATTGTGTCACCTGAACAGACACAATGAACAAAAATTAATATAGGTGTGTTCTCCCACCACCACACTGTGGAATAAATTCAGTTGGGTCAGAATTATACATTTTAAAATATTAAGACCATTCAGTCTTAAAACAAATAAACTATGAGTAGATTATTATAAATTCAGAATGGATAAAATTATTCTAAATATAACATAATTCAGAAGCAATAAAATAAAAGTTTGAGCAATCTGATTATATAAAGTTCAGAGAAAGAGGAAGAAAATATCTATGTAAATGTCAAAATTTTAAAACTCACACACACACACACATTTGCATACAAATTCAGAAGTCAAATGACAACCTGGGGAAAATTACAACATATCTCAAAGTCTTACAATGCCTAATAAGCAAGGAAATTCTGAAAATTAAAAAGCTGGGTGTTGTGGCTCGTGCCTATAACCCCAGCATTTTGGGCCATGGAAAGCAGATTGCTTGAGCTGAGGAGTCTGAGAACCGCCTGAGAAACATGACAAAACCCTGCCTCTACTAAAACTACTAAAATTAGCCAGGCACGGTGGCATATGCCTGAAGTCAAGGCTACTCAGGAGGTTGAAGGAGGAGGATCACTTGAGCCCGGGAGTGGTGGTTGCAGTGAGCCAAGATTTCACCATTGCATTCCAGCCTGGGTGCCAGAGTGAGACTCTGTCTCAACAAAAAAATAAAGTCAGGGCAAGATGGCTGATGAGATGCAGCCAGATGGAACACCTAGCTGCATGTTCCATCTAAGATGACTGGCATGCTCTTAACAGATCTTCAGAAGGAAGGCACTGAGAGTGGATGGAGGAAAGACACTAGAAGCTGGGCTGAAGGGGGAGGAAAATGTGAACCCTGCATGGGACTATTGTGCACTGGGATTCATTCCTGGTCTGCAGCAGCTTCAGGGGAATGAGTGAGTTGAACTAGCAAGGAGCAAGCCCTTCTTGGCACAGGCCTCTGGAACTCTGGCAGGAGGAGACCCATCTACCACCACAGACACTTGAGTCGGCAGGGAGAGCTGCTTATAGAAATGATAGAGGTAGGAAGCCAGCTGAGTTGGAACCCTATAGTTGGAGCACCACCAGGGACAGCCACCCCCTAGGCTTTACTTGACCCATAGGGCAATTTAACCCTAGGGGAACAGCTGGACCTGAATTCTGCAGGGTGATCTTGCCCATAGATGGGGCTGGTTTGACCTCAGCACCACTTGGTCTGCTGGCTTCTCTTGTGGGCCCATCCTAATAGTCCCTGCTTACAAGGAAACCTTGGGTGCCCTAGGGGCCAGTATCTTGACTCCTGAGCTGGCAGACTATGCCTGACGGGTAAAAAGTGTCAGTAGTGTAGCCTCCAACTGCGCACCAACCTGCCCATTCGATCACCACACTGCAGCTACCCCTGGGTCCACAGAAACCTCCCAAATCACTTTGCCAGTGCATATGTGCACAAGTAGGTTTTGCCTTCCTTGCCCTGCCAGTACACATATATTCATGCACCCTACCCTGCCACTGCTGTGGTAGAAATGCAGTCCACTCCCCACCCCACCCCGCACCAATCACCATTGATGTCAGAGCCTTGAGAGGCACAGAGGCAGCCATCCCTACTCTTGCCAGCACCCTGTCCATGTGCCAACACTGCCTCAGGAGTGAAACTAGGCACAGAGAACAGAGAACCCTCCCCTGCCCTGACAGACCACCCCCACCTGCAGCACACAAAGAATGCACACATACTTGTACTCACCATCATGCCCCCCCCCATGCCAACAGCACCACCAACTGGACCATATGCATAGTAGCCAGCAAGGGTCTCCTGCCTCACTGGACCATATTGCCTCTACCGCTGTGGTGAATGCCTGCACCCTGCTGCAGAAAATGAGTGTGCACCCAACCAGACTATCACTGCCACTGCTGCTGGCATGTGTGAATGAGCATGGATGCTGCTTTGGCGCTGACAACACCCATTGAAATGTAGTGACCAGTGGTATGGGAATAATTTAGTTTCCCCAGTGGAGTGGATTCTTAATGTCAAGGAGCCAGAGAACAAAGTCATGGCCTGATACAAGTACCCCAGAATTAGAGCATGCATTCCAAGAGTTGGGAACTAAGTGTTGCCCCACTAAAATCTTCCATAAATGAAACCAGTCAGTTGAATTCACATTATACCACAATCAAATCCTGAAAGTCATAAAATAGGATAAAAGAAAAAAAAAACTCCCCAAAGGCCAGCAAATTCATAGATTCAAGGAATATCAGCCCACAAAGATGAGAAAGAACCAGTACAAAGGCCCTGACAACTCAAAAAGCCAGAATGCCTTCTTTCCTACAAATGACCACATTACATCGCCAGCAAACATTCTGAATGGGCTGATATGGCTGAAGTGACAGAAATATAATTCAAAATATGGATAGAAAAGAAGATCATTGAGATGCAAGAGTACATTGAAACCCAATTCAAGGAAGCTAAGCATGACAATAGAAGCTGACAGACACAATAGCCAGTATAGAAAAGTATATAGCCAACATGATAGAGCTGAAAAACCCATTATAAGAGTTTCATAAAGCAATCACAAGTATCAAGAGCAGAATAGACCAAGTGGAGGAAAGAATCTCAGAGCTTGAAGACTGGCTTTCTTAAATAACACAGTCAGACAAGAATAAAGAAAAAAGAGTTAAAAGAAATGAACAAAACCTCTTAGAAATATAGAATTATGTAAGCAGAACAAACCTATGAATCATTGGTGTCTCTGAAATAGATAAGAAGAATGTGAGCAACTTTGCAATCATATTTCAGGATATCATCAATGAGAACTTCCCCAACCTAGAGAGGCCAATATTCAAATTCAGAAAACACAGATAAATTTTGCAAGATACTACACAGGAAGACACATGAAAATAAGATTCTCAAAAGTAGAAATGAATGAAAAAAAAGTTAATGACAGAGAGAAAGCACAGGTCACCTACAAAGGGAACTCCATCAGGCTAACAGTAGATGTCTCAGCAGAAGCCCTAGAAGCCAGAAAATATTAGGAGTCAATATTCAACTTTATTAAAGAAAAGAAGTTCCAACCCATAATTTAATACCTGGTCAAACTAAATTTCATAAGCAAAGGAGACATAAAATCCTTTTCAGACAAACAAATGCTGAAAGAATTTATTTTCACCAGACCTTCCTTTCAAGAGCTGCCAAAGGAAGCACTGAATATAGGAAGGAAAGACCATCACCAGTCACTACAAAAAAACACACCTAAGTACACAGACCAGTGACTCTAAAAAGCAACCACATAAAGAAGTTGGCATAATAATCAGGTAACAGCATGATAACAGGATCAAAAACACACATATTAATACTAATCTTGTATGTAAATGGGCTAAATACCCTCAATTAAAAGGCACAGGGTGGCAAGCTAGATAAGAAACCAAGACCCATTGTTATGCTGTCTTCAAGAGACCCACCTCACATGCAATGACACCCCAACCCACAGGCTCAAAATAAAAGGATGAAGAAAAATCTACCAAATTTGAAAAGGAAGCATTGTAATCCTAATTTCAGATGAAACAGACTATAACAAAGATCAAAGAAGACAAAGAAGGACATTACATAATGGTAAAGGATTCAATTCAGCAAGAAGACCTAACTATCCTAAATATACATTCACCCAATACAGAAATACCCACGTTCATAAGGAAGTTCTTACAGACCTTCAAAGAGACTTAGACTCCCACACAATAATAGTGGGATGCTTCAGCACCCCACTGACAGTATTAGACAAATCATCAAGGCAAAAAAGTTAGCGAAGATATTCAGGACCTGAACCCAGCATTGGGTCAAATGGATCTAATAGATGTATATAGAACTCTGCATGCCCAAACAACAGAATATACATTTTTATCATCACATGACACATACTCCAAAACTGATCACATAATCAAGCATAAAACACTCCTCAGCAAATTCAAAAGAACTGAAATCATAACAATCAGTCTCCCAGATAATAGCACAATCAAATTCAAAATCAAGAGTAAGAAATTTGTGTAAAACCAGGCAATTGCTAGAAATTGAATAACCTGTCCCCAAATGATTTTTGGGTAAATAATTAAATTAAGGCAGAAATCGAGAAGTTCTTTGAAACTAATGAGAACAAATATGCAATGTACCAGAATCTGTGAGACACAGCTAAGGCATTGTTAAGTGGGAAATTTATAGCACTAAATGCCCAGATCCAAAAGTCAGAAAGATCTCAATTTAATGACCTAACATCACAAATTAAAAAACTAGACACCAAAGAGAAAACCAACCCAAATCTAGTCTAAGACATGAAATATTCAACATCACGACTGAAGTGAAGGAGATTGAGACACCAAAAGTCATTCAAAAGATCGACAAATCCAAGAGTTGTTTCTATGAAAAAAGTAATAAAATAGACCACTAGCTAGACTCATAAAAAAGAAATGACAGAAGGTGCAAATAAACCCAAGCAGAAATGACAAAGGGGAAAGGAGATGTAACAACTGAACCCACAGAAATGAAAATAACAAGAAGAGAATAGTATGAACACATCTATGCACATAAACTAGAAAATCTAGAAAAAAATGGATAAATTCCTTGACACATACACATTCCCGTGACTGAACAGGGAATAAATTGAATCTCTCAACAGACCAATAATAAACTCTAAAATTGAATCAGTAATGAATAGTCTACTAATTAAAAAAAGCCCAGGACCAGACAGATTCACAGCCAAATTCTACCAAATGTGCAAAGAACTACTATCATTCCTACTGAAACTATTCCAAAAATTGAGGAGAAAGGACTCCTTTCTAACTCCTCGTAGACACTACTTATTCTCTGAGACTAGTATCATCCTAATATAAAAGCCTTGAAGAGACACAACAGAAACAAGAAAATTTCAGTCCATTATCCTTGATGAACATCCACGAAAAAATCCTCAAAAGATCACTGGCAAACTGAATCCAGCAGCACGTCAAAAGGTGAATCCACCACGATCAACTAGACTTTATCCCTGGGGTGCAAGATTTGTTCAACATATGTAAATCAGTAAATGTGATTCATCACATAAATGGAACTAAAGACAAAAACCATATGATTATCTCAATATATACAGAAAAGGCTTTCAGTAAGATTCAACACTCCTTCATGTTAAAAAACCCTCAATACACTAAGTATTGAAGGAACATAACTCAAAATAATAAGAGCCATCTGTAACAAACCTGTAGCCAACATCATACCAAACAGGCAAAAGCCGAAAGCATTCTTCTTGAAAGCTGGCACAAGACAAAGTATGTCCTCTCTCACTACTCCTATTCAACATAGTATTGGAAGTCCTGTCTAGAGGAATCAGACAAGAGAAAGAAGGAACAGGCATCCAAATAGGAAGACAGGAAGTCAAACCATCCCTGTTTGCCGACAACTTCATCCTATATCTGGAAAACCCCATAGTCTTGACCCAAAGCTTCTTAAGCTGATAAACAACTTCAGCAATGTCTCAGGATACAAAATTAATATATAAAAATCACTAGTATCCTATACACCAACAACACCAAGCTTAGAGCCAAACCAGGAACACAACCCATTCACAAGTGTCACAAAAATAATAAAGTGCTTAGGAATATAGCTAATGAGGGAGGTGAAAACTCTCTACAAGGAGACCTGAAAAATGCTGCTCAAGGAAACCAGAGATGACACAAATAGAAAAACAGCCTGTGCTCATGGATAGGAAGAATCAATATCATTAAAGTGGCCATACTGCTCAAAATAATTTATAGATTAAATGCTATTCCTATTATAGTGCCATTGATATTCTTCACAGAACTAGGAAAACTATTTTAAAATTCATATGGAACCACAAAAGAGCCCCAGTAGCCAAGGTGATCCTAAGCAAAAAGAACAAAGTTAGAGGCATCATACTGCCCAACTGCATGCTATACTAAGTTCTACAACAACCAAAACAGCATACATACTACTGATACAAAAACAGATACATAGACCAATGGAACAGAACATAGAACCCAGAAATAAGGCTGCAACGCCTACGACTATCTAATCTCTGATAAAGCTGACATAAACAAGCAATGGGGAAAGGACTCTATTCAATAAATAGTGCTGGGATAACTGGTTAGCCACATGCAGAAGAATGAAAATGAACCTCCTTCTTATACCATATACAAAAATAAGCTAAAGATGGGTTAAAGACTTAAATGTAAAACCCAAAACTATAAAAACCATGGAAGACAACCTAGGCAATACCATTCAGGACATAGGAATGGACAAATATTTCATGACAAAGATGCCAAAAGCAATTGCAACAAAAGCAAAAATTGACAAATGGAATCTAATTAAAGAACTTTTGCACAGCAAAAGAAACTATCAAGAAAGTAAACAGAGAACCTACAGAATGGGAGAAAATCTTTGCAAACAACTATGTATCTAACAAAAGTCTAATATCCAGCATCATAAAGAATTTAAACAGTTTTGCAGGAAAAATACATACAACCCAATTAAAAAGTGAGCAAAACGGACGCTTTCAAAATAAGATATACATAGAGCCAAAAAGTATATGAAGCAAAGCTCATCATCACTGATCGTTCAAATTAAAACCACTATAAAATATGATCTCATACCAGTCAAAATGGCAATGTTTAAAAAGTTAGATAAAAGCATGTGTTGGTGAGATTGCAGAGAAAAGGGAATGCTTATATGCTGTTGAGGGTAACATAAATTAGTCGAGTCACTGTGGAAAACAGTTTGGAGATTTCTCAAAGAAATTAAAACAAAAATGTTATTTGATGCAGCAATCTAATTACTGAGTATATATTCAAAAGAAAACAAATTGTTCTACCAAAATGACACATGCTTGTCTATGTTCATTGCAGCACTACTCACAATAGAAAAGACATGGAATCAACCTAAATGACCATCAGTGGTAAAGTGAATAAAGAAAATATGGCATATTTACAATGGAATACTATGCAGCTGTAAAAAATAATGAGATCAGATCTGTTGCAGGAACATGGATGGAGCTGGAGGCCATTATCCTTAGCAAACTAATGCAGGAACAGAAAACAAAATATCTCAAGTTCTCAACTATAACTGGGAGCTAAATTAAGAGAACACATGGACATATAGAGGGGAACAACAAACACTGGAGTTTATCAGAGGGTGGAGGAGTTGGATAAGGGAGACGATCAGGGAAAAAAAAACTAATGGGTACAAGGTTTAATACTTGTATGACAAAATAATCTGTGCAACAAACCCCCATAACATGAGTTTACCTATATAACAAATCTGCATATGTACCCCTGAACTTAAAATAAAAGTTAAAAAAATAAAAATAAAGGAACAAAAACCACCTTAAAGCAGGCACAATATATAAGCATTCCATATTGGAAAATCCTAATATACATAATAAATATTTTCCTCCTTCATTAATAATAAATAAAATACAAATTTAAACAACATTGTGATGCCATTTCTCACCTATAAAAATAGGGAAAAAAAACCCTCAAAAGTTTAACATACCCTGTGGGTAAAATTATATTGAAAGAGACAATTTTGCACATTATTGGTGGGAATACAAAATAACAAAATCTTTGTGAAGGGGACTATGACATCATCTTGAAAAATTGCATATACATTTATCCCTTTACCTGACATTCCCATGAAATATATCCCATATACAACCTGTTAACAATTTGCAGTGGCATATGATCAAGACTATTTGTCATGATTTCATTTGTAAACATAAGATGTTGGAAATAATTCAAAGGTCCATCAGCAGTGGACTTGTTAAATATTCGCTGGTACATATACATGGAGGAATGTAATATATGAAGATGAATGAGGCAGAATGTCTTGATACAAATATTCAGTAATCTCCAGGATATATTCTTAGGCAATATAAAAGAACCAAGATGGAAATATTATTTCTGCTACACGAAATCTCAATAATTTGAGACACAGGACCTTGTGGGTCCTAATTAAGTAATCTCATCTCCTATCTTTTAGGTAACCATCTGTTTATGTTTCTCAAGAGAAACATACTTTTTGAATTGAGTTCCTGTACTGTAAAGCAGTCACCTTGAAAATGCAATATATTGCAACATTATACTGGATTTTCCTCCATCCCATTTTCCCTATTTCCATTTTCTAACTTTCTGTGTTTTCCTCATAAGTAACCTGCCCGCACCTAAAACCTTATCTCAGCCTTTACTTTTCAGGGCACCCAAGTGAAGACACCAATCAATAACGAAAATCCCATAAGTTCTGCTACATTTCTCCATGGTAGCTGCTATATTTAAGTGCACAGTAAATAGTTTATTCATCAGGGATGCTTCTAAATCATTTCAAGTCTGTGATAGTCCTCAATGGGACCAAAACATATGATTTGGTAAGATCAAAAGTGTCACTATTTTAGATTTTTGAGTGAAACAAGCCTTAATATTCTGATTTCACAGTCCAATTTTGTCTTACCTTCACAGAAGATTATTAAACGTTGTAACAGTAAAACTCCCAATGTACTAGCAGATATCATTTGCATTTTTTAAGTGTAAATAATCATTGGCTGAAGATTTTGAATGACATATGAACAGATACATCTGGATTAAATTTAAACCAGTTATTTTTCAGCCTATTTGATTTTAGTGTGCTTTTTTTTTCAATGTTGGTTTACAACTTCATTTTGGCCCTCGGTAATTTATACAATAAACTCAGAAACAAGGAATTAGGCAATAATGCAAAATGTATACAATATGCAATAATGTACCGGGATATAATCTTAAAAAGAATTTAGCTTGCCCAACTTACAGATGAAAATCCATGATGTAGAACATATGTCATGCCCACAATCATGTAGTTGGTATCTGAATAAAGACTCGATTTATGTCTTTCAAATTAAAACCCAAACTCTTTTCATTATAATTAAATTTCCAAAAGTGTTAACTACATAATAATTTGCATGTAATATTGCTTGTTTACTGAAAAAAATATGAGCAGAGTTTAGCATAAGATGACTGCATTTGAGGATTTTTTTTTACAAATGATTATTTTTCTCCTGATTCATAAAGTTTGTTCTCATTTGCCTCATTTCTTCTTAATCACCTTCACTACAGAAATGCTTCTTTTATTAAAAAAGTTTTTGAAAACCTCTATTCACATTTTCTGTGTTAGCAGGAATTAACTTTATATTTCTTATCTTGGAAATTAATCAAATTTTTAGTCCGGACTATTGATAGATTTCACTTCTCATAATGAGATGTACCCAGAGTTTCAATATTGTGTACCATCAAATAGGGATTTTATTTATTCATCATTTTCATTATGAGTAATATTCATGCTCAATATTTTAGTCATCTGAATAAATGGCAAAATTATACTGTACAATGTCCTGAAAATGAGGTTAGTCTATGTACAAGTCAAGTGAAACGATTTTCTCTCATCTCAACTGAATTTGTGAAATAATAAATAATGTAAGAGGGAAAAGATTGGCCGCTGAAAATCAATTCCACTATCTAAAGTATATCAATAAATTGATAATATGGAGGAACTGTAATAAGGCAAGTCATTGCAGAAATGGAAAAAAATCTGCAGTAAGTTGCAAGTTAGAATTTTATTATATATAATATTACCACATCACATTTGGTCAAAAGATCATGATCCAAGTCAAACTTTCTAAAGCAAGTCGTGGATCTCCAGCAAGCATTGTTCTAAATAAACTTATCAAGTAAGATTTGAGGAGTCTTTAAAGATTCCGTATAAACCCTCTTTAATTTTGTGTCTGAGTAGTACCTCGAATTGTAATTTTATGACATATTTTTGTTACAGTGACTCTCAAATAAAAAATAAAATACATCGTAATACTCAATGAAAAAGTGCTTTTATTATGTGATATAATCAAAATAATTTAAGAGAAAAAAATAAGTATTTTATCTCAAGGCAAAATGTAAGTTAACTTTTAAATTTGTATCTTATGACTATGGCTCTTCTCAAGATTAATTGTAAAAACAGATAAAAATGTCTCAACAGAATATCAAAATTACCTACATTTAGTAGAGTTAAAACTTTCAATGCCAAATTCAAAGGCAGATTAAATTCAGTTTATATCAAAATTCCTATGCTTGTTCTGGCAAGGGCATAGATGCTTTTGTTTTGTTTTGTTTTAAAAATCATATGTATGAATTTGAACCTTATTCACCTATTTATTGTAAATTAAACTGGCTGCAAAATGAACATGCAGTGCCCCTTCTTGAAATATTGCTAAGAATTTCAAGATGACAACAGCAAAGCAGTAACCATTTGTGGAGCCCTTTTCAGCATGAAGCCCCATGTGACCACACAGGTTGCGCACTTATGAATCAGTTCTAATTGTGTAGTTTGGGTGCATTATTTAACTTTTGTAGATTTAGTTTAGTGTTGTATGTTTAAGACAGTTGATAAGATGAATTTATGGAGATGCTACAAAGAAAAATGAATTCCATGTAAATCACCTGGGCCATATGTGGCCTGTGTGCTATGGTTTGCACAAGCTTGATACAATACATGACCTTTGTGCCTGACTTCTCTCACTTAGCATAATGTTTTTGTCCAAAGTGTTGTATGTATCAGTAGACTGTCCTTTTTTTTTACTGGATTTACATGATTTATTAATAATCTATGATATGATTTTTATGTAATAATCTATGATATTATGTCATCAGTACATTTTACTTCTACTAGGTTGACTCCAGTTTGTGGCTATTACAAATAGTATTCTGTTAATATTCATATGTATGTGTATGTGTGTGTGTGTGTATACATATATATGTAAATATGTGTATTGGTAAATATGTAATTTGTTTCCCTTAGGTATATAGAGAATCTAAGAGTAGAATTGCTAGGGCATTAGCATATGCATCTATTGATAAACATATATTACAAAGAATTTTCCAGTGTAGTAATATCAATTTACATTCCCATCAACATTGTATGAGAGTTCAAGTTGCTCCAGATCATCATCAGTTTTGTCATTGTTTATCTTTTGAAAAATGAGTTAGTCATTCTAGCACAAGCATGGAGACTCTAATTGTGGTTTAAATTTGTAATCTCAAGATATCTCACAGAGTAGAACGTACTTTCATATGTTGATTGACCAACGGAATATTCTTTTTTTATGAGGTTTCTGGTAAATTCTTTTTGACAATTGTTTTATATTGATGACTTTGCCTTATTAATTTCGAAGTTTGGTACATATTCTAGATGTGAATTTCTCTTTTTTTTTCAGCCTGAGAGCAAACTTTTAAACAACATTTATTTATTTATTTATTTATTTATTTATTTATTTATTTATTTTTGAGACCCAGTCTCTCTCTGCCGCCCAGGCTAGAGTGCAGTGGCGCAATCTCGGCTCACTGTAAGCTCCACCTCCCGGGTTCACGCCATTCTCCTGCCTCAGCCTCCCGAGTAGCTGGGACTACAGGCGCCCGCCACCGTGCCTGGCTAATTTGTTTGTATTTTTTAATTGGCACATTGTATTTTCACTTACGTATGAAGTACGATTTTAAATTTTGACACTTATCTATGTTGTGTAATAATCTAATTAGAGTAGTTAGTGTATCCATCACTTCATGCATGTATCATTTCTTTGTGGTAAAAACATTTAAAAACCCCTCTTCTAACTACTTTGTAATATACAGTATTTTAGTGTTAACCATAGTTACCCTGCCGTGCAAAAGATTATGAGAATTTATTCCTTCTATCTAGTTGTAACTCTCTAACCACTGACCAACCTCTCCCCATCCTTACATCCCCACTCCCCTCTCCAGTATCTGGTAACCACTGTTCTACTCTCTACTTCTATGATATGTATTTAGATTCCACATGAGTGAAATCATGCAGGATTTGTCTTTCTGTTCCTAGCTTATTTCATTTAACAGATATTTCTCCAAGTTTGAAGTTCATCTATTTGTTACAAATGACAGGCTTTCCTTCTTTTTTATAACTTAATAATATTCTATTATATATGTGTGTGTTTGATTGTGTGTGTTTGTGTGTGTATACACACACTACATTTATTTTTTTTACCAATTCATTACTTGTTGGTCACTTAGATTGAATTTTATCTTTGCTATTCTAAATAGTGCTGCAATAAACATGTGAGTGCAGATATCTATTCAACATGCTTATTTTACTTCCTCTAGATATGTACCCATAGTAGAATTGCTTTTAATTTTTTGAGGAACCTTCATATTTCCAAAATGGTTGTGCTGCTTTAGAATCCCACCAGTAGTATGCAAATATTCCCTTTTCTCCTTATTCTTACCAACACTTGTTTTATTTTGTCTTTTTGGTAATAGCCATTCTAAAGAGAATAAGGTCGTAACACATTGTGGTTTTGATTTGCATCTCTCTGATGACTAGAAATGTTGAACATTATTAAATATACCTGTTGGCTATTTATAATCTTCATTTGATAAATGTCTATTAAAATCTGTTGCTTATTTTTAATTGGTTTATTTTTTTCTGTTGAGTCAATTCCTTATATAGTCTAGGTATTAATCACTTGTCAGATGGATAGTTTACAAATATGTTATCCAGTTCTGTAGTTTGTATATTCACTCTGTTAATAGTTTCCTTTGCTGTGTGAAAGCTTTTTAGTTTGATTTAATCTTGTCTATTTTTGCTTTTGCAACCTGTGCTTTTGAGATATTATTTTTAAAATCTTTCCTCAGCCCAATGTCCTGAGCATTTCCCCGGTTTTCTTGTAGTTTAATAATTTCAGGTTTTACATTTAAATATTTAATATATTTTGAGTTGATTTTCATACATGGTGAAAGTTAGAGGTCTAGTGTCGTTCTTTGACATATGGATATCAGATTTTCCCAGCCCCATTTACTAAAGAGACTCTCATTTTCCCAGTATGTGTTCTTGGCACCTTTGTCAAAAATTGGTTGGCTGTAGGTATGCGAATTTATTTGTAGGCTCTCTATTCTGTTTCATTGGTCTATGTATCTGTTTTTATACCATGCTGTTTTGGTTACTACAGCTTTGTAGTATATTGAAGTCAGGTAGCATGATACTCCCAGCCATGTTCTTTTTGCTCAATATAGCTTTGGCTATTTAGGGTCAGTTTTTCCGTGTGAATTTTAGAATTTTTTTCTATTTCTATGAATAATTTTATTAGTATTTTAGTAGGGATTGCATTGAATCTGTAGATAACTGTGTAATATGGCCATTTTAATAATATTAATCCTTCCAGTCTGTAAAGATGTGTTATATTTACATTTATTTGTGCCCTCTTCAATTTATTTCTCAAAATTTTATCGCTTTGAGTTAAAAGACCTTTCACCTCTTTGGTTAAGTTTATTTCTATATATCTTCTTTGTATAGCTATTGTAAAGAAAATTTATTTTCTGTCTTTATTCCAGTGGGAACGCCTTTTATTTATTTGTCTTGCCTGATATTTCTGGCTAGGATTTTCAGTGCTATATTGAATAGAAATGGTGAAGAAGGAATCTTTATCTTGTTTCTGATATGAGAAGAAAAGCTTTCAGCTTTTTCCCACTCAGTATAATGTTAGCTGTGAGTTTGGCATACATGACCTTTATTATGTTGAGGTGCATACTTTATATACCTAATTTTTTGAGAAATGTTATAAGAAAGAGTTTATTTAAAATATTTTTATTTTAAGTTTGGGGGTACATGTGCAAGATGTGCACCCTCATTTGTTACATCAGTAAACATGAGTAAAAATGTGTCATGTGGGGTTATTATGCAGATTATTTCATCACCCAGGTATTAAGCCTAGTATCCATTAGTTACTTTTCCTGGCCCTCTTCCTCCTTCCACCCCCCAGCTTCTGGAAGGTCCCAGTGTTTGTCATGTCCCTCTATGCATCCTTCCATAGAAAAATTTCACTGCGATTTTACTTTGCATTACTTCAATTCTCTAGATCAATTAGGAAAAGAGACATGCATGCAAGTATTGAGTCTTCTAATTTATAAACATCATACATTCCTTCATTTATTTAGATTTTTCTTAATTACTCTCAATAATGTCGCTTAGTTTTTAGTGCAGAGACTGCATTTTTTTTGTTTTTTAGAAGTAAAATTTATTTTCAACCATATCATTTTAAAATATTTTATATTTACTAGCAGACAACTTTACGCTTAAATTTGTGTTACAATTTTCAAGTGTTAATACATTTGGTTTTGTGTTTTTAGTTTACTTTTTGTTGCAGTAAAAACATTTAACATGAGATCTGTTGAGAGATTTTTTGAGATCAATACTCAACAAAAGTTTAAGTGTTCAAACAGTATTGTTAACTATAGACACAGTATTGTACAGTAGATTTCTGGAACTTATTGATCTTGTATAAATATAATGTTTTATCTGCTCAACAGCAACTCCAAGCTTCTGCCTCCTCACAGCTTCTAATAGCTATGATTCTACTCTCTGTTACTATGAGTTTGAATATTTTATATACCTTACAGTAAGTGGAATCATGCAGCATTTGTCCGTCTGCGACTGGCTTATTTCACTTAGCATAATATACCCCAAGTTCATCCATGTTGCCACATATAGCAGAGTTTCCTTTTATTGGTTAAATAATATTCAATTATATCTATATACCACATATTTATATAATATATATCTATGTGCTGCATTTAAATATACTGCATACCTATATACTGCATATCTATATATACATATTGATGTACAGAGAGACTTATATGTATATATTACATTATATCTGTATATAGATATACTATATATTTACTTATACTACATATAGATGTAGTATATCTATATACTGCATTTTATCCATTCACTAGTGGATGGACATTTAAATTTTTCTCATGTGTTAGTTATTGTGAATAAAGCTCCAGTGAACATTTGAGTGCAGATATATCTTTGAGATCCCAATTTTGATCATCTTGTTTATACAGGTGCTCTTTCACTTATGATGGGGCTATGTTCCAAGAAACCCATCTGTATTAATCAGGGTTCTCTAGAGGGACAGAACTAATAGGATAGATTATATGAAGGGGAATTTATTAAGGAGTATTGACTCACATGATCACAAGGTGAAGTCGTCTTCACCTTGTGGTCGTCTCCAAGCTAAGGAGCAAGGAAGCCAGTCTGAGTCCCAAATCCTCAAAAGTAGGGAAGCTGGCAGCGCAGCCTTCGGTCAGTGACCTACGGCCCAAGATCCCCTGGCAAACCACCGGTGTAAATCAGAGTCCAAAAGCTGAAGAACTTGGAGTCTGATGTTTCAGGACAGGAAGCACCCACCACGGGAGAATGATGAAGGCTAGAAGACTCAACAAGTCAGTTTCTTCCATGGTCTTCTGCCTGCTTTTATTCTAGCTGCACTGGCAGTTAATTAGATGGTGCCCACCCAGATTGAGGGGGTCTGCCTCTTTCAGTCCACTGACTCAAATGTTAATCTCCTTTGGCAACACTCTCACAGACAGACCCAGGAACAATACTTTGCATCATTGAATCCAATCGAGTTGACACTCAATATTAACCATCACACCATCTTAATTCAAAAATATCTTGTCAAAAATATATTTCATGCCTCAATAAATCCATTGTACAGTAAAAAAAAAAACCTGTAGGTTTGACCATCATAAGTCCAGATGCTCCTTGATATATAATGGGGTTAGGTGCGAACACATTCATAATGAAGTCAAAATATTGTAAATGGAACCATCATAGATCAAGAATTGTTTGTATACTAAGAAGTGGGATTGTTAAATCCTGTGGTAGATTTATTTTTACTTTTCTGAGGAAGCATTATACTATGTCCTATAGGGACTGAACCGTTTCCATTTTCACAAACATTGTACAAGTGTTGTAACTAATTCACATTCTCACCCCACTTACCTTTTTTATAATAGCTATACTAACAGGTGTAAGGCAACAGCTCTTGTTTTTCATAAAAACAATGACAGTTTTGAGTTTTGATTTGAATGAACATAAAAATTAATGCTATTTTACATATTTTTATACATCTATTGGCCAATTGTGTAATATCTTTGGAAAAAAAAATTGTTGTGTAACATCTTTGGAAAAAAAATTGTTGTGTAACATCTTTGGAAAAAATGTTGGAGTCCTTTGCCCATTATTTAATTTAGGCATTTGTGGAGTTCTTCTTGTTTGTTTTTGGTATCCTTTTGCTACTGAATTATAAGGAATTCCTCGTATATTTGGGATATTAATCCCTCACCAGTTATATGGTTTGCAAATAATTTCTCCTATTCTGTAGGCTTTTTTCACTGTCACTTCTTTCCTTTTCTATACAAAACCTTTTGTAGTGTGATGGAGTCACATTTCATTAATCTTGCTTTTGTTGCTTATGAATTTGGTGTCGTATCTAGGAAAATAATGTCAAATCCAATGCCATGAAGTTATCCCACTATGTTTTCTTCTTGAAGCTTTGCAGTTCCGGATCTTACATTTAAATCTTTAATCCCTGTGTGTTGCTTTTTGTGTACAGTGTAAGTTAAGGGTCCAACTTCATTTGCGTGTGTGTGATCATCCAGTTATCACAGTACCATTTGTTAGAGATTTTTCTTTTCCATTGCTCATTTTCGGCACTTTCATTGAAGATCAGTTGACTATTTATATATGGGAGTGTTTCTGGGCTCTCTATTCTGCTCCATTTGTCTATGTGTATGTTTTATGCCAGTACCATATCATTTTGATTACAATAGTTTTATAAAATGATTTGAAATCAAGAAGTATTATGCTTCCAGCTTTGTTCCTTCTCAAAATTGCTTTGGCTCTTTAGGGTCTTCTGTAGTTTCATATAAATGTTACAATTGATTTTTCTGTTACTGTAAAAAAATGCCATTGGAATTTTGATAGTGATTGTGTTAAATCTGTAGATTTCTTTGAGTAGAATTGACATTTTTACAATATTAATTATTTAAATTTATTAATATGAGATGTCTATTTCTTGCTTCTTTAATTTATTTCATGAATAGTTTGTAGTTTTCAGTGTGTAAGTGTTTCTTCTCTTTGGCTAAGATTATTCCTAATAGCCATACACAATTCTATTCTACTCAAGCTATTTGAGTTATTTTTCACCTAATTGTAGAAGATACCTTTTTTAGAATAAAAATAAAATTTATTATAATATTTATTATTATTTTCCTCTTGCATAATATGACAAATATTTATAATAAGTATAAAATACTTCCATTTGCTATTAAAATTTTAAGTGAGGTATAATATATACAAGAAGTCTTCAGTGTGCAATGCAATAAATTTGATACATTTGCACATCCATGTAAGCTGAATCACACCACATTAGAAACTGCTAAGCAACTTTGGAAGTTGTTGAAACTCTCTTCCCCTAAATTAATTGTTTTAGCCTCAAATTAGTATTTTGAACATATTAATTCTTTCAGTCTATTAATATGAGATGTCTATTTGTTCCTTCTTTAATTTATTTCATGAATAGTTTGTAGTTTTCAGTGTTTAAATGTTTCTCCTCTTTGGCTAAGATTATTCCTATTAGCCATTCACATTTTAACCTATTTATACGGCACCCACCTTATTTACTATTGTTGTCATATATCTTGCTTCAACATATCTATAAACATTGCAACACTATATCATTATTTCCTCTTTCAAAAGTTGTCTTCATGTTTACCAAACTATTTTCCTTTCTGATACTTTCTTTTTACTTTTCTCTGTTTCCATCTAGGGTTGTTTTCCTTCAGCTTAAGCTTCCTTTATTATTTATTGAAGTGCAACTGATAAGACAAATTGCCTTGCTCTTTGTTGGCCTGATAATTTGTTTTTATTGCTCTCATTTTAGAAGGACAAAGAAGTAATTAAAGCAATAAACATTTAGAAATAGAGAAATTCACAAAATTAAAATGTAATGTAGAATTTAATCTTTTAAGCCTTTGATTATGCAAATAATAAAAACGATTAATTGGGTTGATTAATTATATTCTATTGTCTACTTTTCTTCCTATAAGAAATACACTTTTTTAATATGCTCAAGGAATATGAAAAAAATGTGTTTTCCATTATAATCATTACATTATATTTTCAATAATATAAATAACTCAACCTATTTTTCTAAAGAGAATTACAGTAAGGTTAATTATGAATAATATGACTTTCATTTAAGATACACCATATGCCAAATAAAGATAAAGTTATATTTTCCTCAGTTGTGGACTGAATGTTTGTTTACCTGCAATATTTATATGCTGCTTCTCACCAAAATGGTGCTACTTAGGGGTGAAAGCTTCGGGAGATAATTAGGTTTAGATGAAGTCATAAGGGTGGGGCCTCCATGATGAGACTTGTGTCCTTATAAGAGGAAAAAAGACCATAGGTCTCTAGCTTTCTCCACAGCGTGAAAACATAGCAAAAATGTGGCCATCTGCAAGTCAAGGAAAGATCTTTTCCCAGGAAGTGAACCTGTTGCCACCTTAATCTTGGATTTCTCAGTCTACAGAAATATGAGAAATAAATGCCTTTTCTTTAAGCCAACTAGTCTATGGTGTTTTGTTACAGCAGCCCAAGCTGACTAAAACGGATTTTGGTAACAAGAATAGGTGCTGCTTTAATAAGTATCTAAACATGTGGAAGTGACTTTGAAATTGGGTTTGGGTAGAGATTGGAGTTTTGAGGTGCATGCCGGAATAGGGATATAAAAGTTGGTTCTGGTGAGGGCTCATAGATAAAAGAAGAGAGCTGTAGAGAAAGGATCTGTCTTCTTAGATAATAGGTAAATTAATTGTAAATAGAATGTTAATAGAAACATGAACAGTACCGTCAATTCTGTGGAGGTCTCAGATAGAAATGAAGAAAATGTTATTGCACAGTAGAAGAAAGTGATACTTGTTATAAAGTGCCAAAGAGGTTGCTGAATTGTGTTCTTGTGTTTTGTGAAAAGTAGAACCGGTAAGTGGTAAAACTGGATATTTAACTAAGGAGGTTCCTAAGAAAGTGTTGAAGGAGTGACTTAGTTCTACTTGATGGCTTATAGTAAAATGCAAAGGATGAATTGAACAAGGAATTGTTAAGAAAAAAGAAACAGGAAGTTAAAAATTTGAAAAATGTTCAGACTATCCATATTGCAAAAAGTTAAAAAGCTTGTTCTAAGAGCTCTCTAAGGGTGTAAGACTAGTATGGGTGTTTACCACAGATCTACCCAGCCATTCCACAGTAATGCTGCCAGTTTGAACTGAAGAGGGTAAAGAGGGGACTAAATGAAGGGAGGTTGTTGGACTTCTTAGATCCTACAGGACTGAGTTCTAGAGTCATTTGACTGTGAATGTGTGTTATTCTTAAAGACAAGGGAAGAATGACCTCAAAGATTATTCAGAGATCATCATGGCTCTCTTTCAGTTTCAAAAGCCAAGAAAGGGGTGGGTTCACCATGGTTTCAACAGTTCAGGTGGCAGCTATGTGGAACCTTGGGTGCAGGGTCTTGGGAAAGTGATCTACTCTCAGCAGACCTTAGGAGGCGGACATGCTACTCTAATGAATCCAGAAGGCAGGTGTGCCTCCCCAGATGGTCTGGAAGAAAGGGCATAAAACCAAAGAGAATTATTTTTAAGCCCTTTAGATCTAATAGTATTTTCCTAGGTAGGTTTGGAATTTGATTGGAACCCATCATCTCTCTCTTCTTCTACTGTAAACTAGGTTGCCATTCAAAAATTAATTGTATTTTTTGTATCAGCAACAAACCAATTGAATTTACTTTTAATCACATTAACAAAAGCAGTTAATAATATCATCTCAAATAGGTAAAATGTGTAAAACATTTGATAAAAAATATCCACATATCATGAGGAGGTATTTAAGAAGATATATATAAACAAAAGGAAAAATCATGTTCTGGGTTGGTAGAACAAAATTGTACAAATAAAAACGTATGCCAAACAAAATTTTTGATTCCAATAAAATTCTTGGCTGGTTCTCTTGTGGACATTGACAAATTGGCTAGAAAATTTTTGTGGAAATGCCAAGGCAAAAATGCCAATGGCAATTTTGATGAAGAGCAACAAAGCTAGAGTACTTGTATTACCAGATATTAAGATCTATTATAGAGGAAGATTAATTATAGAGTGTGATATTGGTACAAGAATTGACAAATAGACCAGTCAAACAGAAACTTCAGACACTGATTTTCATACTGATGTTACTGCTGTGCTGTGAGCAAAGAAAGAACCATCTATGAAGTCTGAATAGTTTACTATGATATCCATGGAAAAAAAAACAGAAATTGGCCCCTGCTTCTCACAATACACAAAGATTAGTTCCAGATAGCCTGTAAATATAAATATCTGAAACATTATGTTAAAACGTAAAAAGTCATAGAATATTTTATCAATATAAAGAAAGGAAATATTTTTTTAAACAAGACAGACGGCATTAGACATATAGAAAAATATGATAATAGGATTGCATGGGAATCAAGAACATCTCTTTATGAAATGACACCAAATTAAAGAGTAATAAAATAAGCATACAATAACATGTAAAAATTAAAGAATATCTATATATTTAGAGTGAAACAATACTTCTATGATATGTCTATTACTAAGATTCATTTCTCTATATTTTTATCTTTAGATTCAGTACAATTCCAATCACAGTCAAGTTTTTTGGTGAAACATTTAAGATTTATTAAATAGGATAACAATGGTCTTTAAAAAGCCACAGGATGACCACATGGAAGAAAAATATGCCACGGTGGCTAACACTATCAGATAATGTGATTATTTTAATGATAAGATAACATAATATTGGCATAGAAATTCAAACAGAATAGAATAGAAACTGGAGGCCATAAACAGACCAAAGATGACATGTTCAATATCCAACATGAAAGATAAACATCAATCAGTAGTATTTAGACTTTTAATCAACTTTATGGAAAAGTACTGACAAGTATTTTAGAAAGATTTATTTAATAAAACTGCATAAGGTCAAACCCTAAACGAAAATGTGGATGAAATTGAAAATGTTAAGAATTTTCGTGTATCCAAAGATATAAGATACTAAACAAAACTAAGTAAAAATGAAATCAATGACCAAAGAAAATATTTTCTGAAAAAATATTAATATTCAGAATATATTGAAAATACCTATCAAGGAAAATAAGCAAGTATTTATTTTATTGAATGTAAGCTTCACAGGGCAAGGATTTTTATCTATATTTTCACCGCTATTTTCCCAAAACCTAAAACTGTATCTTACGTATAGAATTTGCTCAATAAATATTTTGTTCAACAAATATCAACTAAAATAATAATCAAGAAAAGCAAATTGAATCCAAACTGCAACACTGTCTTTATAACAAGAAGTCTACCAATAATTTAAAAAGAATGCAAATACCAAGTGTTTGAAAAGTAGGAAAGAAAGAGAAATAATATTCACAGGTAGGAGAATAAATACAAAAATAAGTGCACTGTGAGAACAATTAATTATTATATAGTACATTTGAATACATATATTATGTATGCAATGTAGAAATTTCACTTATATATCTATATCTATATCTATATATCGCTATATTCCATAGGTGCTAATTTAAAATTTATATTGCTAACAAATATTCTATTGTATAAATATACTATGAATTTATCTTTGTGCTCTTGATGGATACTTGGGGTTTTCCAGATTTTTGAACATTTAAACTATCGTTTTTTGAAAATTAATAATGTCACTTGAAAAATAAGTTTTAGTAAGGGTTAACACAGAAATGGTTGTTGACAAACTGAGCTTTCTGGAACACAAAGCAAAATTATGCTTATACTTTTTCCTGGGATGGGGGAATCAAAAATAAGTCACTTTGCTTACATGACATAACATAAATTCCTTAAGATAATATTCATATACCTTGTAATATGGTGCTATACTATCTTTTAAATAACATTTCCCACTTTTCACCACCCAAGATGTATAATTTTTAAATGCCATAAAACAACTTATCTTTTCCTCTGCAAAGCATGAATTTTCACAGCTCTGTGCTTTTGCTGAAACAGTTATCATTGTCTCACATAGTCTTTCTAAACTACTGACACCTGAAAACATAGTCTCTCTTTTTCTGTAGTATAGCATTTTTCTATACTTATAATTTAAAACCTGTTTAATAATGCCTTATAATTCAATTATATGTTTTTGTTTTCATTACTTGCTTTTACATAGTTCAAGGTTTCCAACACATCTTGTAAATTTGGTATACACTGCGATGTCTGTAACAGCACCTTTATAAAAGACAACCAAAATATTATTTTGAAATTGAGTTATAATGTGATGCAATGAATGAGAAAGTTTATTTTGTATTGCTGAATATTTACTATTGTATCAAGTTAATAAAATAGCCGTATTTTATATCTGAAACTGGAACACATAGGCAATGTAAGTTCCACCAATAAACGTTATTTCAGTAAGTTGGTGAAGAATTGAAATGCATATTATTCTTTAAATATTGCCTTCAAATTATTATAAAGTGTTACCATTTCACAAATATATTAGATAAATAACATATATTTGTTGTCCTAAGTTAAATATAGCAAAGATTTGAATATATATTTTCAAACAGTCATTAACATTTAAAGGCTAGTCAAGTATTTTTCCAGAAGACACTGATTAAATGGTAATGCTAGAAGCTAATTAAATGGAGTCCAGTTATAAATGTAATTAATGATATATTACTAAGAATTTTTGTTCATTTAGAACAAAGGGTTTCACCAGGTTTCACCATCTAATAGAGTTAGAATATGTCTAACACAACAAAAAGATAAATGTATGAGGTGATGGATATCCCAATTATCCTGATTTGATTGTTACACATTGTATGCTTATATCAAAATACACATACACCTATAAATATGTACAACTATTCTGTATCCTTAATAATTAAAAATATCCTTAATAATTAAAAATAAAATAATTTTTTTAATTACTTTGATTTGTGACACGTATATATGTAAAAATTATAACACAGCCAAAGATAGTTTTTAACAATATCATTTTGTAAGCTAAGGCTGCCAGACAGTTAATTAATATTCTAGGCAATTATAGTGCACCAATTCTTTTGATGTTATCAAATTTTTGACTATGGATAGGGGCACAGATTTATAATTATATTATTAACAGTATAAATAGGCAACACAAAATGTAGCAGATAAAATTTTAAAATCCAAATGTCTTTGGTGTAATCAGTTAGCTGAACAATATTTAAAGCAGATCTGATTCAATTCATTACTTCCAAATATGTTAAACTGAATATATTCTTTAAATGAATTTATTTAAGAAAACTGTTTTTTAAAGTTTTGCAATTTAAATTGTTGTTCCAAAGCCTACAATATATGCATATTTTAGTTGAAACCTGAATGAATTAAGATAAAACTCTGGGATTATTTCAGACAGAAAGAAGAAAAAAATACCAAAGCCTAGAAATGGAGAAACGGCTAGAGATAAATAAATTGATGTTTTTAGGAAATACAATTGTTGCATAAACAATTTTTTGTAACGTCCAAATTTTACTTAGTAAAATGATCAGTATGCTATCATATGTTGCAAATTGTGTGTTGTCATACCTATAACAACATACGTTTTAGATTTTTATTTTTTTTCTAAATTGTATTTAAATATAGAACTCTTTGGTGAATAATGTTGTACAAAATCTTTCCACATAAGCCTGATTTTCTTTTAGAATGAACCTAGTGTATGGATACATGGTTTAATTTTAATGTTTTCAATCCACATTGCCAAATTGTATAATGCTCATTGGAGAATATTTAAACGTTCAGGTCCTTCTAATTATATTGGTAATTATTATATATAATCACTACTGACATGTGTATGTGTATGATTGTGTGTACGAATACATATATACACACACATATATATGTACCTGCTTCAGTATCTATATTTAAAATATAATACATATGAAATCTTTAAGTAATGATAATTCTACACAGTGCTGACCAGGGGATAAAGATATAATGGGTTACAAACATTTTAAAAACTATTGTGATAACTACTTTAAATGAAAGTTGAAAAAAATCTATGACTCTGAAATCTCACTCGTTTCTGTATGTGTGTATCTTCTACAAGAAATATATGTATAGAAGTTGACAAAAACAAAGCATGAACTAATTAATAACATTGATTGTGAGAGTAATCAATTGGAAATTACATAAATGTTTTTCAAAAGGAGAAAAATGAAGAAATAAAGGCATGGGCATATACTATAACGGTATACAAGAGTAAAAGTAGTCATATGGTTAAGTCACAAACTTCATTTTTATCAAAAGTACTGTAACGTCATCGGTAGGTTCTTGGAAACTGCATCTTTAAGCAAGTTGACATGTAACAAAATCATTTTTTCATTACTATTATTACAAAACGGACAACGTTGAACTAAATGACGTTATTGGAGGGACTGTTGTACACTGTTTAGCTTAAAGTTGATCTTTCTAAGAAAATATAGAGGACGTTAAGAGAGGACCTAATGTACAACTTGCTGAAATCTACACGAAGTAGTATTAATCTATAAGGGTATAAAGTATTCAAATTAGTGCCATATATTATCTAGGAACCACTCACATATTGTTAATATATTTACAACTATTGGAAATAATAAGAACAAAATTCAAGATACTTGTTTCACTAGGGACAGGTAGGTGGGAAGCACGACATATATTCATTGGGAATTCAAATACATTTGTAAAAATCAGTCCTTCCTTAAGCTTTGTGGTAGTGGCTCATGTTTTCATCATAAAGTTTTCATACTTTGTATATTTAAGTATTTTAATTAGTTTTTAAAAATATATTTTTAGCAATCAATGCTATAGACTATATAAATACGCCCATCAACTAATCTCCACAAGGTTGCCAAAAACACCTGGTTTTTGGCAAACCG
This sequence comes from Mandrillus leucophaeus, assembly GCF_000951045.1. Taxonomy (NCBI): domain Eukaryota; kingdom Metazoa; phylum Chordata; class Mammalia; order Primates; family Cercopithecidae; genus Mandrillus; species Mandrillus leucophaeus. The sequence continues at coordinate 2,648,502 of NW_012105220.1, read as the reverse complement.
GGTGTTTTTGGCAACCTTGTTGAGAGGAGTTGACGGGCATATTTATTTCTGGGCTACCTATTCTATCTCACTGGTTTATGTGTCTTTGTTGATGCCAGAAACATGCTATTGTAATTACTATAGTTGTGTAATACTTTGTGAAATTACAAAGTGTAATGCCTCCAACTTTGCTGGTTCTACATAAATTCTAAAATTGTTTTTCCCATTATGATAACAAATGCCATTGGGATTTTGATAAGGACTACATTGAATCTGTATACTGCTTTGGGTAGTATTCGCATCTGAAAAATATTAATTATTCTAATCCATATATATGGGATATCTTTCCATTTTTGTATTTTTTTAATTTGCTTGATCAAGGTTTTATAGTTTTAAGGGTACACATCTTTCACCTCTTTGGTTAAGTTAATTTCCAAGTATTTCATTCTTTTTCTTGCTTTGGCAATGGGACTTTTTTTTAAGTTTTCTTTTAGATAGTTTGTTGTTAGTATATATAAACTAACAACACAATTTCTAAGGTTATTTTATTGTTCTGTTGTATGAAAGACATACACATGGCCAATAGGTATATGAAAAGATGTTCAACACCACTAATTATTAGAAAAATGCAAATCAAAACTGCAATGAGATATCACCTCATACCTGTTAGAATGGCTGTTACTATTGTTCTTGAAATAAATAAATGTTTGTGAGTATATGGAGAAATTAGAACCCTAGGAACATTCATTTTGTAGCAATGTAAAATGTTAGAGGTACTATGGAAATCAGTACGGTGTTTCCTCAAAAAGTTCAAAACAAAACTACCATATGACCCAGCAATCCCACTTCTAGGTATATACCTGCACCCTCATATTCAGTGTGACATTATACACGATAGCAGAGATACGAAAATGACTTAAATTTCCCTTGACAGATGAATGTATAAAGAAAGTGTGGTATATACATACAATGGACTATTATTCAACCTTTAAAATAGTAAATCTGGTCATCTGTGACAACACAGAAGAACCTGAAGGACATTAGGCTAAGTGAAATAAGCCAGTCGCAGAAGGCAAATACTGAATTATTTCATTTATTGGAAGCATCAAAAATAGTTAAGCCCATGTGGATGCCAGAGGCTACAGGAGGGAGAATTGAGCAGTTGCGTTTTAATAGGTACAAAATTTCAGTTATGGAAGGTACAATGCTGTGCCTATGGTTAATAATACTTAAAATATTATTAGGAGGTTAGATCTCATGTTAAGTGTATATACCACAATTAAAATATCATAAAATATAGCATGTATTACTTTATTAATATTTAAAAGGATTGCTTGAGAAATTTAATCAATAAGAAAAAAATTTATTACCAAAGATAAAAACATTGATGATATAATAGTTGTGAATTTTAAGGTGTTAAGCATTATTTTTAAATATATAAAGAATATTGAATTTGCCAAATTCATATTTACATTTGAAAGTAGCACATTTCTTGCTAAACAAATGAAATAAAATATTAGTAAGTATGCACAAGAAATGAATAAGCTATATATATTAGTAGACTTGATCTAATAGGTAAATTATGATTTCTGTATTTCAGTAATATAGATTTTTCAATTTTTCCCAATACCTATGCAATATTCACAACAATGATTATATATGGGGCATTAAAAATTGTATCTACAAATTACAAAAAGCAAATTGTCTTAGTCTATATTTTCTAAATGCAATGAATGCAGTAAGAAAATAATGTTGAAATACTAAAAAAAGATAAGCTACTTATTTAATTTAATGACAAACACTTCCAAATAACTCATGTGCACATGAATAAATCTTATGCAGTGCCCAAATCAGTTGTAAAAATTATAGGCCTAAACCTGTATAAAGAAACAAATAGAATTTAAATTTATTTCTTTTTCATGTGAAAGTACTGAGTATATGAACAAGGGAAGGTTACTTTCAGAGATCCTAGTGAATTCAGGCTAACACAGTCTGTGCTATTTTTTGCTTGTGTAGGAAAGTTTTATTGATCAGGATTGGATATGACACAAAAACCTCTGCTCATACTCCAGTGGCCAAAACTAGTCACAAGTTCACTCCTGAAAGGAAAAAAAAAAAAAAGGCTGTGAAGGCAGTTCCTGGTTGGCTGCCCCTTCCAGCATAGACTCCACCTATGAAAACTGGGCCCACATTTGTCTGGGTAAACTGGAACTTCTTCTTTTCAAAAGACATTGAAATTATTACACATGAAAATTTCTGGGATGTGACCCTATTTCTGTTCTGTGGGCATTAAAAAACTTGTCATGCCAACTGTATTAGGAAACAAACAAGGTTAAACTCAGTATACTAGATACTTATCAATCATTTAGAAGGAAAACAACAGGATAAACATAAATGTTGTGAGAAGATTTACTAAAACTAAAGTAAAATTAATGACAAAGACAAAAAATTCAGATTTTCAACCTTCAGTTCTGAGATACGATGTTGTAGAATCAATTTTCCTTGTTGTTCTTGACTAAATTTCATTAATACTCTGGAAATAATTCAATAGACAATCATAAAAGGACTCTGAAAGGTAGAAAATGTTAGATGAACTGGCTATGGGCCTCAGAACTACAAGAAAGGACACATGTGAATTCCCTAGGTTTTATTTTTATCTTCAGTACATATTTATGTGGGTGTTGGGAGCCCTCCAAACCTTGAGCAGCCAAACATAGACCAAAAATAAGGAAGAAATACAACAAAAAGAAAAGCCATATCCCTGACCAAGAGACCTAGGACAGGGAACTCCCACAGAGACTTGGCAGTGAGATCCATACCTAATGGTAGCAAAGACCAATACATTTGCAAAAGACTGTACGGTATAATCTCATATTTAGGTAATGAGTAAATTGTTTAATAAAAGTAAGGCATTTGTATATGATTCTATGAGTTGTGTATGGGGGTATATAAAGAATAATAACTACATAGAAACATACTATATTATTAATGACTGTGTTTTGGTTGGCACTGGGAGAGGATACATGGGCTTTAATACTTTGCTGTTTATAATTCTGTGTTTTGGAAATTTAAACTATATGTACAGTTTGAGAAGGGTTACCTATACACAGGCAAAAAAGAAAGGGAATTGGTGATGTAGCTAATTAAGCTGGGTCAACCCTGTGACAACAAATGGGAGGACAGATTTTTTGGGGGACAAATATCATGTACTATACACTCTACTAAGTAGTAGATCTCATGATGAGAGTGTGGGGATAAGTACTGTTCTGTTTTTATGATTACATAAACTCAAGATTACCTGCTTCAAAGTATATAACATTGGACATATTACTACATTCCTCAGTTTTCAAATTCCTCATCTTATATTAAATACTTACAATGATAATCTCATAGGATTATTGAGGGAATTAACAATTTAATATATGAAAAGCTCTTGCCTAGTATGTTATATATGCTCAATACCCAGTATTATTCTCTCTATTTAACAGATAAACTGAGGTTAGAGCGATTAAAATCAATCACTTGAAGTCACTCGTTTACTAAACAGTAAAATTACGATTTGATACAGGCAGTCTGGCTCCAAACCTATGATTTTTATATTTATATTTGTGATATTCATCTTATATTCAATCATCTGGCAAAATAACTTGCAAATAATGATCTCTGCAACTGAAAGATAGGATACAGTCTCAGGGAACAGAAGATACGTATTCTTCATCATTCAAAGACAGAACATCAACACAGTTATATTTTTCCAAAGGATGAGTGATATAAAATTGTGTGTGTTTGTATGGGGACCTGTGTCTGAATTACCATATTAATGCAAATTATGCATTTACAGTAATCACAGTGAGGCAGATATTAAAGAACAAATACACACTAAGGTAGTTTTCAGCTAAATATGAACAATTGTTTTATAACAACTATATTACACATTATAGCCACTTAAAAATTGTGGTAGTAACTTCTCAAATTGGTGTGGAAGTATTTCTAAGGAACCTAAAATTTAAGTATCTCAGGAAACTGCAGTGAGGTGTTTGTCAGTGAAGCACAGTTCCCTGATACAAGAGGGTAACCTGATGTTCGTGAGTGTCTTTTCCATCTGATGTTGCTCTGGCTAGATGGCTAATAAATGCCTCCTATTACATTGCTTGCAAAAGCATCTGCTACATCAACAGACTCAATTTTAATTTAATGCTAATGAACATTTAATCTATTTTCTTAAATATTTTTGTGAGATATCACCCCTTGTAAAAGTTTCTGTTAATTATCGTAGTGTCATAAAATATAATAAATATTTATTTCATAGGTATACCCTATACCCAAATATTCTAACTGTTTATATTACGTTTTTCAGTTGCTGTAAAATTGATCCCTGAGATAAATTTTACACTTCTTTAAGAGAGTATAGCTATCTCTATTATGATTTCAACTTTAATTTTCTGCAAAATATTTTATCTTAGTAGAAAGAAAGAGTTTATTTGAATAGTTGATAATTCCTTTATTCATTAATTTAAAACAATGCAGAAAAAGTAGGAGAACATATTAAGAAAAGGTCTGACGTGACTGCTTGCTCTTTGCATGTCTGTGTGTGTGTGGATGTGTGCATGCGTGTAGCCAGCTTCTGTTATGGAATGAAAATGGCTCCAAAGACAGCTTTCATATATGAATGGAACATAAAGTTTAGTGCATTGCATAGTGTAGGAACACCTACATCATGTCCAACAGAAGTCATCTTCATTAATCTTTAATATGTTTGCTTCTGAAAGAATAATTTTGTTGTTAATTATAACATTGACTTTGTTTTTATTTTCCTTCTTGTCCATCTTGGATTCCGTGGTGATAAATATCGTGCTGCATATTTGTTAACTTTTTGTAAAATTGTTTAGAATAAGACTGTTAAGAAACCAATAGTGAATCAATGTAAATATATCTCTGTTGATTATGCACCTAGTAGTGAATGCACTGTTGGAAAAATTATACAAAATTTCGGACTCTATTTCCATTTTATTTATTGCTTTTCCCTAGTGCTTACAATAAATAGCATCTGGCAAATAAAAAGCTTACTAAATTACTTGCTAAATCAGTGAATAAATCCAAAACATGTTTCATCCTTTATTTGCACCCTCTTAAAAATATCAGTAAGAGTTGCAATTTCTTAAAGCCCACCTTCCTTTTCACTCTTTCGGGTAGCTTGATCTACACCCATGGTTTAATTACTCCTACACGCCAAAGACACACAAATCTCTCTAATGCATATCCTTGACATCCACTTATTACATTACATTTTCACTTGCATATATTAAATTACTTATAAATTCATGTTGGAACTATAGCCATCTTTCTGCCATCCCTCAGCTTTCTCCAGCCTAGCTCCTTTCCATGGTTCACTATTTCGGTGAATGAAACTGTATCCAAGCCTACCCAAGCCAGAAAACTCAGAGTCACTCTGCAAAGTTTCGATACCTCTCGTTTCATGGAAATTTCCATCACTAAATGCTTAAATACTGTGATTTGTACATCTAAATTTTTCCAATTATTTGTTTCATCTCCACTGCCACCATATGGGGCTAAACAACCTTTCATAAAGATTGTATTTAAGATTTAAGTTTAATTTATAGAGAAATGTGCATGTGTGTGTGTGTGTGTGTAAGTGTTCAGAGCTTTAATCAAGATTAGATAATATTCTGTCACCCTAAAAAGTTCCCTTATGGCTTTTAGCATTCAATTTCCCTACCCTACCACCTAGGTAATGACCAATCTAACTTCTGTCACTATAGGTTAGTTTTGCTTGTTCTGAACTTCGTATGAATAGAGAATGTGCTCAATTTTTCTCTGACTTGTTTCGTTCAGGAAAATATTTTTGAAATTCATTCATGTTATGTTTACCAGTAGTCTATTCTTATACTTCTGACTAATCTTCCATTATATAAACATATGAAAATTTGTTAATCCTCTCAAATTCGTTGGGATTTTAGATTATTTAGAATGCTTATCTATTATAAATAGAGTTGCTATGAATGTTTGTGCATAAGTTGTTTTCGAGACATATGATTTAATTTATTTTTGTTAATTATCTAGGACTGGAATTTCTGTTTTATATGTTAAACTGAGATTTAACTTCATAAGAAACCACCACCCTGCTTTCAGCTTTAGCTCATGAAGGAATATTTGCCAAGGGAATGGTTGTCTTCCTTTAAACAACTAGAAAACCAAGGGAAAAAAATGAAACAAAGGTTTTCAGACATTGTACAACAAGCAATGTAATGTGATTCCTGAGAAAAAAAGAAACAAATTAGATGTACCCTACAATTGTGCCATCCTACTGCTATGGGAAAGCATAGGGTATGGACTCTCAAACTCTGACTCTTGCTGAGTTAAGGAGGCTGAGATGAGTTCAAGATGTTGACTAGAATTTTCAGGACTGCGGAGAGAAGAGATTGGCATAGAGAGGGGACTACTTGCAGAAGTGTTTCCATCTTCGGCTGCATTCAATTTGTTCATAAATGGAGTGAAACTTGACCAGGCTGGAAAAGCACCAAAGAAATGTAAGGCAAGCATTTCTACAGCCCACGCCAGCCAGATTGGAAAGATCTCATACTATTCAGTATATCGACTAGACTTATCTGAAGGTCTTACTCTAAACTAGAGGCTGCTGTGTGCCTGCCCTAACAATACTGGAAAGCAAGCACCAAATGGTCAAGGCTGGCTTGCTAAAATTTTAAATTAGTGCCAGAATAAAGTTCGATACTTTTTCGAGTGAAGCAATTGGTTGCTAATGAAGCCAAAAATATTGAAACTATCCTGTTTGTGTGTCTTTTTTTCTTTTTCCTAAGAAAGGAAATATGATATAAATAGTTAAACCAATGAAAAATTATAGAAATCAAGTAAGTGTGATGAACAACTGCCCTTATGATACACAGGGCATTAAACACACATGGGAGCACATGTACACATATGCCAGATTTGAATTATTGTTTACCAAACGAAGACTCTAAGAATCTCGATGGAGGTGTTATAAATCCCTCATTTTACAGATAAGGGAACTTAGTAAAAATAAGTTAAGTAACACCCAATGTCACTCACCTTGTGGAGTAAGAAAATCAAACTCATATAACTTTAGAGCTCATTTAATCATTGCTTTTCAAAACTAGAGATCAATGTTTTTGCATTAATTGTTGATTAAATGAAAAATGGTATTGTTTTCTGCCAAATTAATTGACATTGAAGAAAAGGAGTTATTTGAATAGCTTCAACTGCTGTGATTAAATTGTTATTCAATTTACTCAAATCTCTCATTGCTAGTCATACTTTTAAGGACATATCCTTCAAAATGTATGACTATTGATGAATTTATTATGACTTCGTTAAAGAGGAGTCAAGACCTTTCCAAATATATGTGCCAATGGAACTGTAAATCAGATGTGATTCAAGAAGCTGAGGTAGACATTGTGGAAAAAAATATGTTGATGGGTCATGTAAGAACAAGAAAATGATATAAATTTTATTGAAAAAAAAATATTATGTGAAAAATCTCTCTGAGGGAGCCAGGGACTTCAAGTCCTCAGGCTGCAAAATTCTTTAGGTTGTATTAATTATGATGCATTTTTTTTTCTAAAATTTGGCTCTTGTTTGAAATTTACATTAGAAATATGGAGAACCTACCAAATATGAAGATTGATATAAACAAATTAGAGGATTTGCAAATAGTTTTGTTCGTAAGTCTTAAAATTCTGAACTTTCTAATTAAATATTTTTATTGAATAAAGTATAGGATGTAAAAATAATGTACAAATGCTGTTGTTGCTTAATTTTAATTTAAATTAAAACTTAATTTCATTTGAAAAATGACATTTCTTCTACTTTGGATTTCAGATCTCCCATTATTTAGACTAAATATGCCAGTTAGAAAACTTTGTGTGCAGGCAAAGTACTTGTTTCTTCTACTTTTTATTTTAAAGCTTTTTATTCCATTTTTTGTATTTCACTTCTCAACTCTGATGTAGCAGAAAATATAAAGTTAAATCTCCTTAGAGAGAGCATTAAGCACAGGTTTCTAACTTCACAGGCAGTAGGCTCCTAATTAAACCAATATTCTAATTCACCATTAAGAGAGCAAACTACATTTCAGGATGGCATGCTGAATCAGTTCTCTAGACCCACCATATGTAGCTCTTTTTGCTTGCATTTCTAACCTATTGCTGACAACAATCCCATGAAAAAAGGTCTAAACAAGTCCTTGAACAAGTCATTTGATGATGTCTATGAAAAAAAAATCTTTCTCAAACCAACAGATTAGATATGGATTACATAGATACAGTTTCATAGGTTAAAAATCCAAATGTGGATAATAAAATTGTGCATGTGTGAACTTGCGCATATGTGTCTTTAGTTGCGAATAGTTGTTGGAAAGGAAAGGAAAGAGTATTCTAAAAAATATTTAATATTTACCCAGTGTCTACTGTGTGTTAGATACTGTGAAGTGTTCTGTATCTATTACATCATTTAAACTTTCCACAACCCTATAACATAGATATTATCATTATCCTAATTTTACAGATAAGGAAATTGAGTTAAAATAAGTTAAATAATACCCAGTGACACTCACATTGTGGAGTAAGAAAATCAAACTCACATAACCTAACTTCAGAGCTCATTTGTTCATTGCATTTCAAAACTGGAGAGCACTGTTTTTTTATTATTATTGTTAATAATTGATTGACACTATTTTTTCATACTTCTCACACATTAATAGTAAGGAAAATAAATTCTCTATATATGGTTTTGAATAAAATTAAACCTTAGAGACAATACTATATAGGGCAGAGAAATCCTTTTAGATTTATGGAAAATAATTACTCAGATTACAAATGTGGATGTGGAAAAGTTCTATATATTTGTCAGTGAATATCTGGCTAGTACAAAACTCAAAGACTTTGTAATAGCTAATCTGAATTAAATGGACAGGATAATAATATTTATAACGTTATGTGTGCAACCCCATTTAGTTCAGAGAAGTTCTGACTCCAAATTAATAGTCTCACTAGTTAGAAAATATTTCCTCCTTTATCCAAATTGAATCAGCTTGGGCAATTGGAAAAACTCAACAGCTATTTAACTCAATGGTTCACATTTGCTGGAGACAGAAAAAGACAAACACACATGCATATTATTGATATATTCTTTGCTTGAATACCTAGATTCCACATAATCCTGGATTTTAAATATATAGTTTCATTTTTTAAGAAAAGGAGGTCAAAATTTAAAGACCCAATCAAATTTACAAGAAAAAAACAACCCCATCAAAAAGTGGGCAAAGGATATGAACAGACACTTCTCAAAAGAAGACATTCATACAGCCAACAGACACATGAAAAAATGCTCACCATCACTTGCCATCAGAGAAATGCAAATCAAAACCACAGTGAGATATCATCTCACACCAGTTAGAATGACAATCATTAGAAAGTCAGGAAACAACAGGTGCTGGAGAGGATGTGAAGAAATAGGAACACTTTTACACTGTTGGTGGGACTGTAAACTAGTTCAACCATTGTGGAAAACAGTGTGGCGATTCCTCAAGGATCTAGAACTAGAAATAACCACTTGACCCAGCCATGCCATTACTGGGACTGTACCCGAAGGATTATAAGTCAAGCTGCTATAAAGACACATGCACACGTATGTTTATTACTGCGGCACTATTCACAATAGCAAAGACTTGGAATCAACCCAAATGTCCATCAGTGACAGACTGGATTAAGAAAATGTGGCACATATACACCATGGAATACTATGCAGCCATAAAAAAGGATGAGTTCGTGTCCTTTGTAGGGACATGGATGCAGCTGGAAACCATCATTCTCAGCAAACTATGCAAGAACAGAAAACCAAATACCGCATGTTCTCACTCATAGGTGGGAATTGAACGATGAGATCACTTGGACACAGGAAGGGAAACATCACACTCCGGGTCCTATTGTGGGGAGTGGGGAAGGGGAAGGGATAGCATTAGGAGACATACTTAATGTAAGTGATGACTTAATGGGTGCAGCACACCAACATGACACGTGTATACATATGTAACAAACCTGCACGTTGTGCACATGTACCCTAGAACTTAAAGTATAATAAAAAAAAAATTCTGTTATACTGTCTGAAAAATGGAATGTAGAAATCAGAGCCTTGCTTAATATGAGACCACCAAAAAGTGATCTCCAGACTATATTTCTTTAAAATATGAAGTAAAGAGACATTAGCTCACCTGCATGTTACACTTCCTGTACCTGAATATTTACTCTTTTCCTCAGATTTAGTAAGTTTTCTGCTAATTTTTTTAAGTACACTTTCTACCCCCTCTGCCTCTTTCTTCTCCTTCTTGAAATATTATAGGTTGAAAATTTGCTCTTTTGGTGCTGTACCAAAAATCCCATGGACTTTCTTAATTTCTTTTCATTACTTTTCTTTTTTCTTCTCTCACTATATGTCTCTCACAACTATCTTCATGTTCACAGGTAATTCCTTCTGCTTGATCAATTCTGCTGTTTATATCCTTTCTCTCTCTTGCATTATTTATTTCATTCATTGTATTTTTCAGCTGTAAAATTTCTGGGTTTGGGTTTTTTTAATAATTTTAATCTCTGTTAAACCTATCAGTTGGGTCATTTATTGCTTTTCTGATTTCAATGACTTGTTTCTCATGTTTTCTTGAAGCTCATTGAGCTTCCTTAAAATAATTATTTTGAATTCTTTATCAGACAGTTTGCATATCTCCATTTTGGGGTGGGGGGGTGTTAACTACAGGGAGATTATTGTGTTCTTTTCTTGGTGTTATGTCTCCATTTTTTCATATGTCTTATTGCTTTACAGTAATATCGGCAAATTTAAAGAAACGGAAACTATTTCAGTCTTTGCATATTGGCATTGTCTGGAAAAGTCTTTCACTAGTCAGCCTGTCCAGCTGTCTGGAGTAGTCTGGGTAGGTTTGCTGCTAAACTCCTTGAGGAAGATAGCCTGATGCCTGGGTCTATAGAATTGCGCCTGAAGCCTGGGTCCACAGGAACTTACCGGGTATGGAGGTGAGCCATTAGCCCGAGTTTTCAGGAGCTAAGTTGGCACTGATATAGACAGAGTCCGTGTCCACTGGGACACACCTGAAATCTGGACCCACAGAGACTAGCTCACTGCTGGAAACTCTAATCTGGGTCCTGAATCTGTAGAGGCAGTGCTGGGACCTGGGTCCACTGGAGGCTAGCCTGGAGCCTGTGTCTGTGGGGATGGTCCTGGAACCTCCAGATACAGGGGCTGGCTTAGAGCCATATCTGCAGAGGTAGTCCTGGTGCTTTCATTCAGAGGGAAAGGCCTGGTACTGGGGTATACTGAGACAGGCCTTAACCCTTGGTCTGCTAGAGCAGTTCTGAACTCTGGGTCCACTAAGTCCTGATGCCATCAGGACCAGTCTAGAGATAATATCCTGTCTGGTGCTAGTGCTGGCATGGAGTCTGGTTTTGAGGGGGTCAGTCTGGAACTTGGGATCACAGGTGCTGTCCTGGACCTCCCAGGTGTCATGGGGACTGGCCTGTTGCCTGGGTATGCTGGGGCTGGCCTGGAAACTAGAACTCTGAGAGCCAGCCTGGATCCTGGGGCTTTAGAGCTAGTCTGTGTGCTAAACCCACAAGGGTGGTCCAGAAGCCTTGGTCTGTGGTGGCTTGTCTATCACTGGGGTCTATTGAAATGGAATGGACCCTAGATCTCCTAGAGCAGACCTGACCCTTGGGTCTGCCAGAGCATGGACCTGCAGGGATCATCCTGTAGGGTAATCCCACAGGAACTGGACTCGCACTAGACAGACCTACAGCTGGAGCCCAGGATCTCTGGGGTCAGCCTAGACTGGGGCAGGCCTAAAGCCTGAGTCTGTGGAGGCTTTCCTGGCACTGGGATGGGCTAAAGCCAAGAACCTCTTGGGCCAGCCTAGTGCTGGAGCCAGTTAAGAGCCTGAGGCTTCTGGGATTACTCTGTTGGTAGGGCAGGCCTGGAGAATGAATCCACTTGACAGGTCTGGAGCCTGGGGCTGCGGATTCCTGCCTAGCACCAAGGTGAGCCTGAATGCTCAGTCTGTGGGTACTGGCTTGGAGTTTGGGATCGTGGTTTCCTTCTCAGCACTAAGTGTTATTGTGGTTCTGTGGTCTTAGAGAAAGTATTGTGTTCGCTTTGCTCTCCTTCCCCCAAGCAGAGGGTATTTCTCTCCAGGCTGTGCTTCCTGAGGTTGAGGGAGGGATGATGTGGATAATGTAAAAGTGTGCTTCCTACCCTCTTCAGTGAATTTATTCTTATTTCTGTGCTACACCCAGGTGTTATAATCTTTACTTGGTTTCCTTAGCTCTGGTGAAGGTATTTTTGCATGTCAATAGTTGGTCACATTGATGTTTCTGCAGAGGGATGAGCACTAAAAAGTCGCAGTCTGCTATCTTTCTGAGTCCACTGAGATTCCAAACCTCCATATACAGCATTGTGATTTATTTTTACTGTGTTAGGATATTTCTTTTGTTTAGGACACCAAGAAACTAAGCTGGGACTATTATTTTACTTCAGGACTAATACTGTAATTTCCAAATCTCTCTTATAGTTATTTTTACAATAGATTTTTATTTAAGAAACTAATGAAGACCATCAGTCTTCTTGACTCCAACCTGAGAATTCTGTTTTTTCATTATAACTACACATCCCTGGATTTTTTAATTGTTCCTCATCCAACACAGACAAATAAGCCCGATATAGTTTTGTCCCTATGCTAAACAATCCTGGGACAATATTTACCCTTTTCTGTGCTGAGTAAAACTGAACCACAAAAATATCTTCCTCATTAAGACAAAACTTTGCTCAACAAAGCTGTCTTTAAGATTATTACCTTACCCTGCTCACTAATCCAGAAACAACGTGTCATAAACTCTGCCCCTCTAACCCATCCCTGCCCCACTAAAATCACTGAGTCTATGTCTTAAAATAGTGTAAATATCTTTCTCTAATTTTCCTCTTCTCAATCACTATTAAGATGCTCTCAAGGTTGGGATTCACCTTTTCAAGGGTAAGTCTAAACTCAGCTTTACTTCACCCACAGGTTTTTCTGGTAATCTTAGGAGAGTTGAACATCTGAAACATAGTTTCCCATCCACTACACAGGTCGCTTTCTGTTTTAATTTGTCAGTATCCCAAGTAAAATACATGGTGTTCAGAAAAAAACACAGTATCGCAGATGTGGCACAAATTCAAAAGAAACAAATGAGCAATAGGGTAAATATTTGTACTCCTGTAGTCCTAACTACTCAGAGGACTGAGATGGGAGGTGTATTAGTCTTCTTTCACACTGCAATAAAGAACTGCCTGAGACTAGGTAATTTATAGAGGAAAGAGGTTTAATTGACTCACAGATCAACATGGCTGGGGAGGCCTCAGGAAACTTACAATGACGGTGGAAGGTGAAGGAGAAGAAAGGCATCTTCTTCCCAAGGCAACAAGAAGGAGAATGAATACAGAAGGAACTACCAAACACACAAAATCATCAGATCTCATGAGAACCAGTTTGTATAATGCTAAAAGAACAACTGATATTTGACAAAAATTTTCTCCCTTATTTTTCTAAAAGAGTACTTGCTTGAGATGCTATATAGTAAATAATTTTCTTCTGAGATATTTTGAAAGTTATCTTCATAGTATATTTTCAATATGTAGAAAACAATGAGTCATTATTCAGCCCATAGTCTTAGTTTTAATTAGATATACATTTGTGTTTATTTTGTTCTGAGAATGATGCAAAGATCTGACAGAACAAAGTATAATTCGTTTTGTCATAAGTAACACAAATTTACGTTCTAACTGCATACAAAGGTTCACCATTAAATGACCCTCTGAAAACTTTGTACCAAGCCTCACAGTTGCTCTCTATAGGAGCAGCCAATGTTTGCAGTTTCTCACGTGTGTTAATAGCTGCATATACAATGAAATATATATATGCTGCATATTCCGCCTTCTCCTTCTTAAATGTATTGAAGCATAATGTGCATACAATAAAATCAACCAGTTAAGTACAAAGTTCAGTGAAATATAATAAATATATTTACACTATAAATAACTGTATGTACACAGTATAAATACAGTTGGCCTTCTGTATCCATACGTTCTGCATCCACGGATTCAATCAAGCATGGTTCAAAACTATTTTTAAAAAGTATAAAATAACAATACAAAAGTAAATAAAAATACAAGTGAAAACAATACATTGCAAGAACTATTTACCTAGCATTTACATTATGGAAATAATTTAAATTATATAGGAAGATTTGCATAGGTTATACACAAATACAATGTCATTTTGTATCAGGGAATTAAGCATTCTTGGATTTTGGTATTCACGGGACCAATCACCCATGAATACTGAGGGATAACTGCACCACTAAAAACAAGATAAAGAATACTTGCATCTTTCCCAAAGTTCATCTGTATTCCTTTACAAACAACACCCCCACATTAACATCATACCAAGCAAAAATTAATCTTTTCTCTGACATAAGAAGTCAGATTTTTCCATTTCTAGAATTTCCTGTGAATGAAATCATACAGTATGTATACCTTTGTTCCTGATTTATTTCTCATTTCATAATATTTCTGAGTTTTTTCTATATACTTTTTATGCACTGGTAGATTTTTGCTTTTTTATTGCTAACTACCATTCTATTTGTGGGTATAATACATTTTATTTATCTTCCCCCTTGTTAATACAAAATTTACATCATTTCTAGTTTTGGTTCTTATGCATAAAGTTCTCATGAGTATGCATATTACGAGTTTTTCTATGCACATATGCTCTCATCTCCATTGGATAAATTTCTAGGAATTACTTAGTTATACTGTAAGTGTAAAATAAACTCTTTAAGAGACACATATTTTCCAGAGTGGCTGTCATCGTTAAAAGCACACAAGCAATGAACAAGAATAATGACGTGCATTCTCTTCATCACTTGGTATTCTTAATCTTTCAAAAAGCATCTCTGGTGGTTACTTGTTGGTATTTATTGTGATATTGATGGACATTTCTTTATAATATTAAGTATCTTGTCGTGTGCTAGTTGGCCATTTGAATTTATTTTTCAGAAAGCAGCTGGTCAAATTTTTGCTAATTTGGGGCTACTTTTGATTAGCTGGTGTTCTTCACATATGTCATCTGCATTAGTCATCTTGAGAAGCCATAACAAAATACCTCAAACTATTGATTTCAATCAACAGAAATGTATTTACTCATGCCTATAGAACTGGGAAGCCCAAGATCAAGGTGCTGGCCAATTTAGATTCTAGCAAAAGTTGTCATCCTGGCTTGCAGATGACCCCTTCTCACTGTGTCCTCACATGGCAGAGAGCAAGCTCTTCAGTGTCCCTTCTAATAAGGGCACTAATCCTATTAAACCAAGACATCCCATGACCTTATTTAACTTCAGTTGCCTCCTTACAAATCCCATCTTAAATACATTAATATTGGGGGTTATTCCTTTAACATAGCAATTTTGAGGGGAACACAATTTAATCTCATATATAGATACATAAAATAATCCTATATATGTGTGTGTGTGTGTGTGTGTGTGTATTGCAAACATTTTCTCTTCATCTTTACTGACATTTTGATTTTCTTAACTGTCTTTTAAATAGAAAACTTCTAAATTTAAACATTGCAAAATTTATTGTTATTTTATGATTTTTGCTTTCTGCATCTTATATAAGTATTCTCTGTCTATCCTAAGTAGATGAATAATTTACATTAATTATTCTTAGAAGTTATACAGGTTAAACTTGACTAGGGCTTGATCTATTCCAAATTTATTTTTATTATGGTACAAAGAAGAAATCAAGTTTTTTTTTGTTTTTAGTTCCATATAAATAGACAGAAAGTCCAGTACCATTCAATAAAAAGACTACTGGATTATGGGTCAGCAAGACCACCACCATGCCTAATGATTTGCTTGAAGTGCTTATGGAACTTATGGTTATTATTATTATACTCATGGTTATAGTTTCTTAAAATGAAAAAATACAGATTACAAATGAGCAAAGGGAAAAGGCACATGGGGTAAAATCCATAAGAAACACGGCACAAGCTTCCAAGTATCTCCTTTCAATGGAGTCACACAGGGATGTATTGATTCCTACAGCAATGACATTATGGCAACACTTGCATAGTTCTGTCAATGGAGAATAAAAAGATGGATTATTATTTTAGAAAACATGGAATATAAAAATAAACCAACGAAAAAGAAGAATGAATGAAATTGGCAATATCTTTACATATAAAATGAAAACTGAAAACAGTAAATAAGAGGCACTTGTTTGTTTTTTGATTTTCATATCTTATCAGTTACCTAGTCCTGCTGATTCTGGGTCAACATTTTTTTCTGCTACTACCCATAGTCAGTCTGTTAATAACATAATCTGGGACTATGATAATTATCTTATCTTTGCTTATGTTTCTTTTATAATGTCTTGAATACTTTTTCCAGTTAAATCATTCTGAAATTCAGTTCCGATTTTAAAACCTATTTATTGAAAAACCTTACTTGTAAAATTGGGGTCCAGATAGTGCTGTGAGTTTATGATATAACTCAATCTTCCATTTCAAAGTCAACAATGACAGACAAAAATAAACAAAACACACTATAAAATTGTTTTCAAAATCAAGAAACAAATAAACAAAAGAAACATACAGTGGAAGGTCAGAGTCTGAAGGGATTATGGTCTAGTAATAGAGATGGCTGTCTGGGGGTTAGAGTCCCATGGAAAAATGGAAAACAAATAAACACACACTGTTTGAATTAGGGTTCAAATCAGCCTTGTGAGACTTTCTTAGAACTGTGCTGAAGTCTAAAATCATTCCTATTGAATTCTCGTTTATTTTTTCGCTTATTTTATTGGTGTCAGATCTGCAGTCCTGTATGAGGACTTTCCCCCACTTACTCCTGTGTCTTCTCTCTGTATTTAAGCTTAAAAATGTCTTGAACATAAATTTTCATTTTTGAGTATTTTTCTCCAGGGTTGCGAACTAATGGAGTTGGCACCAGAAATAATTCAAGAAAGAAGGCAATACGGTAAGTTTTTTTGTTTGTTTGTTTTGTTTTGTTTTGTTTTTTAACCGGATTACTCACTGTGTAGCTGACAAGAAAGACCCCATCCTGAGTGGAACATGGAAAACAATCCTGGAGAATTGTAGTGAAAATTGCTGAAGATTTCACTGCTTTGAGCAAATGCCTTGATAGAAAGAGATGCCCTTGATAATGCAATGATTCAGACATTTGAAAAATATGGAGACCCAATACCTGCAAGGACAGTGGATTGGCTGCTCATTACCAAGATGTATTGACACCCTACAGTGAATTAACGAGAAATTCTGGAGGTTAACAGTTAAAGACTGTGTTTTAGCACCAGAGAGCCAGCTTCTTTAGTAGCTTTAAAAAGTCACTTACCTCTTGCAGAAGAAGAGTGAATACATTTGTGGAGAAAGTTTAAGATTAATAGAATGTCAAAGCTCCAGAGATTTAAATGCTCAGCCGAAGCTTACACTAAATTTAGGTTCCTAGTGGAGAAAATCCTTAAAAAAAAAATGGTTTGAGGATGTCTGGATGAATATTCTTAAGGATTTCAGTTCTGCAGACATTCCTAAACTATGAACTTGAGGGTAGACCACATAACCTATTAAGAGCTATTACTTGCCTTTTACAGAATGACATTGCAGAGGCTTCTTGTCCTCCAGGTAACAGAGCTGGCCATCAGATATTCTCCTGACTGCCAGGCCTATCCTAGCTTAAATCCCAGCATGCCCTAGCTTGGGATATTCTGGGTCTGGTAAGGGAGGAAATAGATTACACTCTGAATATGATACAAAATTAGCTAGCATGTAGGGAAGAACCTGCGGGATACCTATAAAATTGAATTTTGGCCATGCTTCATTAAAAGTGCCAGAAAGTATGACTGAATATACTATATCTTATCGATTTGAGGACACCTTCTGAAGACAACATGTAATGCCTGACAAGGGTTCCAGTAGATGAAGCAAACTTGCTGCTAAGGTGACTTGTAGAAGTCTGGAGTAAGAACGGTCTCTGATGAGTGAGGAAGAAAATGTCTAATTTTTGTTAAAAAATAAAGAGATAAAAAGGTTGAAGAAGGTGGCCATACTGGAAAGAATATGTTATAATGACGCCGGAAGACCCAGGATTATGTTTCACAGGAGATCCCAGAGTGCGCTATGGCAATAAGAACTGTGTTATTCAGAGGGGTACTTGCATAAGTGGTCAGAGGTCTCTCTCCTCTGAAGTCCAAGAATGACTTAACCATGACAGAACTGATCCCATATACGTGGGGACAATGGTAAACTGAAATAATAGAGGCCACATACTTAAACACAAGATGCAAATAGACAGCAATTACTATAGACAGGCAAGGATGGATAGGCAGCCAAAGGGACCTAACTCTCAAGGAAACAAGAGCATGGCCATGCTGGGAAAAACACAGATGGTCAATCAGTGAGGGTGCTTCTTAACATTGACAATAGGAAGGCAAGAGTGAAAACGCCGAAGCTGAATATGACTGTGCCACAAAAACAGCCACAATACCTTGCTCAGTTCACCGATGGGAGCCAATATTTAGATATGGAGCAAATTGGTTGAAGAGGTAGATCCTGCAACACCTTGGCAAGTATACACTGTGAAGATTCCTCTTATCTACCCCCAGAGGTGTCTATGACCATTTGCCTAGTTAACTGTACAGTGGGGAAGGGAGAGTAGCCAGATATTCTGAGGATGACTGGGGAAAGCAGCTGAGTTGATACTGATGATCAGAGACCTGAAGTATCATCAAAGTTCCCCAGTTAGAATATAGGGCATATGTCAACCTAAGCTGTCTAGTGGTAAATCTGGGGCACAAGCATAAATGGAGTTTAGCTGAAGTCTGGCTTCAAATGTATCCACTGGGTAAGCAAAGTTTTCAGTGTTCATTTTCCCAGTCTATGAAGGAGGGACATACTTGGAAGTTGAGGTAACTTCCAAACTGGGTTCTTGGGCTGTGATATAAGAGTTACCATAGTGAATGAAAGTAAAGTAGCATCTTGTGAAAATGTCCTAGTCTTCCACAAATGAAATGGTAAATCAACTCTACATCTTCATTTTTGGGGATGAGAAAAAAGTACTTTCTGCACCAAATGCTAGAGAAATAACTACAACCTGACAATTTAAATGCCCCCAATAATTCTAAAATTCCAAGGATTTTCTCATGCAACACATGGGCAAGTTAGTAAAAATTAATTTTTCAAATTTTTCGTTGTTTGTTCCTATCTTGTCATGGATCCAATAAATTTCAATTTTATAATATACTGCATGAACAGAGTAATTATCAAAGTGGCAAGGGTCATTTCTTGACCCTCTCAAGGTCAGGGATAGCATAGACAAATGGAATATATAATAATGTTAAAACATAACTGGAATGATTATCATTGCTGGCAGTACTAATAAAGCAACCATTGTGAATACCATCACTGATTATGTCATCAGTGGGTTCCAGATAATCAATAAAGTTCGACATTTGAATTCTTTCAAAAGTGGTCTCATATGGGCACATACATTTTTTATAATTTACAAATAAAGAAATGGAAACTCAGTGTAGTCAGGTCACCTGCCTCAAGCTACATGGTTGTCAAGTGAAAGCTTAGTTTAAAACCTGTATTTGGATTCTTAGATGCTTTTTCTTTCCTTGCGTTGTAAGGCTAGAATGTTAATTCTGTGAACGCTAGAGTCCATTAAGTATGTGTTTTGAAGGAGTGTCTGCGGAAAAAAAAAAACAGCTTCTAAGATAACAACTTCCATAACCAAATAAATTTGCAAATCATTGCTTACTCTATTCTTTGCTTAGGAAATTCAATATGTACCTTAGCATATTAAAGGCTTAGCAAAGTTCTGCAGTAAACAAAAAAATAAGAAACAAATTAAAACTAACCTTCCAAACAAATAAGATTACTTATATGGTTGAATTTAGTGTTTTCCAGAGTTGTTTATCTATGCAATCAGTTGGGACCTTTAGGTGAAAGTTAAAGGAAACTCAAACTGGCTTACCAATTAGGCCATTTATCATCTCTCATAAACCGTAAGTAGAGTAGTTTGGGGTAAGTGGTTCAATGGATCAGCAAAATTAGGAAGAACACATGATCTTTCTTCTTTCCACTCTGCCGACATCAACTTTTAATTATTTTTCAAGTTGATACAGTAAAATTCCTACAAAATATGCTTGAACATGAAGAGAGATACCCTCTGTATAGGAAAGGAGAATAAAGTGAACACCTGACTTTGCTGCAGACCCCAGCACCAGACCCATGCAGTAAACCCCAGCCCCAGGCTCCACGTTGACCTCTGTGAACCAAGCCTCTAGGATAATCCCCTCAGATGTAGGTTCCAGGCATACCCCAGT
The DNA here is from genome assembly GCF_000951045.1 of Mandrillus leucophaeus. Taxonomy (NCBI): domain Eukaryota; kingdom Metazoa; phylum Chordata; class Mammalia; order Primates; family Cercopithecidae; genus Mandrillus; species Mandrillus leucophaeus. Next base: position 2,628,030 of record NW_012105220.1, on the reverse strand, counting down.
AGCGGGCTAGCCCCTTTGACCCAAAAATCCAAGCCTGTTCCTGCAACCCCAGGCACCAGGTACAACCCAGCACTAGGCCAGATCTAAGCTCCAGGTAAGTACCTCCAGACGCAGACTGCAGGATGACCTCCACAGTCTCAGGCGCCAGCCCTATACCTATAAACCCTGGAGCAAGGCTAGGCCCCAACAGACTCAGAACCAGACCCATTTCTGCAGATTCAAGTACTAGACCCACCCCAGTACTAGTCTCACCCTATAATGTAGAGCCAAGGCTTGTTTCAGTACCAGGTTGTCCCCTGTGGACCTTGGCTTCATGTTGACTCCCATAGACACAAATCCCAGGGTCACCTCTGCAGAACTAGTCACCAGACCTGCCTAACCAGTCCCATGCTGTACACCCACCCCAGTGGACCCAGATTCCAGGCCTGTTGTTGGTGACATGGGGAACAGGATAATCTCCCCTTCCTTGAGCACTACAGCAGAAATTTTGCCTGCAGTCTCCCCAGACAGTCTGCCTGGAATCTCTGGCCAAGCTGAATCATGAAGGACCTCTTTGTCAAATCTACTTTGTAAAGACAGAAAGAGGTGTGTATACATCTTAAAATGAGTGGATACTAATGAAAGGCCAAAAGATAAAACAAACACACAAAAAAAACAAACAAAAGACAGAGAAGCATTACACCACCAAATGAATAAAATAAAGCACCAGTAAGAGACTCCAAATAAATGGAGATTTACAAACTGCCTAACAAATTCAAAATAATTGTTTTAATGAAGCACAGTGAGCTACAAATGAACACAGACAACAGACAACGTAACAACAACGGGAAAGCAACACATTAAAAAATGACAAGTTCGACGAAGAGATGAAAACTATTAAGAACCAAACAGAAACTCTGGATCTGAAGAACACAGTGACTGCCTTGAAAAAATTCTATAGCAATGTTCAGCATCATACTTGATCAAGCTGAATACTCAGTGAGAGATGTCAGCAAGGTGGTGGAGAAGGAGATCCCAGGCATCACCCACCCAGGAAAAATAACACACAGTTATCTATGAATGAAAATAATTACGGGAGAGCACAAACATCTAGTTAAGAATGTTCAGCAACAGAGGGGAACACAAAACCCAGGGATAACTTCACACACACACACACAAAATGTGAGAACAGTTTTCTTTTGCCTGCTTAATCTCATTGACAGACAATGCGATTGGCCAATTGCTCGGCACCAAGCGGAAACTCCCAGCACATAAGTTCCTATGGACAGAAAAAGAAGATTAAGGTGAACTACCAAGTTTCCCAGACTTTTGGGGCATTACATGAAGGATTGATTTATGTTTCAACCTACCCAGATCACAGAGACAGCATAGCTGACTCATCTGGATATAGCTGGGAGCAAAGAAAAAGGGAGTCATCAGTATCATCCATGTGATGAGAACCACTGTGGTCCCTAGTGACCTGCTCTGTGAGGAACCTCAGAAGCCTTTGTTGTTGAGAACTTCAACAGCCCTTACAGTGGCTGAGGAGCCCCTGCAGCTTTCACTACTGAAGACCTCACAGAATCCAACTGCCTGAGCCACTGCTACAACTGTCAACCACACTGGAGCCTTCCAGCTGACACTGTCATGAGCTCCCTGATCCTAGCATCAATTGCAGCACCATACAAGTGCCCACAAATGATCTAACCCCCACCACTGACACTGGCTCCCACTTCCATGAGTAGGCTTGTGGCTTACCTCAGAACTGTATGTATGTGTGCAGCTAAGCCTGACTGCTGCTGCCCTTCCCTATGACTATGTGAACACTCATGCAAATAGCTTCTGCAGCTGCATATGTGCATGCCAAAGCCCTACCCCCACATCTATGTGAACACGTGCAGCCAGCCCTGACCCTCATTTCTGGTCCCCACTGCCAATCTCATGTTTGCAGTTGGCTCTAGCAGTATGTATTTACATGTATTCATGGCCCTGAGTCCTGTGACTGCATGTTTACATCATGCTTCCACCTGTAATTAGCCACAGAGCCTGTTGCTGTCCTCGCCATCAACACTGCACATGAACTCACAGCCAGTGTGTCCCCTTGGACTTGGAATTGCTACATACCCTTGCATGGCTGAAAGAATTGAGATTGGCAAAATGTCTGTACTATCCAAAGCAATATACAGATTCAATACAATTCCTATCAAAATTCCCATGGTATTTCTATTTATTTCATGTTTTCATTTTTAGAAACAGGGTCTCACTCTATTTCCCAGACTGGGGTGCAGTTTCGCAATCATAGGTCACTGCAGCCTCAAAGTCCTGGACTCAAGCAGTTCTGTCCCTCAGCCTCCTGGGTAGTTAGGACTACACGTACATGCCACTGTGACTAGCTAATTTTATTTCTTAAAATTTATTTTAGAGATGGAGTCTTGCCTTGTTTCCCAGGTTGATCTCGAACTCCTGGCTTCAAGTGATACTTTCATCTTGGCCTCCAAAAGTGTTGAGATTACATGCATGAGCCACCTCACCCAGCTGCAATGTCATTAGAAAATCCTAAAATGTATATGGAAGCACAAAAAACCCAAAATAACCAAAGCAAACTTGAGTAAGAAGAATAAAACTGGAGGTAGCCAGATTATTTCACTAAACTCTACCCTACTTATTTCAAAATACACTATAAACTATAGTGATCAAACACCATGGGATTGGCATAAAAACAGACATATAGATCAATGTAACAAAATATAGAGCTCATAAATAAATTAACCTATTTATTATTAATTGATCTTTGCCAAAGCTTCCCTTCCAAGAACAGACAATGAAGAAAAGATGGTCTCTTCAATAAAAGGTGTTGGAGGAACTGAATATTTACATAGAAAAGAAGAAAATTGTCCCTTTTCTCACACTACATGCAAAAATAAGCTTCCAATTGATTAAATACTTAAACATAATATGCGAAACATTAAAATGCCTAGCAGAAAACATAGAAGGAAAATGCATTACATTAGCCTGGGCAATTAATTTTTTTTTGGTATGACCCTGAAAGCACTGGCAGCAAATAAAAAAATAGACAAATTGCATTGTGACAAACTATTCGGTTGGTGCAAAAGTAATGGCACCTTTTACCATTGAAAGTAATAGCAAAAAACGCAATTACTTTTGCATCCATATTTTTAAAAAAATTGCACAGCCAAAAAAAAAAAAATCAAATGAATAAAGAGACAATATAAGAATGTGACAAAATATTTTCAAACCATGCTTCTTCCAGGGGGTTAATATAGAGAGAGAACTTAAAAAAACTAATAACAAGAAAACTAATAGCACAGTTATAAAATGGGCAAAGGACTTCAATGAACATTTCTCACAAGAAAACATAAAAATGGTCAACATGTATATGAAAATGTTCTCAACACGACTAATCATCAGAGAAATGCAAATCAAAGCCATCATGATATTACCTCACACCTGTTAGAATGACTATTAGCAAAAAGACAAAAAATAATGAGTGCTTATACACTGCTGTTGGGAATTTAAATTAGTTCAGCTATTCTGGAAAACATTATGGAGGCTCCTCAAAAGATGAAAAATAGTACTTTCATATAATCACGCAAACCCACATCTAGGTATATATCCAAAGAAACCGAAATCAGTGTCTTGAAAGATACCTGTATTCCTATGTTAACTGCAGCATTATTCACAATGTTCAAGATATGGCATCAATCTAAGTGTTCACTGACAGATGAATGAATAAAGAACATTTAATGGAATATTACTTAGCCTTAAAAATGAAGAAAATCGGCCAGGCATGGTGGCTCACACCTGTAATCCCAGTATTTGGGAGGCCGAGGCGGGTGGATCACCTGAGATCAGGGGTTCGAGACCAACCTGGCCAACATCATGAAACCCAGTCTCTACTAAAAATACAAAAAATTACTTGGGTGTGGTGGTAGGCGCCTGTAATCCCAGCTACTCAGGAGGCCTGAGGCAGGAGAATCAGATGAACCTGGGAGGTGGAGGTTGCAGTGAGCTGAGATCGAGCCACTCTACTCCAGCCTGGGCAACAAGAGTGAAACTCCATCTCAGAAAAAAGAAAAGAAAAGAAAAAAGAAAAGAAATGAAAAGAAAAGAAAGAAGAAAGAAGAAAGAAAGAAGGAAGAAGGAATAAAATAAGGAAGAAGGAAGAAGACCCTGTCATCTGTGACAACATGGGTGAACTTGGTGGATATTATGCTACCTGAAATAAGCCAGCAATCCCCCTCCCCCAAAAAAATACTGCATAATATCACTTATATGTGGTAAGGTAAAGGCTGACATCATAGAAGCAGAGAATAGAATGATGGTTGTCTGGGGCTGGGGTGTGGGAAATGGGAGATTTCGGTCAAAGGTTAAAAAGTTTCAGTTATTCAGGATGAATAAATTCTGGAACTCTAATACACAGTATGTTGAAATAAAATTAGTAATAGTGTATTGTGTACTTAAAATTTGCTAAGAGAATAGATCTTAAATGTTCTCACTACAAAAACAAACAAGCAAAAAATGGTAGCTGTGTGTGGTGATAAATACATTAATTAGCTTTATTGCAGTAATCATTTTACAATATATGTGTATATCAAAACATCACATTGTATACTGCATATGTATTTTTGTCAATTATACACCAAATATCAACACTTTTTATTGGTCAATAATACTTCAATGAACTGGAGATAAAATAAATAAAATAATATAAATGACACTCAAAATTTTTAAAAGAACTTTGGAAATGTTTTTGACATGCTAATTGACCTATGTAATTCTACATAGTAGTATTAAGGGACATTTTTCATATAATAAAATGGGTTTCATTTTGACACATATCTCAATATTCAAACTTTTAATTTTAATTTGATGTCTAATATCTCCTAATTCAAGCAAATATAAAAGAAATTTTAAGATATTTAAAATACACTGTCTCAGCAGTACATCAAAGGGAATAACATTTCTAAATGACCAGGGGCCAAGCATTACTTAAACATTTAGTGGTAGGATTTATTTTCTGTCTTGATTAAAAATTTACAACTAATTTTGCATTTCTTAGAACACAGCAGAATCTTGAGCTGAATAGTTTCATAATTAATATCTGCATTTTGAAAATTCAGTCACAACTGACAGTTGTGGGTTTTTATTAGTCCATTTTCTGATGCTTATAACAGAATATCTGAAACTGCAGAATTTACATATATATTTAAATTTAATATATAAACATATTAAATATATTATTGAATTATATAAATTCAATTATATAAAAGAAACATATATATATAAATTTCTTAAAGTTCTGAAGGCTGAGAACCCCAAGGTCTAGCGAAAGCCTTCTTGCTGTCAGGCATTCTCTGTAGAGTTCTGAGGTGGTGCAGGGTATCACATGGTGAGGGGCCTGAGCTTGCTCAGGTGCTGCCTCAAGTCTTTCTCCCTCTTCTAATAAAGTCACCAGTTCCCCTTCCATGATTACTTCCCATTAATCCATTTATGGGGCAGAGTCCTCATAATTTAATCACTTCTTAAAGGCCCCAACTCTCAATACCGTCACATTGAAGATTAAATTTCAACCTGAGTTTTGGAGGGGATATTCAAACTAGAGTAGTGTTCTTTTAATTTTTTCCAGAAAGTTAAGGAATTATGGAATTCAAGTCATATTTAGAACTATAACAGGCAAGCAAATACCTAAATAACAGTAAGTTGATCAATTTTGTGTTTATTAGACACAGTTTAACTATCCTATGATGTCATTAATGCTCTGAACTCCATCTTTTCAGACCAACCTTGAAAAACAAGCTTTTGTTTGTTTCTTTGTCTGTTTGTTTGTAATGATAGCAAGATTGTTTCTGTTGCCCAGGCAAGCGACCATGATGGCTCAAAGCAGATATAAGGAGAGAAAATAGATGGGACAGTGCTAGACACATCGTGTTTCTTTTAATTGAGAAAGGAAATACTTTTTCGGAAACATTTGTAACAAACTTATTCTTTGTTGTTCAGAATTGGACTATCTGTATCTTGGAGTGATGCTGAGAAAACGAGAACAAGAATTGCTCTAATTGTCTTATGTTTCAATGTCTAAATTTGTTCACATTTCCATTGCAAAATAAATGAGATTCTGTTAAGAAAGGTGATATTTTTGATCTTGCCTCAGCAACATTGTCTGCAACACCTGCCTAATTCTCAGATGCTTGATGCTTACAGGAAAGGCATATGAATAAACTCAAGTTTAAATTTGTTTCTTCTCTTTATTGGTGATGGGATGTTGAACAAATTACAGAAATAAAAGAACCCTTCAGTAATTGAAGCAATTAAAAGAAAGCTTTCCAGACTCCTCCACTGTATGTTTTCGTCTACCATCTTCTGTATCCTCACACTTTTTCTTACTGCCTGATACCATAGTTGGATTGTCTGTACTCCCATCTAAAGCCTTCTGTATACTTTTCCCTAGTTCTTAGACCTTCTTGCCTATTCAAGTATATAATTCCAGCCATCCTCCTCTACCTTTTTCTGTACCATTAATTTTATTTTCTACTGAATCTTTTTCATCAGTGTACCCATTTTTTTCTTCCATCTTCTTCCCTTTTCTTGAAAGCTTTCACATCACTTTTGTGTTCTCCTTTGTAACTAGCAATACTTGAAAAAGTAACCTACATTCATGTATCAAACTTGTAAACTTGTTTGAGAATAGCCACAACTTTAAAAACAATACCCAGGTATGTCAAAGTTTAAAGGCAGAAAAAGATAATGTTTTCCTGTGTCTTAATGACAGGAGTACACTGCTCACTATCAATCATTGCCAGAATTTGCTCTTATCATGATGATTAAGCAGTGGAACTGGGACCACCATAATTGCATTAGAGCAATTTGGAATAAGCTTATTTTGAAATGTGTTGACAAACAGAAGAGAGTAGATATTTGGGAAAAACTCAGTGAAATGGTAGCATAGAAGAAAGGACAGATATTGAATAGACAGTCGACAGTGTTTGTATTACTCATTGTCTTTTCAATGACCTAGTTAGTTGGGTAATAAATGTATTTATTAGGCCAGGTATGATGGCTCACACCTGTAATCCCAGCACTTTGGGAAGTGCAGGCAGGAGGATCACTTGAGGTCAGGAGTTTGAGACCAGCCTGGCCAATATGGTGAAACCCCATCTCTACTAAAAATGCAAAAATTAGCCAGCTGTGGTGGTGCGTGTCTATAATCTCAGCTACGCGGGAGGCTGAGACAGGAGAATCACTTGAACCCAGGAGGGGCAGGTTGCACTGAGCAGAGATTACACCACTGCTCTCCAGTCTGGGTGACAGACTGAGACTCTGTCTCAGGGGGAAAAATATATATATATATATACGTGTGCACACACACACACACATATATCTGTCACAAAATGGGCATAATTTCTGGAAAAACATTATTTTCTTATTAGAATATTAGCAGTGAATATTGCACAAACCACTGGTGTTCTGTGAAACCACAATTTAGAGTGCACCAATGAATAGAAATGACATAGTGTAAAAAGAGTCAGAGGAAGAATTATACATGACTTGGACATGTACTATGGTTTGGATTTGTGTCCCCACACAAATCTCATATTGAATTGTAATATCCAGGTGTTGAGGGAGAGACCTGGTGGGAGGTGACTGGATCATGGGGTTGGTTCTCCCCATGCTGTTCTCATGATAGTGGGTTCTCATGTGATCTGATGATTTTATAAGTGTTTGGCAGTTCTCTCTTGCTCACTTTCCTCTCTCTCCTGCCACCATGTGAGAAGGTCCAAGTTTGCTTCCCCTTTGCATTTCCACCATAGTTATGTTTCCTTAGGCCTCCCCGGCCATACTGAACTGTGTCAATTAAACCTCTTTCCTTTATAAATTACCCACTGTTGGGTATTTCTTTATAGCAGTGTGGAAATGGACTAATACCGTACGTTTATAATAACTCGTTTGTCTAATAAGTTAAACATGAAGTTATTTCAGAATTGAAAATGCAGTGAACGCTAAAAACAAAAAAAAAGACACAATGGAAAGAAAAATACATTTTAAACCCCCCAGAAATTAGTCATGACAAAAAGAGCTCCATATTCCTTTAGAAAGTAACTCTTAAACTTAGTTAGGTTGCATAGTTCACTTAAAATAATGATACTGTGTCCAGAATTGGTGGGCTCCTGGTCTCACTGACTTCGAGAATGAAGCCGCGGACCCTCGGGGTGAGTGTTACAGTTCTTAAAGATGGTGTGTCCAGAGTTTGTTCCTTCAGATGTTCAGATGTGTCTGGAGCTTCTTCCTGCTGGTGGGTTCGAAGTCTCACTGTCAGTAGTGAAGCTGCAGACTTTCGTGGTGAGTGTTACAGCTCTTAAAGGCAGCGTGGACCCAAAGAGTGAGCAGCAGCAAGATTTATTGCAAAGAGCAAAAGAAATGCTCCCACAGTGTGTAAGGGGACCCCAGCTGGCTGCCAGCCTGCTTTTATTCCCTTATCTGACCCCACCCCCCACCCACATCCTGCCGATGGGTCCATTTTATGGAGAGCTGATTGGTCTATTTTACAGAGAGCTGATTGGTCCATTTTGACAGAGTGCTGATTGGTGTGTTTACAATCCTTGAGCTAGACACAGGGTGCTAGACAGAAACTCCAAGTTCCCACTAGGTTAGCTAGATACAGAGTACCAATTGGTGTATTTACAAACCTTGAGCTAGACACAGAGTACTGATCGTTGTGTTTACAAACCCTGAGCTAGACAGTGTGCTGATTGGTGCGTTTACAATCCTTGAGCTAGACAAAGAGTGCTAGAAGGAAACGTTCTCCAAGTCCCCACTAGGTTAGCTAGATACAGAGCTAGCTAGATACAGAGTACCAATTGGTGTATTTACAAACCTTGAGCTAGACACAGAGTGCTGATTGGTGTATTTATGATTCTTTAGCTAGAGGTAAAAGTTCTCCAAGTCCCCATCCCCCTCAGGAGCCCAGCTGGCTTCATCTAGTGGATCCTGCACTGGGGCTGCAGGCGGAGCTGCCCGCCAGTCCCAAGCCCTGCGCTCCTCAGCCCTTGGGCTGTGGATGGGACCAGGCGCCACGGAGCAGGGGGCGGCGCCCATAAAGGAGGCTCCATCTGAGTGGGAGCCCACTGCAGGGGGAGGAGCTCAGACATGGGGGGCTCCAGGTCCCAAGCCCTGCCCCGCAGGGAGGCAGCTAAGGCCCAGAGAGAATTTGAGGGCAGCGCTGGGAGGCCAGCGCTGCTGGGGGACCCGGTGCAGTCTCCGCAGTTGCTGGCCCAGGTGCTAAGCCCCTCACTGCCTTGGGCCCGTGGGGCCAGCCAGCCGCTCCCTGTGCGGAACCCGCGGAGCCCGCGCCAGTGCCCGGCGGAGCTCGCACTCTCCCGTGAGCACCGCGGCAGCCCCGGTTCCCGCCTGCACCTCTCCCTCCACGCCTCCCTGCAAGCAGAGGGAGGCAGCTCCAGCCTCAGCCAGACCAGAGAGGGCCTCCCACGGTGCTGTGGCGGGCTGAAGGGCTCCTTAAGCGCCCCCAGAGTGGACACCGAGGCTGAGGAGGCGCTGAGAGTGACAACTGCTAGCACATTGTCACCTCTCAATACTAATAAAGTATAATGATTATTATTATTTTGGAATATTTAAGAGAGATGTTTAGATAATAATGAATTCAAACTAATGTAATTATTGATTAAGTTATTTTTAGCCTTACAAAAATATTTAATTGCCTGTGCTATCATCCTAGGATATATGTTTCTGGCTTTGTCAGGGACAAATTTATTTTTAGATTCCTGACCCTTTTATAGGTATAAACAAGCTAGATAGCACAAACTAACCTAGCAAGGAATAAAAGTGAATGATGAAGAAAAAAGCCAAAATATTTTATCAGCAATCCTGCGCATGAATGGTGATCACGTGGATCATGACTTCCTAGGACTATGATACTTCCTTTTCCTTGTTTTAGCAAACATCAGAAGATATGATCCTAGCAATACTACCTGGCAGGCCAAAAAACTGAAACAGAGGAAACTGAACTCAATATTTCTCCAAAGGGTCTGTAGAAAATCTGTTGTTTGATGTAAAAACCACAAACCACACCTTCTTCTTTGGAGAATTATAAATCCTGACCCTTTGAAATATAAATATAATTCAGCTACCATGTTCCAGAAGAAAGTGAAGTCCAAAGGGAGAGGGCTAGAGTTGGTAATAATACTTCATTATCCTTCAAATATCCTAACTGGGAAATATGTGTGTGTGTTTGTGTGTGTGTGTGTCTGCCTTTGTGTGTGGTATGTGTTTGATGGCTATCAATATAGAGTACGACTATTATTTCTGATAAAAAGAAATTAGAAAATATGAGGGACCAGGTTCTAAAATAGGGTGGATTCTTCTCTGGTACCCTGAACTGGAGGTATGTTAAAGTTCGGAGCAGAACCAAACTGAGTATCGACTAATTTGGGTGAAATAAGTCTGAGTGTGATTATTTCGTGGATGCTAGAAGTTAAAACCTAGTATTGGAATAAAGTTAGGTGTAATTATTTCATGGATACTAGAACCTAACAGTATGTTTTCTCTGCTTAAGGAAGTACCAAACTAGGAAGGAAAAAAGAAAGAAAAGTTATGTCTCCCACTGGAATATAAGTTTTATGAAGGATCTTTGTTTTGCTCACTGCTGTATTTCAAGTGCCTGACATGTAAAGGGTTCTTAATATTTATTGAGTGAACCACACAAAGTAATCCCTAACAGTTGTAAATGTGTCTCCTAGGTTTGTAAGAATAGGTGCTGTTGGCTCAACAAGAAAAATCTGTTTTTGAATTGAACATCAACTAATATTCTGTAAATTTCCATCTTAAGGACTAGAGGCACATACAACTCTTCTAACTGAGGATTAATTTTCTTATTAGTTAACTCTGACTTTCAAACTGTGTTCTCTGGAAGCAGAAATTCACAATTCTGAATTAGCCTAAAATGAGCATGTGCTGCACCTGGAAACAATTAAGTAGCAGGGCTGTTTGAGGAGCGCAGGTGTTCTGGCAAGCAGCAAACTTCCATTCTCTGTAACGAGCTGAAGATCCTGATTAATTGACTTGATTTTAACCTCAAGTAATGTCCACTGAGTTGCTAAGAGAAAAGAGATGACAATGAACTTCAGTTACAAGGGGAGAGGTAAGAGCCACTATGTATTTATGTGAAAAATAAACCTAATTCATCTTAGGAGGATATATAAGAAGGTATTACTATTAATAATTCTGTGGATTATATGAGTATTTTTTTCTTTTATTCTCAGCATAATTCAATGAAAATAATGAATCTCATAATGGAGTTGTGAAAATTTCATTTATTTGAGAAAAAAAAAAAAGATTGTCTCCAGAATCAGCTCTTGAGGAATCTATATTTTTCTGAAATCTATTTGCTTTTATTTGCTTGTAATCTATTGTAAGAAATTTGAGATGATGTTTCTAGGGAAAGAGATTAATACATATGTATAAAAGTAGTCCATTATTAATGCTAAAATAATTATTTCCCTTTCTGGAAAACATTGTAGTTTATACTAATTATATTGTTAAATATAGAGATATTCTAAATTTGTGGTAGTTTTATAACTAGCACAGGCAAGATATTTAGCAAAACCCATAGTGGTTGATTTATCACAGATGCAACATTGAAATTATTATTTATTTATTTATCCAATAGGTTTGTATCTGATAGCTTTTTGGAGCTGCTAAAACCAAGAGGAAGCTTCTAAAAATTAAATTCATATGCTTCCTTTTACATCTAACTTACCTTTTTTAAAGGATATTTAAGTGACTGCCTACCATTTCTCTTCTCTCCTTCTTCTGCTAATAATTAACTACTTTTGAAATCATAATATGCAACTCTTGTTTATTTTATGTTAATTTTATCAACTAGACAAGGTTACGGCAGAAAAAAGTTTCAGAGCATCAGCACAAAATCATTTTTAAAAGATTGTCTATTGGTTATAATTTCTAGGAAGAAAAAGAATACAACTATGTCTTTATTATCACAGAGATGCATTCTAATGACTATTGCATTTACTGTAACTTCATTTCTGAAATTCGAAAGTAAAATTGCAATGCTTTTTGTCTGTAGTATGAAAGAAGTATATTGAGTGTGTTTTAATTACTAAAAAATATATATGAATGATGGGAGGCCTTTAATGATAAAAATTAATTTGCCATGCTCTACCTTCTTTATACATATCAGCCGTTATACAAATCAGTTTGTCTTCATTCTTGTTCAGCAGCCAGCCTTGTTTAAAAACTCTGATAACAAAATATTTCTTTCCTACTTCCTATAGTCCCTGTCACCTTTATTGCACATACCACCTTCTAAAGTACTATATCTTTTCTATACATTTTATAATTCATTTTTATTGTTTTTCTCTCTCTTCCTGCTTGAATTCAAGCTTCAAGATCTAGAAGAATTGCTGATAGTAGATCATAGATAGTTTTTTTTTGTATAAGGAAATAAATGAATAAAGGTATTCCAAAGGCAATAGCTCAAACCTTAATACTACCATTTTCTAGTTTTATGATAGTAAATCATTTAATTATTTTGAATCACAGTTGACTATCCAAGCCATGAAGAAAATATTTATAATAGTTATTATCATTAATTAAACATATCATCTGTTGGTTATTTACTAAAAGTCAGAAAGTATATTTTCATTATATCACCATGACATAATGTCATTAGTGATATAATTATCATCTTTACAACCATTTTGAATGTAACAAAACCTAAACTCAAATTATTCAGGTGAAGTAACTTTCAAAAGATCACATAACTAGAAAAAATGAGGGGTGCACAACATCAAGCCTGAGCTATATTGGCTGTGCACTTTTAATGAACAAATTTCCAGATACATGAATCGGAATATGTATTGTAGAATTAAAAGCAACCTAAAAGTGTAAAAACTCAAATCAAGTTATTCCCGTGTTCTTTTTGATGCCTCAAAATGAGTACAGCAGGTAATGCACTCTTATACAAGATTTTAAAATCTTGGCATATGGATTTCCAGTGGTTTCAATGTTCTGATAACATCCTAAAGATAAAATGATAGCATAGAACACAAATATAATGTTTTCTTTCCCCAAATTACAGATACTTGTTTGGCAACTCTGTAGATATATTATAAGTGAAAAAGTAGAGGCTACACAGAAGCAGAGGGAACAGAGACAAAAGGGAAACAAAATGAATGAATAAATCACATACCTCTTCATCCTTTAGTGTGATATAGACTTCAAGAGTGGTTGAGGGTTAGGAAGTAATTGTTAGGACTTGCCCAACTCATTAAAGCCTATCAGCCGCTCTTGATATAGGAAGCATAATAGAAGAATAGTAATGCAGGAACTAAAATGTCTTCTGATCCCCACAGACTCTTCTTTTCCAGGTTTGCAATTATCTACATAAAATTACTTTTTGTTTATAGCATTTATAATAGTTAAGCATTTTTATAAAGGAGCTTCATATTGTTCTAATATTCATCATATAAGGCATCATACCATTCTTCAATGTTTGCTTCCTTTTGTAATCTTCCTTGTATGTGAAATATAGTTTTAACTACATTTAAAATCATTAAAAAGATCTGAAGAAAGCAATGATCAAATGGTATTAGACTATAGTTCCCAGGATTTTAAAAATAAACTCTTAAATTTTACCACAGGTTAGATTTACAAAATGAAAAACAACCAGAAACAAAACAAAACAAAAAACAAAGATAGCATACAAAGTTCCCAAATATGCCACATCCAAGTTCCCCTATTAGCTTCTTACGCTGGTATGAAACATATGTTTTAATTAATGAACTAATATTCATACATTATTGATAACTAAAGCCCATAGTATTCATGTTTTCTCATTTTTTATCTAGTCCTTTTTCTGTTTCAGGGTCCATCCAGGATATTACATTACACTTAATGGTCATGTCTCTTTCAGCTCCTCCTAGCTGTGAGAATTTCTCAAACTTTTCTTCTTTTTAATGACCGTGACAGGTTTCAGGAATCCTGGTCAGGCATTTTGTACAATGTCCCGCAATTTGGATTTGTCTGATGTTTTTCTCATAATTAGACTGAGGTTATGTGTTTTTGAGAGAAAGACTACAGAGATAAAATGTCACTTTTATCACAACATGCCAAGGGTACATATGGTCAACCTGACTTATCACTGTTGATGTTGACCTTGATCACCTGCACGAGGAAGTATTTGTTAGGTTCTTCACTATAAAGTTACTCTTTTTTTTTCTTCCTTTCCATTTTGTAATCATTGGAAGAAGTTTCTGTGTGTGGCAAGTAGGAAGTAAATGTTTTACCTTCTTAAGGACAGACTATACGAGCTATTTGGAATTCTTCTACGTGAAAGATTTGTCTAGTATCCCAATTTATGATTTATTTATTTGTTAAATCATTCACTTTGATCAATGTGGTCTCATTGATACCTAGATTTTTTGTGACAAACATGTTATTTGATTACACTTAAATATATAGGCTTTATTCTATAGAAATAATGTATTTAAACTTGATACATGCTTTATGAGGATTCTGATGAACTTATAAGTTAACTTAGGAAGAATAATGACTGTAGAACATTGAGTCTTCATGTTAATGAACATGATATAACCTCTTTTTATGTTCTTTTAACTTTTGTTTTAATTTCAGGAGTACAAGTGCAGGTTTGTAACATAGGTAAAGTTGTGTCCTGGGAGTTGCTGTACAGATTATTTCATCACCCAGGTATTAAGCCTAGTACCCATTAATTATTTTTCCTGTTCCTCTCCCTCCTCCCACCCTCCACCCTCCACAAGGCCCCAGTGAGTGTTGTTCCCCTCTGTGTCCATGTGTTCATAAGTGGGAATCATATTCTTTCATCTTTTTTTCATTCCTTTTTCTTTAGTAAGGCCTTTAGAACCTTGTAATAGTGGTTGGCAAATATATTCTATAGAGGGTCAGACACTAAAACATTTTTGGTTTTGCAGGACATATGATAGGTAGCACAACTATGTGAAAGCATCCAGGGAGAATATGTTAACAATTAAGTGTAGATGTGTCCAACAAAACTTTATTTACAAAAGCAAGTGTGACAGATTTGGCTCACAGGCCACAGATTGCTGACCCTTGTCTTAGAACACTAATTTAATGTCTCATTTCTTCTTTAAGATTTTTACTCACAGATCCTCTTTCTATCCCCCAGTGTCCTCTTCCCTAAAGGATAACTTTAGTCTTGTGTATTCTTAACTGTCTTTCCTATAAATGGGTGACTTTATATTTTATTGGCAATTTACAAGTTTTAATGGAAAAGAAGTGGCTCATAATAAAAGAATATTAACCCTGAGTTTAAGAATTTGGAGATTAACAAATATAACAGCTTTCTCTGAATTGACTTTGGTTTAAGGCAGAATTAAACACCCTGGGAAAAGATACTTGATTTATCAGTTATGTCTTCGTGAACCAATGATGTGGTTGTCATTTGGAGTTGGGGATGTGAAGACCAACAAATGGAGGGAAAGTTGACTCTGACAATTGAGTAACTCAGTCAAGTTCTTGTAGGCTAAGTGATTTTTGAACACTTTTGCAGATTTATATACATTGTTGTGACACACGTATTACAAATAAAAGCCAAATGATTCAGAAAACAAACTGAGCAACACTTTAAGGAATTATTTTCTTCCTTTTCATACCCAAACTACATAAAGCTCAGTTAATATAAACATTGTATTAAGGATAAAACATCTATAAGTTGATTAGCTACAATAGCTCTGGTCTATTCAAATGTGTTAGTTCTGAAAGGACATTGCTGCACCTAATTTGATTTCCCCCTGAGCAGTACATGATGTGTTATTTGATGCCCTTCAAAGGACACGATTAGCTGAACTATAAAGTGTCTGATTTTATTAGCTTTACTGGGTTTTATCAGTTTGTAAATGTGTTATTTTTTCTATTTATTGTGCCTATGGGATCCAGAGATAGAGTAAGCATCAAGTCAATATGTTTTGGGGAGGCAGCCATGGCTATACTGTAACACTTACACTGTGTCGCGATGACATTGAAGGTGGAGTCGTGGGCGCTGTAATGTCAGGAGCATTTATCAAGGCAATTTTTCAATGCTGTAAACCTTAACCATGACATTGAATTCAACAGTAGGCTTTTACTCTAAATAGAACCAAGTGTTCCTGGGCTGCACTGCTAACACTCCTCTTTAACTGAATAAAAAGTAGTCAATTAAAAAAATATATGTCACACAGGTGGTCAGAGGAGAAAAAAAAACAGAGGTGTTGGGCTGAGTTACCATGTTTAGGTTTTTTTGATAAGAGAAAAACCAGGTTCAATTTTAGTTAAAGTAAAATGGACAGGCTTCAGCAGCACACAAAAATGCCATCAACCCTTTTCTTTTAATTGGAATACAAAGCCCATACACTTATTTAACTAGATAGCTTGGCAGGAAACAATTTCACTGCCATGTATTCAAAGGGTGCCAAACCAAATGACATAATCAGCACTGACGATGCTCGGAATAGTTAACAGTTGTTTGTGGAGTTGAGTTCCTCTATTCTTTTCAGGTTGCCTTGCATTTTGTTTTCTCAGTGCTTATTCAACCAACTTATAATGCATCAAAGGTATATATTGCACTTATTGTTCCAGCAATTAATTCATTTAAAATAATGCCTTCTCACTTTTGTTTTAATCTTTGCCAGTCCTATGACTACTGTTTTCTTTTCATCTGGAATAAAAAAGAAAATCTGAGGTCTCCTGCACGCAACCCTATCCCAGGCATAACTATTCAATTCATTTGATCATTTCTACCAACTTACTCATAGGGGTATGAATATTGCTTGTAAGTGATAGGTATTAATAGAAATTTAAAAATATCACTAAGTATTATTTTATAAGTTTAAGGACCCAAATGCAACTTGTTGCTTGTATGTGTGTGTCTGTGTATCCACATATTTACATTTGCTGTGTGTCTGTTAGCTGAGAACAGAGAGAGACTGTATCATGTGCCAGTTATCCTTCTTAGTACCTTTCCTGTATTGTGTATTAGTTATTATCTCCACTCCACACTACAGCCTTAGAAGACACAAACTATTTTTATACCAGTTCACCCAAGTGATTTGCCTGAAAACCCCACAAGTAAATATGAAGTAGGGCTAAGATATTTGTGAGATGAGGTTTATGATACCAAAAAAAAAAAAAAAAAAAAAGACAATTTAAAAAGTCTATTCAAGACAGCCGTGACTTTTTCAATACAAAGATCTACATTGGCAGTTCTCACATTCCCCGTAGCATTTCTTCTCCCTATGCTTACTTATCCCACCTGATCTGATCTTACTTATCCCACTTTCACAAACAAAACACAAACTCTGAATTTTGTTAGAAAATAGTTTGGTAAATCAGTACTTAACATTACAGTTGAATTAAAGGGGAAGACTGTATGCCTATACTAAGTCATCATATCTTTATTCTACTCCAATGGAAGCAGCTGAAGTTAGGGATCATTTTCTGTTTTCTTGCAAGGAAAGGCATAATATATTCGATAGCAAATTTTTATTGCAGTAATCATTATAAATGTTATTTTTATAGAAGATATCAAATATCTTTTCATTTTTTGATGATACCCTATGACTATGTAATGGAGCATACTATATTTTAACAATTATTAAAACACTTTAAAGTTCAGACAAATGATTTGAATGTGAAAGAATATATACCAACATCAATATCTACTATATCCACGATTTGGACATGGCCTATGCAAAGTATTGTGTTCTTCAACATTGCAGCCAAATGTGAGTCATTGATATTATGTGGCAAGAAGATATTCTCTGCTAAAAGTATTTTTACCCTATAATTAAGGGCATTCAGCATACGTGTATGTGCACACACAGACACTCTCTCTCTCTCTCTCTCTCTCAATTATGTTGCTTTAGTTCATTTCTTTAAAAGACACTTTTCATATGTAAGATAAAATTTAAATAAATGAGCTAGCAATTTAGGTATTGTAGTACTCCAGAGAAATATGGGCACTTAAAAATGTATATGTTTCCAAAAAAAGTCTACAATGATTTCTTTTCTTTTTCTATTTATATGAATTTAAGGGGCTACAAGTGTAGTTTGGTTACATGGATATATTGTTTAGTGGTGAAGTCTTGTCTCCTAGTGTAACCATCACCTGAATAGTGTACATTGTACCATGATGTAATTTCTCATCCCTCACTCCCTTACTAGCTTTCTCATCCTTCTCAGATCCTTAAGTTTCCAATGTCTATTATTTCACACTCTATGTCCATGTGTACACATTACTTAGCTCCCACTTATGAATACACTTCTTCCTTTTTGTCTTCTTAAGTCTTCAAAACGTTGAATTAATTTGGAAAAGTAGCTCTCTAGTCATGCACGAGAAAAGGTATCTTTGATAGACCCTTCAGTTCCCACAGAGAGGTTAGTATCTGTAAGGTTTTATATTTTTGTTTTTCTGAACTTGCATTTAATACGTATTATATGGTAGTCTAATACACTGAGTACAAATTTTAGCATTCTTTTTGCTTTATACTGTCATTAAAAGGGAAGAATAATGTAAGAGTGCTGATTTTCAAAGAAAGTTATTACCTTGCTCATATGGTCACAGAAAACCAAGCTGTGTGTCTTTAAGATCTATTTGTGGCAGAGCACGGTGACACATGCCTGTAATCCCAGCACTTTGGGAGGACGACGTGGGCGTATTGCTTGAGCTCAGAGTTTGAGACCAGCTGGGAAACGTGGACAAACCCCTTCTTTACAAAAAATGCAAAAATTGGTGGAGCCTAGTGGCCTGCACCTACAGTCTCAGTTACTCAGGAGGCTGAGGTGGGTGAATCACCTGAGCCTGGGAGGTCAAGGCTGCAGTGAGCCAAGATTGCACCACTGCACTCCAGCCTGGGTGACAGAGTGAGATCCTGCTTGAAAAAACAAAACAAAACAATCCGTTTTCCTTTAATAATAGAATTATGGCTCATTGATTATGGCAACCACAAATCCCCCCTTTTTTTTTTCTGTATTCTTTGGCTTACTAGTGTTTCTTCAAAATCAATCAACTACAATTATTGTATATCCATTATTTTCTGTTATTGTTAATCAAATAGTCTCTAAATTAAGTGTCCTTTTAAATGTTTCCCTTCTCTATTAGCTAAGAAATATGTGTGAGTTCATGTGCAATAATAGTTTCCATTATTGTGATAATGTATACATATATAATGAATATACTAGCACGTATGCTATATATGTAAAATACATAAAATGTATATATGTGAAATATGTAAATTATTTTTCCTTCCTTATCAAAAACATAAAAAAACTTATACTTTTTTTATGATAAAGCAGTGCTAAAAATCAAATAGGGCAGCAAAAGAGAAACAAGTTATTACAGATTTTAATATATAGGAAATATTTCTTTCTTTAATAGGAAATAACATAAAACTTCATAATTGCAAGGGACAATAAAGGTATTAGTTTTAAAGTTAAAACTGGTTCTTCTGGTAAACAATAGCTATTATTATTTTTGAACTAATTTTAGAATTACAAAAATAAAGTAGAAAAAACCTGAAGACTTTCTTTATGCCCATTTTCCAGGATCCCCAAATGTCCACCTTTGCCACGTTGCCTTTATCATTCTATTTTTCTCTGAAATGCTTGCGAATTGGTTTTAAGCATAATGCTATTTTACCTGTAAATACTTGAACATGTATTTCTTAAAAGCGATGGCATTCTCTTACATAACTCAATATTATTATTAATGTCAGGAAATCAACATTGATGCATTGTTAATATTCAAATGCTAACAATTTTTTTCACTAATATTTTACATGGTAAAATAAAAAAAAATACTGATCTGCTACAGAATTCTGTACAGAATTACACCTGGCATATAATGATCATGTTTCATCATTCCTTGATTTGGAGCAGTTGCTTAGCTATTCTCATCACCCTGACATTTTTCATGATTATATGCCATTTTGTAGGATGTCCTTCATTTGGATTTGTCTGATGTTTCAACATGATTTGATAAAGGTTATGCAATTGGGGCAGAAATAACATAGAAGTAATATTGCATCCCTCAAGATGCATTGTATCCAGAGGCATATATAATCTTGATTTGTCCCATTGCAGGTGATGTAAACATTGCTTACTGGATTAAAATGTTGTCTGTCAGGCTTCTCAATTTTTCTTTGAATTAATAGACAACTTGTGGGGACATATTTTGACACTATATAATTTTCTTATTTTTATTGTATTTTGCTCACTGAATTTAGTAATGAAATGAGTATTGTTGAGATACTTTCTAAACCGTGATTTTACTAATTCCATCACGCTCTGTATATTGATTAGTTGAAATTATAGTTAAAAGAAGAGCTTTCCCTTTCCATTTATTTTTTTCATTTGTATGTATCAGTATGGGGTAATGGAATCTTATTTTTTCCGTATAGTTTTCTATTAGTATGAATCTATATCTATTGCTGAAATCGTCTCATATTTGTGTTTTCAAGGGACCAGTGAAAATCCCTTCTAGCTGGGTCTTGTGTCCTTTGTGGTAGGCCCCATAGTTTTCCAAGCATTTCTTTATACTATGGGAATACCTTCTAGGTTTATTTTGTACTTTGTCAGTTCCAAGCTTTTTCTAAGGAGACCGGGAGGCCTGGTTTTCTTGTTGACAATGCTATTTAGAAATCAAGATATGGGACCTAGGTATATTCATTGTTATAGGGGTTTTTAATTTCTAGGGCCTCACAGAAAATAAAGCCAGAGTTCAGAGCTATCTATCTATCATGTATGTGAATTTATAAAACTGTAATGTATGATATACATGTATGTGCTTTGTTTACATGTATGCGGTGCACTTATTAATCCATAAAACTATGTAAACAAAGTTGAGTACAATTCAAATGGTTATGTAATATATTTTTAAAATAATTGTTTTTAGTTATTTCTGTTTAAATCCCATTTCAGGTTTTCCCCTATTCTTGTTTATTCTATGTATTTATTTGGGGAGGCTTATAAATTATTAGCATGGTTCTAAAAGCCAAAATTATACATACAAAAGTTATATAAAAATTTTCACTCCCAAATTTCTCTGTCATTCAAGCTTGTGATTGCCACATTTTTCTTTTTGTGACTAATACATATTTTTGTTATAATTTTTAACATTTGCTATTACAACGTTTCAGCTGTTGTCCTCTTAGCTATATCTTTGGAAAACTTCATGACTGGGGTCTAAAGATAAATTTTTGTGAATAAAATTGTTTAAATATTATAAGAGTTTATAAATTGGTAAATTATCCTCTTAAAAGTGATCTGCTTTTTACAATTGACACATATGCATGAGAATAATCATTTACCTAGGACTTTACCTATGTTTCAGATTACTACATACCTCCCCCAGTTTTATTGTTATTCTTTTTTTTTTTTTTTTTTTTTTTGAGATGCAGTCTCGCTCTGTCGCCCCGGCTGGAGTGCAGTGGTGCAATCTCTGCTCACTGCTGCAAGCTCCGCCTCCTGAGTTCACGCCATTCTCCTGCCTCAGCCTCCAGAGTAGCTGGGACTACAGGCACCTGCCACCACGCCTGGCTAATGTTTTGTATTTTTATGGTCTCGATCTCCTGACCTCGTGATCTGCCTGCCTCGGCCTCCCAAAGTGCTGGGATTACAGGCGTGAGCCACCGCACCCAGCTGTATTTTGTTGTTATTCTAATATGCCTGGCAATAGTTTCTGACGAGTTCAAAAATGTTTTTAAAGGTTTATTGGTCATAACTATTACTTCATTATTTAATTTTTTTCCTTGTAACATGTACTTTTGTTTAGGAGCCTTTTTGTGTTTTCAAGAATATATATGCACAAAAATACATATAGATATGTGCATACACACATACATGCACACATATGTAATTTGTTGAGATGTATGTTATATATCTTTTTTCTATGAGATTTGATACCTTGTTTACATTTTTGTTTATTTACTTAGAATTCCAAATCTATTCCTCACATTAAGGTTATAGATTATTCCCATTTACTTTAATTTTATTGCATCTATTTGCTCATTTCTACAATTTTTCCCCCAACACATCTGGAAGTTATTTTTATATATGAATATCTGACATGAAATATATATCTAACTTTATGCTTTATAAAATAAATAATTATCCAATTAATTCAGCTTTTTGCATTTAATATTCATTTTTTTCTAATTTTACACTGATTTTATCATATGTGAAATACTTCAAGTTACTGAAGTCTGCCAGAACTATTATTCTATTGGTTAGTCTGTATATTGTTCCATATGAATCATACTGAGTTTAAAATTGTAACCCTTGAGAATATCTTAACAGATGCTCTTGGAAGTCACCTAAATTGTTTATGGTTTTCAAAAATATCTTATTTATACTCAGCCATTTATTTTTCCAAATGAATTTCAGACTATTTTTCAAGTTCCAAGTTGTTTGATTAGAATTGAACTAAATATATAAATTAGTGGAGAGAGAACAAGCATCGCTGCATATTAATACTTCTCATTAAGAACTCAATATATATTTTACTAGTAATTTTTATTTTTTATCTGTAGTTTTTTAAAATATTGACGACCACTTTTAATGAAACTTTATCTTGTATTTGTTGCAATAACTGTTTAATTTTCCTAAAATTTGTATTTATTGAAACATAATGGTTGTACATATCTATATAGCATATGTGAAATTTTAATATGAGCATATAATGTGTAATGATCAAATCAAGATAATAGAAATATGCATCACCTATATCGTCTATCATTTCTTTATGTTTGGAACATTCCAACTCTACTCTTTCTCAGACCTTCTCCTAATTCTCTAACTCTTCCTTCTCTGTTGACCAGTTAAATGTTAAATATATCTGAGATTCCCCCTCTGGCACGTCTTTTATTTTATTATGTATATTCGCCCTAGGTAACCACATATGATCATTTGATTTCAACTGTTTTTATATATTAATAATTACAAAAGTTCTGATTTCTCGTTCCATATATGTAATTCCTTATTCAATATCTCTACTTAGTAATTTCACAAGCTTATCAAACATAAAAATAATTATCTGTTGATTCTTAGACCTGATCCCCTCTAATACTTTCCTGAGTGACATAATTATTTATCCAGCCAAACAAGCCAGAAATATTTGAATTAACCTAGACCTCATTTTCCTCTTCTTCTATGTAAAATTGGTCAAATGCTACTCTACTTTAAAAAATAATTTCAAATCTATCTTCCTCTCAATTCTTACTCCCTTTCCTACACTAAAAACTCTATTTCTTTTTTTATTATCATGGTAATTTTCTAAATGGTTTCCCTGATTCTAGACAGGCTAATTACTAAATAAATCATTCCTGGTTTGATAACCTCTTACTCTTATTATTGCATTTGTCAATGACTTCTAAATACATTTTTTTCTTATTGATCCTTTTACCTTAGCCTGTGAACTCATTGAAGGTAGAAATCATCTGCCTTGCTCACTGGTATACAGTAGAGCACTGTTAATGTAGTTGATTCTCAATTAATAATTGAAGAATGGAACCATATGCAAGACACTTCAAAATGTAGTGTTCAAAGTTTATATGGCCTGAGAGTTAAATAGACAGAAAAGAATGGGTTGTAAGATCGGGCAATAATTGATCTACTACTATAAAGTTAGTATTAGTCATAGTTATAAAATAATGCACTTAATAATATTTCTATATGTTCATTAAAGGTATTTGAAAATTAATGTGGCTATTCCAGTCATCTTACTAAGAGGCAGTCTTGAATGGTAGTTGATAGTAGAGACGCTGGAGCCATACTGCTTGTGTTTAAATACCAGAACTGTAATCCCAGACTAATTTTGTCTTGCTTTGCTGTTGTTTGTTTTTAATCCCGCTCTATCTCAATCCTTTAATCTTCAGATAATCTGCTAGAATAAGACTAAATGAGTTTATATAAGACAAGGGCCTAAAACAAAACCTAGCTAATTACAAATGCCATATAGGATTGCTATTATTACTACTACTACTCATTCCTTGTAATGCTTTTACAGCTTTATTTCAAGTTTATACAAAAGTTATTGTCATAAACCATAAGTTGGAAAGTATTTTAAAGTGGAACATTCTATAAAGTTATTGTTTCAATCTGGATTCTTGTTATTCAGTTCTATTAATACATTCCACTCTATTGTCTCCCCTTCTCCAAACCTACTTCAGGTTTTTTTGCCTATTAATTTGTGTCTATTGCTGAAACTGAACCAAAAGTTTTGTTGATGACTGTTGTGAGACTTCGGTTCTTGTCTTCTTAGTTTAAAAGAATTTAAAGAGACACGCAGCAAAGGAGATGCAGCATAGAACAATTTATTGAAAAGGGCAAAGAATATTTGAAAAGTTAAATGCAGACTAGACAGTGCACCCAGAGAGAGAAGAGATTCGGGGCAGCCTGCTTGTATGGATGAGACAGCAAAGATTGGCACCGGGGAAACTCCCTTCGTAGAAGTCTTACATGATTACTCACAAGGGGGTGGGGAGAGGTTACTAATAAGCATATTCTGGGTGGTTCTCTGGGTGCACATGCACAGTCCCTGTACATGCTTGGTCATACATCGCATGTCTCATTAGCATCTGAGATCTCCTCCCTGGGTGTGTTTTTGCTATTATAATGAGCAAAGGACAGAGTTTGAGGATAAAATCAAAAAGTTCACATGTTCTCTGCAGGGGAAATTCCCTACTGAAGACACCTTTGCTTCCATGAGCTTAACTACAATACCAATGCTGAGGCTTATTGGTCGCCAGGGATGCCGCGTCCCAAGGACAGGGTTAATTCTTTGGTTACCTATCCGGCCTCAGTTTCCTGATAGGATTAATTTTATTTTAATCATCTCTATGTCTCATCTTCATGCTACACACCTTCAGGGGTGCCCACCTCAGTGCCAGTATTTTATTGAAAGCCCTGTGAATGCTGGAATCACTCTATGTTTCTATTAATCTGCATGCTTATTTTTCCATGTCTATTCCTGTGAACTATGCAGCACAGAGATACTTACTGGTATAAAAATGTTAATTACGGCCCGGCGCGGTGGGTCATGCCAGTAATCAACACTATGGGAGGCCGAGGCAGGTGGATCACCTGTGGTCGGGAGTTTGAGAGCAGTCTGACCAACATGGAGAAACCCTGTTTCTACTAAAAATACAAAATTAGCAGTGCGTGGTGGTACATGCCTGTAATCCCAGCTACCTGGGAGGCTGAGGCAGGAGAATCGCTTGAACCCAGGAGGCGGAGGTTGCGGTGAGCCGAGATCGCATCGCTGCACTCCACCCTGGGCAACAAGAGCAAAACTATGTCTCAAAAAAAGAAAAGAAAAAAAAGTTAATTACATGCCTAACTTATAAACTTTAGATAATTGGAGCTACCCTGAAAATAAAATCAGTCATTATTATGACATATCTTTTCCTGGTTTTTTTGTTTGTTTGTTTTTGTTTTTTTGTTTTGTTTTGTTTTTTTTAATTGGAAGGTAGAACTCTAAATATTTAATTTCATTTTTTCTTTCATGTTCAGAGATAAGCTTCTCTGTTATTCCAGCATAATTTATAATTTTTCTCCAGAAATATGTTACATGAAAAAATGTATTTTACTTTCTTTAATTTAAATACATATAGAAGCGGAGTCCCGCCAGCGCCCGCCCTGGCAGCTGCGGGCTCCGCACCGACCCGCTGGCTTCCCCTCTCCCCTCTCCGCCCCGCCCCGTGAGGTGGACGCCGATCTGTCACCATGGGTAAAGGAGACCCCAACAAGCCGCGGGGCAAAATGTCCTCGTATGCCTTCTTCGCGCAGACCTGCCGGGAAGAGCACAAGAAGAAACACCCGGACTCTTCCGTCAATTTCGCGGAATTCTCCAAGAAGTGTTCGGAGAGATGGAAGACCATGTCTGCAAAGGAGAAGTCGAAGTTTGAAGGTATGGCAAAAAGTGACAAAGTTCGCTATGATAGGGAGATGAAAAATTACGTTCTTCCCAAAGGTGATAAGAAAGGGAAGAAAAAGGATCCCAATGCTCCTAAAAGGCCGCCATCTGCCTTTTTCCTGTTTTGCTCTGAACATCGCCCAAAGATCAAAAGTGAACACCCTGGCCTATCCATTGGGGATACTGCAAAGAAATTGGGTGAAATGTGGTCCGAGCAGTCAGCCAAAGATAAACAACCATATGAACAGAAAGCAGCTAAGCTACAGGAGAAATATGAAAAGGATATTGCTGCATATCGTGCCAAGGGCAAAAGTGAAGCAGGAAAGAAGGGCCTGGCAGGCCAACAGGCTCAAAGAAGAAGAATGAACCAAAAGATGAGGAGGAGGAGGAGGAGGAGGAAGAAGATGAAGATGAGGAGGAAGAGGATGAAGATGAAGAATAAATGGCTATCCTTTAATGATGCGTGTGGAATGTGTGTGTGTGCTCAGGCAATTGTTTTGCTAAGAATGTGAATTCAAGTGCAGCTCAATATTAGCTTCAGTATAAAAACTGTACAGATTTTTGTATAGCTGATAAGATTCTCTGTAGAGAAAATACTTTTAAAAAATTGCAGGTTGTAGCTTTTTGACGGGCTACTACATAGTTAGATTTTACAGCTTCTGATGTTGAATGTTCCTAAATATTTAATGGTTTTTTAAAATTTTTTGTGTATGGTAGCACAGCAAACTTGTAGGAATTAGTATCAATAGTAAATTTTGGGTTTTTTAGGATGTTGCATTCTGGTTTTTTTAAAAAAAAATTGTAATAAAATTATGTATATTAAAAAATAAATAAATAAATAAATGTAGCATTAGTGAGACGTATTAATAACATTCCTCTAAATAATAAGGTTCCTCCACTTCACCCTCCACCCCAGTGTAATCATTATCCAATATAAACAGGAAAAAAATGAGAACTACTTCAATTTATGAAAATATTTAGTATTGAAGACATGCTATTTCACCCCCTACTTTTGCTTTTAATCTACTGTGTTGATAGATTTGAACTCTGATTGGTTTCTATCAAACTAGTTTGAATTCATCTGTTACACTAGAATGCCTTTTTATTTATGACCTGTGTCTTGCAAGGAAACAAGATGAACTGACTTCATCAGTATCTATAGAAAGCGTTTCCTCTACATTTTTTTTTTTTTTTTTCCCTGCATGCAACTTGAAATCCTGCTTTAGGAATTTATTCAAGCACTACTGAAATTTCTCTGGTAAAAATGACTCCGTTGAGTTACTTCAAAGTTTGGTTGAGAGAGGTTATTATATAGAAACTTATATAAATTTGGACAACATATTGAAAGAACTATTTTTGCTCTGAAACTTCAACTGCTCAGAAGTATCCCTTACTATTAAGATTTTCTTATTATTAAAATAGAAATGCCTCTGGGATAGGTAGCATATGTCATCTCTCACACCTTATTGAAAATGAGTTTATTAGAAAGAGAAAGTACCAATTGCCTGGGGAGGAAAGATGCTGAATACGGAGAATTGGAAAATAAAAGCAAATGTGTCAACTATGTTTTTGTTGATATATGAACTGTGCAGTATTTCTGTGGTAGTGAGAGATCTGTTGTATCAAGTTCTTTGGATATGATCTCTTGGTTAAAATGATTGAGTGCTCAAAAAAGAGATCTAAAAGTTTTACAGAGAAAAATGTACAAGATACCCAAAATGGTGTGTGATATTAACAATAACTTCAAATTCGATTGAACTCAAAATCACTATGGCTTCTAAGGCCTTGAATACTTTTTGTTTATTTCAGTCTGCTTCTTGATACAGACTGTAGAAGCTTCCTGAGATTAAGGGTCAACACTTCTCCTCATTTCCCACATTGTTCTTTATATTCCACAATACTTGGATGACAGTACATGTTAAATAAATTCATATTAATTGCAGTTATATATTTACTTAGTTATGCCTTTATTTGTTTACTTGCTTTGCTTTTATAATTTCCATGCATACTCCCTTTCTATAAGGGAACTTCATCAGATTCACAAAAATATAGTCTATTTTGAGGTCAGACATATTATCTTATTTCTTTAGTCAATGAAGAATTACAGACTGAAGAAAAACATCTGTTTTTTTATCACTAATTACTTGTATTATTTCAAAGAACACATTCACTGAAGAGAAGTAATACCTTTATCAGTAATTTTTAAATCTCTATGTATATATTCACCTAGTATAAACTTTTATTGTATAAAAATTTAAATCACAAGCCTTGTACCTCTTAAAGAAATGCTGATTCTTCTTTATGTAATTATTTTGAATTTAGAAGAACTGCATATGTAATTACTCAGCAATTCAACTTCTTCAAGATGAAATTTTATTATATAATACATACAATGTTGATAACTTTGGTAGCTAAACTTTAATTTTTCTATTTTCTGCTTTTGTGATTTTAAGTTTCGGACTAAAACCTTCCTCAACGTTTTGACATACTTTTTATTTCAGCATATTATTTTTAATGTTCTCTAACAGAAGCAGTCATTTTTGTAACAGTAATCAATTTTAAACATTCATACTGGCTGTTTGCAATGATTTATAGGGATTGCAACTGAGAAATTATGTTTTTTGAATTAAAATACAGACTTTCACTGTAACTATTACCATAGTACTAGGTGTTTATTTGTAATTAAGCATAACATATTATTGCTTGAAGACAGGTATATGATATCAATTAAATATTTATGTGCATAAATGTTTACAGACACTTGTATAACCAAAGAACTGTATGAAATTATATAAACCAAACCAACTGCATTAGAAAGGCAAATTTGAAGATGTGGGGGCAACAAATGGGTTGGAAGTAGAATGAGACCAACAACTGAAAGATTTTTCTTCAGAAACATGTAATTCTTTTGAGTTGCTAAGGGAGCATGCATTAATTTTATAATGCCAACATTATAAAATTAAATTCAATGTTACTATTTTAAAACATTAGGGACAAGAACAATCTAAAGAGAAATATAGCTAAACATCTTAGTTATTTTATACTTGAAACATAATTCCCATCCACATATTTTTTATTATTGTGTGAAAGACAGTTTTCAATAAAATCAGAATTAAAGAGATGATATTCAACCAAATCACTTCCACAATTTAGAAGTTTTGAAGAGGAAGATTTTTCTACACTTATATATCATATTTCTATAGGACAGGTGATATTTCAGTAAACCCAAAGATGAAGAAAACATTATATATGCTGAATGTTTCATTTAAAATTTTCAAGCTGTATATTTAAATAACAAATATCTTTGTTTTTGACTCTATATTATACTATTGTAAGCACTCTTAAATGAGTTTCTACATTATACAGCACAGGTTTTCATTATGCTATCATTGATATTGGCATATTTCTTCATATGAAATATGGGATACTCTAGAATTTTATATACTTACTATAATGTAATTGCTGTGTGACTCTACAGATTTCTTCATATTTTGTTCTTCCTTTGGAGTATAACATTTAGAAATGTGCTTATGATAAAATGTTATATTTAATTAATTGTACTCAAAATTTCAACTGCTTTTTGTATGGGAAAACTAGATGTTTTATCATCAATCTTCACTTGGCTGAGAGTTATACAATCTTTACTTCTTCACATTCATAAGATTTATCTTAATTTTCTTTAACTGTTAGTTTTTCAATTCTCATTTTCAAAGTTTTGTTGGGCTTCAGGAGTATATAACCATATATATTTTTTAATTTCTTTTAGCTTTAACAGATTAAGTTTGAAATATGACTCATTTACAATATTTTTGTATGTGTTATCAGTCATCTTTTAAATAAATATTCCTTTAGTACAAGTTTACATGCAATCGTCTGGGGAACTTTCTAGTATAATACAGAATGACTACAAGAGGAAGGACATTTAAAATTTGCAAACTGAAGAAAATAAGTTTTAAAAAGAACCTATCTTTTTAATACAAATGTCCAATAATTCCCTGTTGTTTTTCTTTAAGTATTCACTGAGCCTATAATAGACTCATATTTCTGGAACATAGATCGGTAAGTCTCTTGAAGATTCCAGGAAGTAGGAACTGATATGGTTTGGATGTTTGTCTTCAAATCTCATGTCGAAATGATTCCAAGTGTTGGAGGGGGGACTTTGTGGGAGGTGATTAGATCACGGGGGAGGATCCCTGATGAATGATTTAGCACCCTGCACTGGATGATAAGTGAGCTCTTGTTCAGTAAATTCACAGGACATCTGGTTGTTTAAAAGAGTATGGGAACTCGCCCCCACTTCTTGCTCCCTCTCTCACCATGTGGCATGATGCTTCCACTTTGTCTTCAGCCATGATTGTAAGCTTTCTGAGGTCATCACCAAAAGCAGATGCCTGCACCATGATTCCTGTACAGTCTGCAGAACTGTGAAGCAAAATTAATCTTTTATCCTTATACATTATGTAGTCTTAAGAATTTCTTTATAGCAACACAAGGGTGAACTAACACAGAAAATTGGTACTGAGAGTGGAGTATTTCTATAAAGTTACCTGAAAATAAGGAAGCAGCTATGCAGCTGGGTAACAGGCGGAGTCTGGAATAGTTTGGAGGTCTCAGAAGAGGACAAGAACATGAAGAAAAACTTGGAACTTCTTAGAGACTGATTAAATTATTGTGATCAAAATGCTGACAGAGATATAGATAGTGAAGTCTAGGTTGATGAGGTCTCAGATGGAAATAAGAAACTCACTGGGAACTGGAGTTAAGGTAACCCCTGTTATGCTCTAGCAAAGAACTTGGCTGCATTGTGTTCATGTCCTAGGGATCTGTGGGTGTTTGAAATTAACAATGATGACCTAGTGTATCTGGTAGAAGAAATTTTTAAGTAGTAACGCTTTCAAGAAGTAGATTGACTGCTTTGAATAGCCTATGATCAGATATGGGAGCACAGAAATTACTTAAAGTTGAAACATATTTTAAAGGGAAGCAGAGCATAAAAGCTTGGAAATTTGCAGCCTGGCTCTGTGGTAGACAGATAATCCCAGCAGGCTATGGAGCAACCGCTTGCTCGGGAGAGTTACATGACTAAAAGTGAGTCAAGTTGCTAATGTTTTAGACAGTGGGAAAAATCCCTTGAAGCCATTTAAGAAATCTTCCAAGCCACCCCTCTCATCTCAGACCAAGAAGCCAAGGAGGAAAAAATGATTTCATGAGCCAATACTTCGCACCACCCAAGAAGGCTATTCCCTGCATCCCTGCTGCTCCAGCTCCACCTATTGCTCAAAGGGCCCCAGGTACAACTTGAGCCACTGCTTCACAGGGCACAAGCTATAAGCCTTGATGACTTCTCTTTGGTATTAAGCTTGCAGGCACACCGAGGGCAAGAGTGAAGGAGGCTTGGAAGCCTCCATTTAGATTTCAGAGAATGTATGAAAACCCTGGATGCCCAGGCAGAAACCTGCCACAGGGC
This sequence comes from Mandrillus leucophaeus, assembly GCF_000951045.1. Taxonomy (NCBI): domain Eukaryota; kingdom Metazoa; phylum Chordata; class Mammalia; order Primates; family Cercopithecidae; genus Mandrillus; species Mandrillus leucophaeus. The sequence continues at coordinate 2,596,588 of NW_012105220.1, read as the reverse complement.
TAAATTCCCCACAGAGAAACACTACTAAGGCAATGCCAAGGGAAAATATGGGGTTGGAGCCCCCATACAAAGTCTCCCCCAAAGGAACTGTCTGGTAGGTCTGTGGAAAGGAGACTGCTGCCACTGACAGTAGAGGACACTGTCAAGGGGACAGTAGAACCACTGACAGACTGCAGCTTCAGCATAGAGAATCTGCAGGCACTCAACTTCAACCCACAAGAGCAGCCCCAGGGGAGGCACCCAGCAAAGCCATGGGGCAGAGATGCTCAAAAACCTTGAGAGCTCTCTCCTTGCACCAGTGTGCCCTGAATACAGACATGGAGTCCAAGGAAATATATTTTGGAGCTTTAAGATTTAATTACTGTCCTGATGGATTTCAGACTTGTGTGGAGCCTATGACCCCTTTCTGTGGCTGATTTCTCTGTTTTGTAATAGGAATGTCTATCCAATGCCTGTACTGCCATCGTATCTTGACAATAAAAACTTGGTTTTGATCTCATGGGCTCATAGATGTAAGAAACTCACCTCCAGATGAGACTTTGGATGTTGGACTTGGGACTTGGGACTTTTGAGTTAATGCTGAAATGAGTTAAGACTTTGGAGGGCTATTGGGAAGGGATTATTATTTTGAAATGTGAGAAGAACATGAGATTTGGGGGACCAGAGTGGAATAGATTTGGCTATTTGTCCCCTCAAAAATCTCATGTTAAAATTCAATTCCCAAAGTTGGAGTTGGAGCCTGGTGGGGGGTGATTCCATCATGAGGTTAGATCCCTCATTAATGGCGTAGCACCATCTCCTTGGTGATAAGTGAATTCTCACTCAGTGCATGTGAGATCTGATTGTTTAAAAGAGTATGGGATGTCTCTCCTTCCCTCTCTCACCATAGAACTGTATGGTTTTCCTTCACCTTTCACCATGATTCTAAGCTTCCTTGGACCCTTACCAGAAGCAGATGACTGCACCATGCTTCCTATACAGCCTACAGAACTGTGAGCCAAAATAAACCTATTTCCTGTAAGTCACCCAGTCTCAGGTATTCCTGTATAGAAATGCAAGAATGGATTAACATAAGATCATAACTAAAAATCATGTTAATTGATATGATTTGGCTGCACCCCCACCTAAATCGCATCTTGAATTGTAGTTCCCATAATCCTTACATGTCATTGGAGGGAAACTGTGGGAGGTGATTAGATTATGGGGGAAGTTCCCTCATGCTGTTCTCATGATAGTGAGTGAGTTCTCACAAGATCTGATGGTTTACAAGGGGCTTTACTCACTTCACACTACTTCTTTCTCCTGCCACTATGTGAAGAAGGATGTGCTTGCTTCCCCTTTTGCCATGATTGTAAGTTTCCAGAGGCCTCTGCAGCCATTTGGAACTATGAGTCAATTAAAACTCTTTCCTTTATAATTACCCAGTCTCGAGTATGTCTTTATTAGCGGCATGAGAACAGACTAATACAGTAAATTGGTACCAGGAGTGATGTGCTGCTGTAAAGATACCCAAAAATGTGAAAGTGACTTTAGAACTGGATAAGAGGCAGAGTTTGGAACAGTTTGGAGGGCTCTGAAGACAGGAAATGTGGGAAAGTTTGGAACTTGCTGAAAAATGTTATTGCATATATCTTATATTTTAGATTAATATAAAACACATAAATTATTATCCCAAAACTATATTTTAAGCAAAATGAGAACATGCAATTGTCAAAGTCAAGATTCTTAAATTAACTCAATTAATGCTACTGTAATGAGAACTTAGAAAAAACACAACTTCTAAGCAGAAAACATCCAGTAAGTAATCAAACCAAAAACACATCATGACATCTGTGTTTCTTGAATATAGGCCATAGAAAAAGCAGCGTGTGGAAAATGAGCATGACCCAAGAGATATGCATGTTAATAGTGCATATGGATGGTCCTTAATTGAAGCCAGTATCAGGAAGACAGCAAAAGAAATAAGTAAATAAATACAAATAAATTAGATGAGGATTTTCTAGTTGATCAAGAGATAAAACGAAAAGGTCTTAACACCTTTTGTAATGCCCAGTTATGCAACAATTAGAGTATATTTACTTATGTATTCCAATATTTATGAAGCAGTTACTGTATAACAGGTATGTTATAAATACTAGTACTATGAAAATGTCTAAGTTTAGTGCTTGCTTGTGAAAGTTACCTGCTGAGTAGAGCTTTGTAGAAAACTCGGTATTTCTCTTGACTATCTTTCTCCAGTTTAGCCTGTTTCAATTTTTAGAAATTCCAAGTAATTAGAGTAGGTTTGGACATACTGGTCAGAGAGACAGTCTGGTATTTAGCCTCCCACTGTGTGTGTCTGAGTGTTTGTGGGTTGTGTGCATAAGTGTGTATGGCTGTGTTTTGGAAAAGGACCCAACATTCTTAATAGGAAAGGAGTTAGAGATACAGACAAATAAATCTAAGTTTTCTGAGTTTTCTAGGTTCAGACTTTCTAATTCTTCTTTCATTCCTGGATATATTAAGTACTCCACGACCTTATAGACCTTTGTAATATCTTCATTATGCCACTTGCCACATTCTCTTTCCTCATCTAAATTCATAATATTTTTATTATGGCTTTCTAAGTTATGATGCTCTAATGGACATATTGTGTTAGATATGTTTCAATTATAATAAAGTTTTAATTGAATGAGTAAAACAATGACCCAGTAGTTCAGCATCCAATGCCAGTAACTTTTATGAAAACCACATGCTCCCATTTGAGCAGAGGCAGCTGGAATTGTTAGAATGAATACTGGAATACATTAACCAGCTTATGAGCATGGTGTATGGATATTGTTGGCAACTAGCACAGATTTTAGGTTGTACCTTTTCAGTCAACACTATTCCATAGTAAATAATACTGGATCCAAGAATCCAAGATGAAAAGATGTCCAAATGTTTTACTTTTATCGCATAAAAGAAACAGTGAAGCATGCAATGCTGAGTTTTGCAAGGTAAAAAAATAATTACCAGAATACATGACGAATTTACAGATAACAAGAAGCCACAGTTCATTGACCATTAATAATTATAAAATTTATGGACTATGAAAAAATATATTTGAAAAAGAAGTTTTGTTCTATGTTGTTTATGTTTTATTTAACTAATTTGTGTATGCATGCATGTTTGTATCCATTTATTTAGGAGATTTAGAATAATTAAGATATTCTTATAACTGGAAATAAACCCAAACATCTTATCATGTCTCAGTATACTTTTCAAAATATGGTCCCTCCTAGTTCTTTGATTTCCTCTCCCACTAAGAGATTTTCTTCCTTCATTTTGTTATCACAGCTACAGTGAACAATGGGTTTCTTTCTACTCCTCATCTAGATAAGGCCATTGTTATTCCACTAGCATGACTAAATATTCCCTTTGCTTGAATTACCCTTCCCAAGATCCCCACGACTTGATTCCTCTCATTAATCAGTTCTCAGCTCAAATGTCTTCTCAAAGAAGTCTGACTTAATTCCCGTTGAAGATAACTGTTCCTACCCTCCATCTCTATTTATTTCCCTCTGATATCTTTTTTTGTTTTGTTTTGTTTTGCAGTTGCAAGATTTAATAGAGTGAAAACAGAGCTCCCATACAGAGGGAGAGGACCCAAAAAGGGTAGCCATTGCCAGCTCGAATGTCTGGGTTTATACCCCAATTATTATCCCTCCCGCTGTGCTCTCCGGTGATAGATGATTGGCTATTTCTTTGCCTCCTATTTTTGCTTAATTAGCATTTTAGTGATCTCTCTTTACTACCTGATTGGTCAGGTGTGAGCTCAGTTGTAAGCTCCGTCTTTAAAGGTGGATGCGATCACCTTCCCAGCTAGGCCTAGGGATTCTTAGTTGGCCTAGGAAATTCAGCTAGTACTGTCTCTCAGTACACCCTCTCAACAGGAAAACCCAAGTGCTGTTGGGGAGGTTGGCTGATGACCGCTCTAACTGCTTCCTGCTGAACTGGGGTGTAGTAGGAGTCGTGCAGTTGAGATTTCCTCAGGAGGGGTGCCTTCAATGTCATCAACATCGGAGTATGGGCTAGTAGGCCAGTCCAGGGGTCCACAGTAGATCTTAGTAATGGACTGTATCTGGGGCTCCATTTGAAGAAGAGTTTGTAGTTTTACACCTTCGATTCTGGAAGAGACAAACTTAACAAGGAGGTTAAAGATACAGGGATTGAAATGTATGGACTGCAGTTCAGGGGATTATTTATTTGGCACACTTCACAGGCCCTGACTATCTGCTTGATAGTTTTGAAAAGGCCTGGTCCAGTAAATAATAATTTGGCCATCTGATGGGTGCTATCAATGCCTAAGTGAAAGGTTTGGTAAAGGGTTTTAAGTTATTTCCATTGGCTAGCTGCAGGCAAAAGTATTTTTCCTTCTTTGGTGGCTAGCCATCCTGAGGGGAGGAAACCATGTCCTCATGAGGTTCCCCATTCTATTTCTCCTGCTGAGTACTGGGGCTTGGTTTCCTGGAGGGGATTACCCCATACTAGGGGTCCTTCTATAAGCATTTCTAATGGAGGGCCCTGCCTGGCAGCTGTTTTGGCTTCAATATCTGCTTGGCAGTTCCCTTCTATTTCCCTTTCTTTTCCTTTCTGATGACCCCGGCAGTGTAAGACTGCCACTTCTTTAGGTTTCTGTACAGCCAATAATAATCTCCTAATGGCTTCCTGATGTTTGACAGGTGTTCCCTCGGAAGTTAGGAATTCCCTTTCTCTCCATATTGCTGCGTGGTCATAGAGGACTAGGTAAGCATACTTAGAGTCTGTATATATATTTACCCTTTTTCCTTCTAATTCTAGTGCCCATGTGAGGGCTATTAGTTCTGCCAGCTGAGCTCTAGTTCCTGGAGTGAGGGGATAACTTTCAAGTGTTTCATTATCACTGACCACTGCATACCCCGCTTTTCGAAGTCTTTTTTCTACAAAGGAACCTCCATCAGTATACAACTTGAGGTCAGGATCACTCAGGGGAACCTCTAGAAGGTCTCCACGAGTGGCATAGGTTTGGGCGATTACCTGTTGACAGTTATGTTCTATCTTTTCTTCATTGTCTGGAAGAAATGTGACTGGGTTAAGAGTTGCACAAGTACACAGTTGCAGCACTGGCCCTTCAAGTAATAGAACCTGATATTTAAGTAAACAGTTGTCTGACAGCCACAAGTGTCTTTTAGCAGTGAGCATGCCGTCCACATCATGAGATGTCCACACAGTAAGATCTCTTCCCTGTATTATTTTAATTGCTTTAGATACTAAGACTGCTACTGCCGCCACTACCCATAAACAATGAGGTCAACCCTTTGCCACTACATCAATTTCTTTACTCAGGTATGCCACGGGTTGCAATCTGGTCCCTCGGACCTGTATAAGGACTCCTAGAGCTATTCCTGTTTTTTCTGTGACATATAAAGAAAAGTCTTGCCCCGTTGGCAAGCTTAACAATGGGGCTTGGGTTAGGGTCTTCTTTAGGGCCTGGAAAGCCACTTTTGCTTCAGGTGTCCATCTTACTAAATGGGTATTGGCTTTCTGAGTTTCCTTAATGAGTGTATATAATGACCTGGCTGTTTTGCTGTACCTGGGAATCCATATTTGGCAGAAGTCTGTTATACCAAGGAATACTCTTAGTTTCTTTAGGGTTTTGGGATAAGGATAAGCCAGTATAGGCTCCATATGTTCCTCAGTGAGGGTCCTGGTGCCTTTGAATAATTTTAGCCCTAAGTATTTAACCTGCTGTGAGCAGAGCTGAGCCTTTGGTTTGGAAACCTTGTAGCCACAGAGGATGAGGAAATTTAAAAGCGTTTGGGTGTCTTAATGGCACAAGGTTTCTGAACGGGCAGCTAAAAGTAAATCATCCATGTACTGAAGGACAAGAGTGTCCAGGTCTGAGAACTGGCTCAAGACTTGGGCTAATGCCTGGCCAAATAGATGGGGGCCATCCCTGAACCCTTGGAGTAAAACAGACCAGGTGAGTTGAAACATTGGGTTCACAAAAAAGAGCCCGCATCTCCAAGACAATCCTAAGTCAAAAGAACAAAGCTGGAGGCATCAC